>NC_059072.1:55798157-56106234 GCF_020497125.1 Mauremys mutica | reverse complement strand
CCTCCTGAGGTCCCTTCCAACCCTGATATTCTATGATTTGCCATTTTCCCACCACAGATTTTTAATTCCTTCCCTGCCTACCAGTGCTTTAATATTCACTAAATAAAGTTGCTTGCATCACCCAAGAGGAAGGGCTCAATCCAATAGTCATTCCATCAGTGGAAAGACTCTCATGACTTTGATGGACCAGACTTCAGACTTCTCTAAAGTGACTCCATATACCTCTAAGCACAACATATTATTGATTTATGTTGTGATTTTTCTTTCTTATAAAAATAGACTGTTATCATACAGCGGATCGTGCTTCTCTGAGTTAATTATGTATTGTATAATGCTGTAATATACAAAGAGAAAAATCAAAACAAGAAGATGGCTTCACAAATCTCTGCATCATATGCAAGGACAAAACTCTTTTGTTTTGTTACATTATGATAAATTTGATTTATCTTTCCATGGCATTGGACCAAGTAAGGCAATAAAAGGAAGAATGTCAGCATTTTATCTTTTGTGCTACTGCATCTGTCTTGATTCTTTGGAGTCTCTGAGCAAACCTGCATAACATTCATACAAGCAGAAAACATTCTGTGCTTGTAGGTGGTCTTAAACATGTTTCCCAAACCAGAACTGCAGCTGCTGTTGTCCAAAGCATGGCTTATTTGAGAAGGTAGAACCTTATCTACATATTCCCACTGTCATTTGTAAGATAGACTTTGTGGTACCATACCATATGAATGAATTTGTCTTTGAGTGAAATACAAATTTAATACAACAGTATGAATATGTTGTGGGGATAGTCAAAGGGTGCTTGTGATAACAAAACACAGAAACTCAACCACTTTGCATAATGTAATTCAATTCTGTTCTTAGTGCCACACTGCAGAGCTCCAAAATGTTAATTAACCCCTGCTTTAGAGGGTATATGAGCCATCTGTGTGCATAGTTTTTGCTCAGCCCAGATTCTTCCATCCTTGAAGTATTTCACCAGACCTTTCTCTTCTCTATGTGTTATAGTAGGTCTCCATGCTCAAATTCTATTATATAAGATAGGATGCTCTGGAACCAATATAGAACCCACTTCAAGATGTGCCTAACTGTAAGTACATGAGTAGTCTCAGTGGTTTGGGACTACTCATGTGCTTAAAATTAGGCATGGCTCAACCTTGCTGAATTGAGGGCCATACAGTATAAACTTTCTGATGTTGAATAATGTATGTGTTTGTCTAAGCAGATGTGTAGTAAATAAGGAGAAGGCTGAACAATAGTTTGACAAGTGCTTTCTCTTTACTCTTCCAAGGAGTGTGGAAATTAGTTTATATTGGTCATAGTTTTGAAATTCCCTTCCCATATCTGTGACATTGCTGGAAAACATGTTGGATGATTTATTTCCAAGGGTTTTACAAAATCCCTACACTCCTTAGTTAAAATTGTCTCAACCATCGGTTTGATTATCATCCCAACGCGGCATGGGCAAGCAGAATGGGGGAGGGTACAAGGAGCTTCTCCCACTTGCACTCCTTTGCAGGAACTGAATACAATCACAGGAAATGCAAAGATTGCACAAGGCCTACAATTATGACAGCATCCCCAGGAGGGTCAAGGAGTGCTGAAGCTATGTTCCTGTTCCCTGCCTCAGCTAGTGTAGCTGGTCTTGCAAGTGAGGAGGTCAAAGAGTGTAGCAGTAGGCACATGTGTGCATTTCTGATCTCCCCAGAACTCCAGGAAGCAGTGTGCCTGTGGCAGGCATAATGTTTTTGGAAACTCTTGTCATTGTAGTACATCTCTCACGGTCCCCTGCAGGAGGCCTTGAAAGCACAACATTGTTCTTGGTATGCAATCTTAGGGTATGTCTACACTACAGGATTATACCTATTTTACATAAACCGTTTTTTTAAAACAGATTGTATAAAGTTGAGTGCACGCGGCCACACTAAGCACATTAATTCGGCGGTGTGCATCCATGTACTGAGGCTGGTGTCGATTTCTGGAGCGTTGCACTGTGGGTAGCTATCCCATAGCTATCCCATAGTTCCTGCAGTCTCCCCCGCCCTTGGAATTCTGGGTTGAGATCCCAGTGCCTGATGGGGCAAAAAACATTGTTGCAGGTGGTTCTGGGTACAGCCTCACCCCTCCCTCTGTGAAAGCAGCAGACAACCGTTTCGCGCCTTTTTTCCTGGGTGAACTGTGCAAATGCCATAGCATGGCAAGCATGGACCCTGCTGAGCTCAAGACAGCAATCATGGACATTGTAAACACCCCGCGCATTATCGTGCAGTCTATGCTGAACCAGGACCTGCAAAACCAGGCGAGGAGGAGGCAGCTACGGAAGCGCAGCGACGAGAGTGATGAGGACATGGACACAGAATTCTCTCAAACCGCGGGTCCCTGCGCTTTGGAGATCATGCTGGTAATGGAGCAGGTTCTAGCCATTGAACACCAATTTTGGGCCCGGGAAACAAGCACAGACTGGTGGGACCGCATAGTTTTGCAGGTTTGGGACAATTCCCAGTGGCTGTGAAACTTTCGCATGCGTAAGGGCACTTTCATGGAACTTTGTGACTTGCTTTCCCCTGCCCTGAAACGCCAGAATACCAAGATGAGAGCAGCCCTCACAGTTGAGAAGGGAGTGGCAATAGCCCTCTGGAAGCTTGCAACGCCAGACAGCTACCAGTCAGTCGGGAATCAATTTGGAGTTGGAAAATCTACTGTGGGGGCTGCAAGTAGCCAAAGCAATCATTAAGCTGCTGCTACGAAAGGTTGTGACTCTGGGAAATGTGCAGGTCATAGTGGATGGCTTTGCTGCAATGGGATTCCCTAACTGTGGAGGGGCGATAGATCTAACCCATATCCCTATCTTGGCACCGGAGCACCAGGGCACCCAGTACGTAAACCGCAAGGGGTACTTTTCAATGGTGCTGCAAGCACTGGTGGATCACAAGGGACGTTTCACCAACATCCACGTGGGATGGCCAGGAAGGGTTCATGACGCTCGCGTCTTCAGGAACACTACTCTGTTTAAACGGCTGCAGCAAGGGAATTACTTCCCAGACCAGAAAATAACAGTTGGGGATGTTGAAATGCCTGTCGTTATCCTGAGGGACCCAGCCTACCCCTTGATGCCATGGCTCATGAAGCCATACACAGGCAGCCTGGACAGTAGTCAGGAGTTGTTCAACTACAGTCTGAGCAAGTGCAGAATGGTGGTAGAATGTGCATTTGGACGTTTAAAGGCGCGCTGGCGCACATTACTGACTCGCTCAGACCTCAGCCAAACCAATGTCCCCTTTGTTATTGCTGCTTGATGTGTGCTCCACAATCTCTGTGAGAGTAAGGGGGAGACCTTTATGGTGGGGTGGGAGGCTGAGGCAAATCACCTGGCCGCTGATTACGTGCAGCCAGACACCAGGGCGATTAGAAGAGCACACCAGGAAGCAGTGCGCATCAGAGAAGCTTTGAAAACGAGTTTCATCACGGGCCAGGGTACGGTGTGACTGCTGTGTTTGTTTCCCCTTGATGAACCCCTCCCCCCTTGGTTGACTCATTCCCTGTAAACAACCCACCCTTCCCCTTCAATTACAGCTTGCTTAAGAAAATAAAGTCACTATCGTTTAAAAATCATGTATTCTTTATTAATTCATTATAAAAAGAGGGAGAGAACTGACAAGGTAGCCTGGATGTGGTTTGGGAGGAGGATAGGAGGGAAGGAAAAGGCCGCTAAAAAAATTTCAAAGTAATGACAGCCTTTTGGTTGGGCTGTCCACAGGGGTGGAGTGGGCGGGTGCACAGAGCCTCCCCCCACGCGTTCTTACATGTCTGGGTGAGGAGGATGTGGAACATGGTGAGGAGTGAGGGTGGTTATACAGGGGCTGCAGCGGCACTCTGTGATCCTGCTGCTGTTCCTGAAGCTCCACCAGACGCCGGAGCATGTCTGATCATGCAGCAACCCCAGAGTTGAATCCCGCCACCGCTGATCTTCCTGCCTACACCTCTGATCTTCCTGCCGCCACCTCTCATCTCGAGCATCCTTCCTGTCCTCACGTTCACTGGCATCTTTCCTGTAATTTGATACCACGTCCTTCCACTCATTCAGATGAGCTCTTTCATTGCGGGTCACTTCCATGATTTCCGAGAACATTTCATCTCGCATCTTTTTTTTCCGCCGCCTTATCTGAGATAGCCTTCGAGATGGAGTAGGGAGGCTTGAAAAATTTGCAGCTGCATGAGGGAGGGAAAAAAGGGAGAGAAGTATTTAAAAAGATACATTTTACAGAACAATGCTTATACTCTTTCACGGTGAACAACACTATTCACCTTACATAGCACATGTGATTTGACTACAAGGTCGCATTTTGCATCTTAATATTGAGTGCCTGTGGCTCTGGTGTTAGAGATCTCACAGACGCAGGTCCGGGCAGCAGAATTCGGCTTGCATGAGGCCATGGTAAGCCACTGTCTTCTGCAGCCTTCATATATCCAGGCCCTCCTTTACCAAATAGCAAGCAAAGCCCATTGAGTGCTGCTTCTTTCCTGTTAACATGCAGCAGCAGAAACCACCCCCCATCCAATTCTCTGGGATGATCGCTTTACCCCTCCTCCCACCGCGTGGCTGGTATCATGGAAGATCACTGCTAAACCCTCCCCCGCCCCCCACCGTGTGGCTGGTAGCAGGGAAGATCCCTGCTAGCCAAACGTGAAAAAGCTCAGCGCCAATCACTCGCCCCCCTTCCCTCTGCTTGGCTACCTGCAAGGAAGGATTTCTTTTAAGCAACAGGCAAACAGCCCAGTAGGAATGGCCATCTCTGTCCCCTTAATTAAATTCCGAAATTTCAACCAGGTTACCATGAACGATATCACTCTCCTGAGGATAACACAGCGAGATAAAGAATGGATGTTGCTTCAATGCCAGCAAACACCGGGACCATACGCAGCTAGGCTTTGTCATGCAATGATACCAGATTACTTGCTACATGCATGGCGTGGTCAAGTGTCCTACCATGGAGGATGGAATAAGGCTGCCCTGCCCAGAAACCTTCTGCAAAGGCTTTTGGAGTACCTCCAGGAGAGCTTCATGGAGATGTCCCTGGAGGATTTCCGCTCCATCCCCAGACATGTTAACAGACTTTTCCAGTAACTGTACTGGCCGCGAATGCATCCCAAGTCCTCAGGGCAAATTAATCATTAAAAAATGCTTGCTTTTAAACCATGTTTTATATTTACAAAGGTACACTCACCAGAGGTCCCTTCCATGGCTTCATTGTCTGGGATAGTGGCTTGGGAGGGCTGGGAGGGTAATTCCGTCAGGGTGAGAAAAAGCTCCTGGCTGTTGGGGAGAACGGAGTGCTGTGTGCTCTCTGCAAGCTCGTCCTCCTCTTCCTCCTCCTCATCTTCCCCATCCGCAGAATCCTCAGCCATGGCTGAGATTACCACCCCCACCTTGGAATCCACGGGCAGGGGTGGGGTAGTTGTGGTGGACCCCCCTAGAATTGCATGCAGCTCAGCATAGAAGCGGCATGTTTTCAGCCCTGCCCCGGACCTTCCATTTGCTTCTTTGGTTTTCTGGTAGGCTTGTCTGAGCTCCTTAACTTTCACACGGCACTGTACTGAGTCACTGGTGTGGCCTCTCTCCATCATGGCGTTGGAAATTTTTTCAAATGTTTTTCCTTTCCTCTTTTGGAACGGAGTTCTGTTAGCACGGAATCCTCTCCCCACACAGCGATCAGATCCAGTACCTCCCGTGCGGTCCATGCTGGAGCTCTTTTTCGATTCTCAGGAGACTGCATTGTTACCTGTGCTGATGAGCTCTGCGTGGTTGCCTGTGCTGGTGAGCTCTCCACGCTGGCCAAACAGGAAATGAAATTCAAAAGTTCGCGGGGCTTTTCCTGTCTACTTGGCCAGTGCATCCGAGTTCAGATGGCTTTCCAGAACGGTCACAATGGTGCACTGTGGGATACCGCCCGGAGGCCAATACCGTCAAATTGCGGTCACACTAACCCTAATCCGACATGGCAATACCGATTTGAGCGCTACTCCCCTCGTCAGGGAGGATACAGATATCGGTTTTAAGAGCCCTTTATATCGATATAAAGGGCTTCGTTGTGTGGATGGGTGCAGGGTTAAATCAGTTTAACTCTGCTAAATTCGGTATAAACGCGTAGTGTAGACCAGGCCTTAGTCTGTGAGCTTGCAGCATGACTCTTTCATGTATGTGTGCAAAACACAAGAACACATATCATGCCTTAACCAAATCATTGTAGAGCTGTAATGCAGGAAAGCACAAGTATCAAAATAAACATGGATGAATTTTAGCTGATGAAATCCCAGTTCCTACTCTGATCTATTATTTCCAGTGTACCAATATTTAGGGATTCTGCTCAGGGCCCAGATGAGAATATGAGACATATTACAGGGGGAAACGCATGTACCAGTACAATACATTGAAATATAGGCTTCTCTATTAAAAACAGACCCTTTCTGGCAGAAATATGGTTCTGGTAACCTCTCCCACAGCCAGATCTGCACACACAGATCCACGAAATTCAAAGAGAAAAATCTGGTTTAACTTCCGCTGCCTTGATCACATGCAGAGATCTGATGATATTCTGAGGTTACACACTGAGCTCTTCAAAAGGGCAGAAGAGAGCCTGTAATGTTGCATTTTTGAAGACTTAGAGGGGCGGGGAGAACTGAAATCAGTTCATTTGACAGCCAGAGGTCATCCATCTGTTACAGCAGCGGGAGCTGTGCAGCCTCAGCAGAATTCACATCACTGTTTAATGTCACGGATTGTTTCATTCACTGCCTATATACTCTGCTTTCTACAGTGTGATACATACAAGTCCTAGCAGAGCCATGTGTCACTTACTGTACATGAAATATTATTATGAACATGGGCTTCTGGGTTGACAGTGAGGTACACACAAGAAACAGCAAGGTGAATAAATGAATATGTTCACAATGTTTATGAATAACCAATTATCTAAAAATCTGTGCTTGCATTAGCCAGGCCAATATAGCTGTTGATTTTTTCATGTCTAGATAAATCTTTTGCTTTCACTTCAGCTCAAGCTTTCCACTGTATTTCCACTAACCCTAGAGATCTTTCATGTTCATTTCAGTATCTTGCTGTATATTGCATGCTAAACTTTCATTTCCACGTCATACTCTGAAATAAAAAAAAATGAGAGCACTTTTAAACCCTGCATAGTTAAGAATTTTGTTTCAGATTAAAGTTAAAAAACAGAGATAATTGAAAACATCACAAGATTAGTGTACAGCGTACAGCTGTACTACTAACGAAAACCATAACTGACCTAATTTCAGTGCATTTTCCAATGACAGTCAGGCATGCAAAGTAAAGAAATATAATACTGCTAGTGGATGATGTATGTTTTTTTTTCCTTGGGAACCTCTAACACATTTTGCAGGCAGCTTGTGATATTGATATGTTAATACCCTATATATGCCTCTAGACACTGACAGATCCCCTCGCGTGGCAGACAGAACAAAAAAGACTGACATCTGACAAGACCACAAGATCAGTTGTTTTATGATCACAAAACAGGACTAGATTGGCCAGTCCTCATTATTCCTGTTTTTAATAGCTTCCTTAAACTCTACAAGACTAGAGAGAAAGTAAACAGTCTGGTATTTGAAATACAGATTAATGACCTCACCACTAGAGCTGGTCAGGAATTTAACACATTTCTTCATCAGAAAATGACAATTTGTTTGAAAGCGAAACTGTTTGTGGGAAAAGGTTAGTTTTGATTAATTTCTTTTTTCAAAGTATCTTTGGAAAAATGTTTCAAAATTATTGAAACTTCTCATTTTCATATTTTTCTAAACAAAAAATTCCATTTTTGGTTCAAAATGACTTTTTTGCTTTGAAATTTAAGCTAGTTGTAGTAAAAATCAAAATTTAAAATGATAAAAAAAAATTTTTTTAAGTTTTGTTTCAGTATTCTCAAAACGTCTGGATTGACCCAAACCAATTTGTTTTTTTGATTGTCGGTTTGCAAAAAATTGAAATTTCAACTTTTTGTCCTGATTGAGGGTAGGAAAACTTTTCAAAAGCTCAAATTTTCCAGACAAGAAAATCATTTCCCAGCTCACTGAAATCACCACACATTTTTAAATGATCAGATAGAGAAAACAATAAGATATCGCCAACAGATCACAATGAGAACTTGCAATGGTATAAACCTAATTCCATCTTCGTATATGAATACTTGATGTAGCATTGTAGCCATAACCTGGTATAGTAGAAGCACACGCTATGTAATGCCATTGGGGTTAACTTCCCCTTTTCAAGCAATTTCTGATTTCCTGGCTTCAACAAACAAAAACATAATAGCATATGGTACAAGAATGCTGTGAATGGTGAATCATCTGGTAGTATTTTTACCATAAGCTGGCATTTTATTTTGCTTTATTCTACTTGAAAATTCCTAAAATCAGCTCTTACTCATGTATATCAGTCCAGGATCTTGCTGCTACCTTTCAAATATTCTTTTCGCCATTTTCTGCTCTTGTTATATAATTTTATTTTACAGCTGGAATATTACATCTGTGTGACTGGTGCCTGGTATGTGAGTAATTCTAAAAGAGTTGGGCTTCTAATTGCTGCCTCTGCAGTCAGAATATAGAATTATCTAATGGGAGGAATTCTCTCTGGGTGATGGACCACTTTAGGTTCATAGCAAATCAATGTGTGTTAATAACAAGGGTGCCATGGTTTTCTAAATACTTCAGGGAGACTCTCAGGACACGTTCTATAGACTACTGTCAAAGTAATGACATTACATGTGCTTAAATCAATTGATTTCCAGCAAAGTGGTCCCTATTCTCTGAGGGCTCAATCCTGAAAGTCAGTGAGATCTCTGCCCTTGACTACTCATATTCTTAAAGTTAACCATTTTCTTAAGTGCTTTGCCGAATGAGGGCCAGACTTCTCAGCACCATAGAACTGAGCCTTGCAAACAAAGATATTGCACACCAGGGTAACCTATTATACAAGCAGCTCAGAAAAAACATTTGTCACTATTAAAAGAAAAAATGTTAATCATATGACAGTAGTTCATCAGCTATATGTACAGGGACAGGAAAACAAAGTATTAAACAAATTGTAATTGGCCTCTACTATTTGACCCAAAGGAGAATCCCTTTGACATGAGCAGTATAGGGCCTACGTGGAACAGTGACTTGGTGGATTTTCATTTTTTACCTTTGGAGACTTGAGTTCAAATTCTTCTTAGCTCCCAAGGAAAATTAATTTGTAGTCTCAAGTGAGTCCCTATTAGACTCCCTAGGGATTTATTTAATGCAGTAAGAGAAATCATATGGAATGAGAACATTAGATATTGTGGGTTAGATCAATGACCCCTCTGAAGTCCCCTTTGTGTTCGCCAGCACACATAAGGATTCAGCCCTAAAAACTGCCCACTTTTTTTTTTCTGGAATGGAAGAGACACAACACTCCATTGATAAGGAAGTGGGTGCAGATAAAGGAACAGCTTACACGATGCGATGTAGCCACTCTTACCATGTGAAGGACTTCACAAACACCCTGTACTGACAGGTATTTGAACTGTATTTTGTTAGTAGTCTGTTGTAACTCCCAAACTTACAGGAAATATGAAACTCACCTCTGCATTTTTTTGACCTCATGAGTATTTTCTGGATTATATAAAATAGAAGTGCTGTTTCCAGAGCCTTGTCCATTAGTTCTGGAAGAATCCCCATACAGGGGGGCAAATTTTGTTGCACAGAACATTTATATTTAGAAAACAGAGTGTAATGAAATCACATAGATCAAAATATTCTTTTGATCTCAGACATGCAACAATTCAAGCAACTGGAGCGGAAACCCAGAGGGAAATAGCATTCAACAAACTTTGATCAGAACAGAACATTGACACTTGCAACTTGCAGAGTCTTGAGAAGTAGAGAATTGACATGTTCTGTACTGCACGCCACTCAGACCATGTCTTCACTAGACACTTTAGCTGACACAAGTTACTGCAATATGAAGACACCACAGTTAGTATATTGCTTGTGTGAGTGCATACTTGGCTTGTTACATTGGTGAAGCACATACTCATCAGGAGAGCTTCTGTCAAGGCACAGTGTGATGCACCATGAGTAGGTCATTGGTAGGTCATGGAGTCATAGTGGATAGTTCTCTGACAACACCTACTCAATGTGCAGAGGCAGTCAAAAAAGCAGAATGTTAGGACCCATTAGGAAAGGGATAGATAATAAGGCAAAAAATGTCATAATGCCACTATATAAATCCATGGTATGCCCACCTCATGAATACTATGTACAGTTCTGGTCATCACATCTCAAAAAAGATATATTGGAACTGAAAAAGTTGTCATGCTTTATGATTGAATATGATCATTTATATCATTGGTATGATCACTGTTATACAACTGCAACAACTCTTAAACGAAGTATATCATGTAAGGTGTCAACGGAAACATTACAATCTATCAAATATGATTATCCTGGTTAAATCCATGTATCATCTTTGTATCTAAAGTTATGAATATTGGCTTAGAATTTGTATCTTATAATGTGTTCTATTCCTGGGTGACACCCACCAGATGAGATTCACATCAAGGCTAGACAGCTATGTGTTGATGGCCCATTAAGGATACGTCACTCTAACAATGGGCCATAGAAGAAACCAGTAGGTCTTCCTGCAGACGCCTCAGACTCCCAAGGGCCAATGGCCAGCCCCTGTGAGTCAGCAAGCCATGTAAGGACATGTGATATGCTCATGTGACCCTGGACTCCATCTTAGGCCAGTAACTTTCCACTATGGGCTTTGTTTGGGATAGTAAAATTCTATGCACACGGCAGAGGATATAAAAAGGCAATTGAGACCTCTCCATTTTGTCTTCATTTCCTGCTTCATTTCTCTGGAATGGATTTCTAACAAAGAAGCTCTAAACGAGGACTGATGACCCCCAATCTGTTTTGTTGATTCCAGAGAGACTTTCTCAAGCTAGCAGTTTATTCCATCACTGCTACAAACCTGAGATAAGAACTTTGCAATCACTGGTATGTATATGATCTATTAATCATTTATAACTCTCTTCCTCTTTTCTTTTATTATTAAACCTTTAATTTTTAGTTACTGAAGGCTTGGCATCAGCATGATTATTGGTTAAGATCTGAGTTGTATATATCGACTTGGCTAAGTGGTTGATCCCTTAGGGTTGGAGTAGGGTGAACAGATAGAAAGTGTGAGGAATCAGGACAAGGGATGGAGGACAATAGGTGCCTATATTAAAAAAAAACCTGAACATCGAGAATGTCTCTATAAAATCGAGACATCTGGTCATTGGAAGGATCCTAATTCTGATGAAACTGGCTTTCAGTAACCACTCATCATAAAGTCCAAGTGCCTGGCTGGTGAGATACGGGTTGGAATGCCTAACAGGACTGTGTTTTTGGCTTCTTGTTAACCAGTGTGGTGACACAGAAGCTCATTTATGTTACTGGTTTGGTAAATTCTAATGATAGAATAACCAACAGTTTCAGGTGTGTCTGCCCTTTTTCTCTGACCTGAATTTTGGTATTCTCAGCTATGACCCACTGAGGCACACTGACAAAAGGTACAGAGAAAGGCAACAAAATGTTTAAGGCTATGGAACAGCATCCATATGAGGAGAGATTTAAAAGACTGGGACGTATCAGCTTGGCAAAGAGATGATTAAAAGGAGATAGGCTAAAGGTCTATAAAATCGTGACTGGTGTGGAGAAAGTGAATAAGGAAGTGTTATTTACTCCTTCCCATAACACAAGAACCAGAGATCACCCAATGAAATTAATAGGCCTCAGGTTCAAAACAAACAAAAGCAAGTATTTCTTCACACAATGCACAGTCAACCTATGGAACCTGTTGCCAGCAGATGTTGTGAAGGCCAAAACTATAACTGGGTTCAAAAAAGAACTAGATAAGCCCATGGAGGATAGATCCATCAATGGCTATTAGCCAAGATAGTCAGGGATGCAATCCTATGCTCTTGGGTGTCCTTAGCCTCTGATTGCCAGAAACTGGGAGTGGACAACTGGAGATGGATCACTTTATGATTGTCTGTTCTGTTCATTCCCTCTGGGGCACCTAGCATTGGCCACTGTTGGAAGACAGTATACTGGGCTGGACAGACCATTGGTCTGACCCAGTATTCTTAGGTATACCAGTGTGCAACCTGCCACCATCCAGTCTTTTGGGAAGTTTTGGCAATGCATGACGGGGTAGAAATGAGTCATGTAGGGATGAGGGAGTGAGGAGGCAACCTCCCAGCATGCAACTGTCTCCATCCCATAATGTCACCTACATTTCATAACCTTCCTGCCTTTTTTAAAAATTCCGTGAATCAGTGTGGCCCTCCTTGCTGAATGCCATCTCTAACAGAAGCATGGAACATGACAATAGTGCAGAGCTGTGCAGAAGTGTTGCATGCACAGGACACATGATCTTCTGGTATTTGCAGAGCCAAAAGAGGAACCAGATCAGTGGGGACTATGACTATTTCTTGGAGGACAGATTGCTGAGGGACTGAACCAATTAAGGTTGTTGATGGCATTCACGGAGCAGCTGCATATGTTGGAATGCCACTCCTAGGCTCAAGAAATGAGCACTGATTGGTAGGATCATATCATAATGCAGGTTTGGGGTGATGAGCAGTAGCTGCAAGACCACATTCCTGGATCTATGTGCAGGTTTACCAGCATGAGACCTGCACTGACAGTTGGAGAAGTGTGTGGTGATCGCACTGTGGAAACATTCTTTGGCATGTTGCTACCAGTTAGTGGGAAGTCATTTTGGAGTGGGAAAATCCACTGTGGGGGACCGATGCCATGCAAGTATGCAGAGCCATTAATCATCTCCTGCTACACTGGACTGTGACTCTTGGCAATGTGCAGGAAATAGTGGATGGCTTTGCTGCAGTGGAATTCCCAAACTGCAGTGGAGCAACAGATGGCATGCATATCCCAATTTTGGCACCAGACCATCTTGCCATAGAGTTAATCAACAGAAAGGGCTATTTCTCTATGGTGATGCAGGCATTGGTGTATCACCAGTTATGGTTCACTGACATCATTGTTAGCTGGTCAGGGAAGGTGCATCTCACTTGAACCTTTAAATACACAAGATTGTTCAGGAAGCTGCAAGCAGGGAGATTCTTTCCCAGCTGTCAGATTACCAGGTGCAGAATGAGAGTTGACTGTGCTTTTGGTAGATTGAAGGGAAGCTGGTGCTGTTTACTCACAAGATTAGGTCTCAGTGAAAAAAACACCCCAATGGTGATAGATGCCTGCTGTGTCCTGTGAATCAAAGAGGGAAAATTGCCACTGGGTGGAAGTGGAGTGGCTGTCTGCTGAGTTTGAACAGCCAGACACAAGGGCTATCCGAAGAGCTCAATGTGAAGCTATAAGGCTCAAGAAGGCTTTGAAATAGCACTTTAACAGTGAGTCATAGTAATGCATTGTGGTGTATTGTCTTCTACCTGGCCCTGCTGTTTTCGGGCCTGTTAGGAATTTTGTAGTGCTTGGTGTATATCTATGAATATAACACTATCAGTGCACCTACTAATTTTGTGGTGCTTGCTGTACATTTATGTTTATTACACTGTTTGTCACTTATCCTATGAGTTGTGTCACACTGTACAGTAAGATGTAAGTGGGTGCTTTTAGACCTGCTCGACGCTCTGCAGCTCATGACTGGAACTAATAAAGATTTATTATTTTCCAACTAGAATTTTATTCAGTAACAAAATAAGTGCAAAGAAAAATCTGAGATTAAAAGCATATACATTAAAACTGAATAAATTAATGGAACAGAACTTAACAAGGGAAAGAACATTCATGTCTATTTTACCTAAACATACAGCAACCGTGGCTTTTACAGGTCAGTGTATGTGAAGCTATGTTTGTCATTAATGTTCCCTGGGGTAGAGTGGAAGGGGTAGGGATGTGACTCCTGGTCCCACGAGGAATGTTGTGGGGGAGAGGTCTAGGGAGGTGCTGTAATGGAATTCTCCATAGACTGCAAAGGCGAGCATGTGTTTGTTGAACCTGTATGTCCACAAGCATCTGCAGCATCTGTGTTTTCTGCCAGAGAAGCCCATTATGTCCCTCTCCTTTTCCTGATGGGATTCCTGAGGCTTTCTCTTGTTCACTCTTACCTTCTCCAGGATGTCTGTAATGTTCACCCTCCAGGGCCTTTGCTCATGGTCTAATACAGCAGAGGCTTGTAGGATCTCATTGAACATGTCATCCTGAGTCCTATCCTTTCTCCTTTTTATCTGGCTCAGGCACTCCATGCATGTGGAAGAAGAATTTCTCAAGACCACAATGGCATCTGATGGCACCATTGTCAGTGTAGTCACACTGGAAAGCAAAAGCAAAAATAAATTCAGAACTCCCTTCTTAACTTTTAAATAAGACATGCTTATTGACATTTCTGCCTGTGATTGCTTGTGCACAGCACCACTCACATACTGAGCCATATTGAGTGTGGCCCACCAGGAGCAGCAGAAATGAGGAGGGAATTGCTGTGTTGCATGAAACTATGAGTATAGGGGAATGGCATCGAATACTGGCACCATTTTTCACAGGCAGTGGTGATTTTAGCTGATCTCTCACTATTTAGAGTAACAAAGGCCCAGAGAACACTGCTTCTTGTGACGTTCTGAAGCCACCCAGGCCCATATGCTGCTAGCCTATGTACTGTAATGATGCCTGGTGAAGTTATTGCCAACTGTTATGGGAAAGTGTCCTACTGCGGAGGAAGAAATAAGGCTGCCATCCCTAGAAACCTTGGGGGGAGGATCGCAGAGTACCACCATAAAAGTTTCCTTGAGATCTCTCAGGAAGATTCAAGAAACATCCCTGTATAAATAAACTGCTCCAGAGGTCCACCACCTAACTCCACAGAGGAATGAAAAACAGTAACAACTCTACCTCTGTTTGTTGTATTGCTACCTCTTCTAGTATGAGTAAATTAATGTGTCCTGTTAAGTTGAGGGTGTCATCTGTATATCATTGTAATGGAAAATACAATTACATATTGACTTGAGGTTCCTTCCCCTGCCTCAGGTTCACCCATGCTCAATTGCTGGGACTGACTGGACTGTAGTGGAGTCTCAAACAGGTCCCAGTTCGCAGCATAGCTGGACCTCCCAGTTTGTAAGGCACTCATGCAGACTGTACAGGACATGGGTGGTGGGTGAACCCCTGACTAGCCCCCCAGCCCTGCCCCTTCCACCCAAGGCCACATAGGGTGACCAGACAGCAAATGTGAAAAATCGGGACAGGGGGTGGGGGGTAATAGGAGCCTATATAAGAAAAAGACCCCAAAATCGGGACTGTCCCTATAAATCAGGACATCTGCTCATCCTAAGGCCACACCCCTTCCATGCCCACTGGAGCCCGCCCCCCACTGAAGCCACTGACTCCTGCCCCATGCTAGCACCACCAGCCCAGCCCCGGCCCCAGAGTGCTGCCCAGCCCGACCCACAGCCGGCATGCCCTAGCCTCCCCGAGCTGTGCCACCGGGCCTGACCCTTGGCTGTCTGTGATTGTCACAGGTAATTTCAGACTAGAGTATTAATGATTATAGCTGCTCTGTTAATTCTGACTCAGCTCTCTGGTCTCTAAATTAGCTTGTGTAATATAAAATGGTTTGGGGTTTCAGTCACAGTAGCTTGTGTGTGGAAGAAAGTAGGTAGAAGGAGTGCTTTGTACATCATAAAAATTAAGACAAAAATATGCTAATGACTTTGGAACAGAGAGGATAACTAGTAGTAAATTATCTTCTTCATTACCTCTGTCCCACACATTGTGACATGCAAAAAGTAAGGTGCGGCGTAAACAATTTAGGGATTCTGCTGATTTTACTGTGATCTGATTTTTGCAAATATCTGTGGCCATGCCCAAATTCCCATTGATGTACCAAACACACACTTGCAACAGAGGAATATCTGTCTTATTGAACTATGCTTTCACAGTACACCAAGAGCCCTGGGCAAATGAGCTACAAGAAGCAAAATGTGCAATAACTACAATGAAACCTTTGATGAACTGCATCTATAATGTTTGTACATTTATGACTACAACTTATTAAAAATGTGATAGTTTTCTCTTTCTTAATACAAATCTATGGCATATGTCCAATGCTGGAACCTCAGCAAGAAGCAGTGTAAAAAATTATTCTAGATTTATTTCAAAACATTTTGTTCAAAATAGCAGACAGGAACGAAGATCTAATGCTGATTCAGCTGCTTTGAAATGAATGGATTGCTATAGTGCCACTTTAGTCTACACAGACACACAAAAATTGTGTTCCCACACATATGCACACACACACACAAAGACACCTCTACTCAGGATTTTTTTCCATTCCGTTGTATCTATGCTTAGTTTTCTTATTTTATCATTTGTATCAACAACACTTAATATGTTACCGTGCATTAATCAATGAAAGTTTAACATCAATCCTATTTTATTATTACAAACAATAAACCATTGATTGAACTTGGTGGCATTCTTTAGGGGTGAACTTAATTTGTAGCAGTACAAAAAACAGTTTAGCAAAGAAGGACCAAAGATTAATCTTACGTTGGGTAATTATATAAAAGATCTCAGATTGCATACATTGGTTGAGATGCAATACTGAAACTGGGAGAAAAAGGTACATTTAGAAATATACCTATCTGGTATATTCTCTCTGTCTCCCCTCTGCTTCTCCTGTCCCTTCAAGTTGTTAGTCATAAGAAGAGCTTAATTAAAGTAACTAAAAATATAAGAAAAAGAAGTGGAGCAACCTGATATGAATAGAGTTGTGGGAGCTTTGAAAAGCATGTCTATTGTTTTTCCCTTTAAAAACTTGGCAAGCGTGCGAAGTGCACAAGCTTGTTCATACAGCCTACTTGTCATTCCCCATACCCTGCTAGCTACACATTACACCTTTATGGAAACCCAAGTATCTTCTATAGGTTTGTCTGGAGTTTCACAAAATATATTGTACAAGCATGAGACAAAACGTATACAAAATAAATCAGCTCTGCTGACAGTTCTGCAGACATCCACTTCCCAGACAACCACATTACTGTTTACAGTAAATGATATCTTCTGTTAATCAGGAATTCTATTTAATCAAGACAAAAAGTGGCATCCTGAGGCATCTCATTTAGGCATGTTGGTAGCAGATTGTTTCTCTATAAACCATTGATAAATAGTTGATTTACCTATTAGATTCTAATGGGAGGCCCTGTCTACACAGGAGAAAACATCTTCTCTCTAATATGGGATTGACTGTAGTTGGATCGTTGGTGTAAAATTCCAGTTTGATTGTATTTCTGGTTCATGGCAAAGGCCCCAAGAATCCTGGAGAGGCACTTTTTAATGTTTTGTATAAATCTAAACAGGATTTTCAGCCAGTTTGACAATGGATGTCAAACATAGCTCTCCCTACTCCCCACCACAAGCAGCGTTGAACTCAGTAGTCCTGTTTGTGTGGTCAGGGTTGACCAAGTTCAATAACCATTATAAAAACTCATTGTCACCTCCTTGTTTATACAGCTGCCAGTGATTTGTTCTCCCATCCTTGTTGGGGCCTGGTGCTTTCTGCTGAGCTGTGAGTGCTAGACCCAGCCTTTCTTCTGGGGTATAGATGGCTGCTATCTCCATGTTCATTGGCATATGCTACCTCATTTAGATGCACATGGTTGCCTGCTATGCTGATATGATTATTCCAGCTATTGGGGTGGCATAACTTGAGGACCAGCTGGAATTCCTGCACTGCTCTTGTTGGAGAAAGATTTGGAGCAATAGCTTCTCCAGATGGTCACACCATCTCTCCACCCACATGCTCCCTCATTCGTTCATGCAGTCTGTAGTGAGCCCTATGCACAAAAGAAACTGCACTGTGTTGTGTATATTAACTCCTATGCAATAGGACTGATTAAGACATAATAAATGTGTGGAAAATATAGTTGCTCTTGCTGACTCCTCTCCCTTTTCACTTTTCAGCTATGATTACACATATGTTTTCCACAGCATAAGCATTTTCACCCCACTGTTTGGCCTTCTTTCTCATGTCCGCATGTCTGACTAATGTCAATTGTAAATCAGGGCTATGCTCCTTGGCTCTTTTACCCTGCTTCCACTGATTATCATCCTCCAAACTGACTTTTGAGTACTTGGATTTGGAGGGGGGCTTTTTTTTTTTTTGCGTGGTTACTAGGGCATCCTGAACGTCCCCTAGCAACCATACTAAGGATTATGGGCATTCCTGGAGCCAGTTCAGCATGGCTAATGGCTGACAGAAGAAGCAGAAGTTTTTCCTTTCCCACTCACTTCTGGGTAGGAGTGCAAGCTTTTCCATGCCTGAAGAGCCATTATAGATTGGAAGGGCAGCAACTTTTACTATGTACAGAATGATATTGAGAGACAGTCACCCACTTCCAACTACCCTCTGCCTACAAGTGCACCTGCAAGGGTTGGTTCAATGGAAGCTACTGAAATCAGCCCTTGCATAGTCTGGTTCATGTGGTCTACCTGACTCAGACCCCACAGGGTTTGCAGGGCCCTAGCTCTGAACCCTCTTTGTATAAATCCTGTCAAGAAACATTATGCACAACAACAGGGAAAACCTTTTAACTATACTGGGGAAACTGTGAAAACAACTATACACAGTGTGCTGTCAAACACACTGAGAGAACAGTGAAAAGGAGGCATGTCTGGGGTGTGCCTGTACTCCACGATCCCCAGCTACCAGAATAGCTCTTGGGCTACATGGCAGCCAGACATGTTAGAGCAGCCTGGAGTTCCATCCTGACTACAAGAGTTGGGAAAACAATAGTGGTGTAAAATAACCTTTGTTACCCTTCTCTGGTCCAGTGCCATATACAGCTTGCATGGACCAGAAAGTCTCCACCTATATGTTACACACACGCATAATGGAATAAAGGGATTTGTTAGATACCAAGGTGATAAGAGCTTCAGAAATAAAGCTGAAACAGTGGGCGACAGTGAAGAAAGATGGCTGTATCATTCATTATCTTAAAGAACCTCTTATGTCCATCTCATATATCTTTGGTTGCTGCTCCTGAAGTCAACAGCTGAGGTTAACAGTTGGACTGAAGGGCAGTTGGTTATCCTACCTTCAGACAGATTTTAACTGAACTGCTGAACACATCCTAATCCAAACCAATCATTTTACTTGAAGAGTATCCCATCCTGCCAAGACTTAACATCTGCTTTCTTGTCCCTCAAAATTGTTTAATAAATGTAAAACCACTTCCCCTGTGTCTGCATTTTCCTTCCCCCTGTGTCTTCCTAGAAAGATATACCTAATTCAGATCCCTAATCTTGTTGAGAAATAGCTTACATGGCACATTGGATTTGGATTCATGTGACTCTCTTTAGCTCCAGACATTTTTGCTCCAAATGCATACAATTTCAATAACAAAATAGTACTTAATACACACAGGTCATCACCAACATCTGTCCCTTGAAAATGTATTGATGAATTCATCCATATTTTGTGCTTTTCTAATCTACAGGTCAAATTTCAGCTTTCATAATAAGCAGAAATCTTCCAAATATCATTTAAATATGTATACAAAAAACCCTACACCTATCAAATGTTTGCAAGCTACATCTATAATGTAAAGCAATGTTTCCCAAACCGGACGCTGCTTGTTCAGGGAAAGCCCCTGGTGGGCCGGGCCAGTTTGTTTACCTGCCACGTCCGCAGGTTCGACCGATCGCGGTTCCCACTGGCCACGGTTCACTGCTCCAGGCCAATGGGAGCTGCTGGAAGCGGCGGCCAGCACATCCCTCAGCCCACGCCACTTCCAGCAGCTCTCATTGGCCTGGAGCAGCGAACTGCTGCCAGTGGGAGCCACGATCAGCCGGACCTGTGGACAGGGCAGGTAAACAAACCGGCTCAGCCTGGCCCACCAGGGGCTTTCCCTACACAAGTGGCATCCCAAGTTTGGGAAGCACTGATGTAAAAGCTAACAATTGAAGCTAAAGGGCATGTCCTGCAATTGATCCACATGCCCAAATCCCATTGACATTAGTGGCAGATCCACCAATAGAACAATTGGAGGATATGGGACTTCAAATTTTCATAATAATACACAGGGATTTTAGCTGAATGATTTGGATGTTACTGGGAGAAACATAGCTCAAACTCTGTACAGTGCTTTGAAAAATACTCTGCCATCTTCAATCATCAGCAATTTTTGCCTAGCTGTTAGTACAGCAGAAGTTTCAAAACCACATATAATTTAAATTTGATGACATATGCAAAAACCCCAAAGTCCTAAAATGTCCCAATTATAAGTCTCAAAGCACTAGTACCTGTAAGATGAGTTCTTTACTCCATACTCTACTCCAGGGGTAGGCAACCTATGGCACGAGTGCCGAAGGCGGCACACGAGCTGATTTTCAGCGGCACTCACAGTGCCCGGATCCTGGCCACCAGTCTGGGGGGCTCTGCATTTTAATTTAATTTTAAATGAAGCTTCTTAAACATTTTTAAAACCTTATTTACTTTACATACAACAATAGTTTAGTTATATATTATAGACTTATAGAAAGAGATCTTCTAAAAACTTTAAAACGTATTACCGGCACGCGAAACCTTAAATCAGAGTGAATAAATGAAGACTTGGTACACCACTTCTGAAAGGTTGTCGACCCCTGCCCTACTCTGTTGATATGACATGTATGTCAGACTAAGGCAGTTTGGACATTCCTAACATGTCAACATGCGCCATTAAAACTAGCCTTAGGCATTCTGGTAAACTTTGCATGTGCTGAGTTTGCACAATTTGTTAACATTTAAGTGGTGAAAACTGATAGAACACTGACAAAAACAGAACTAAAGAAGCATCTGAAGCTGATAACATGATTTTTTTCCCCTGACAACATTAAATTAGAATTAATCAATCAATCTTACTACTGGCAGCGAATATGTTATACTACATTGCAATACAAGTACATTTTAACAACCATGCTTTGAACAAATGAAGCTTCACTGTGAGATGTGCAGATCTGAGTCTATCCATTGTGTTTTTCCTGCTACAGTAAAATCATCTGTTCTGTCTCTGACGTCCCAGTACCACCCAAAACAGTAATTGCTTAACAGTGCTCTATGAAACCTCAAAATGCCAAAATGTCATCTACAACAACTGCATGAACTGTATGAGTGCTGTATGTGTAGTTTTTTATTAGAACCCTCTCCAGTTTTTGACAAGGCTTTCAAAACTCTATAACATACTGAAGGATAAACAGAGATATTACACATAATTAAAGTTACTTTAAGACTCCTGAATCTAAACATTTGCATGTGTTTTTGAATAAAGTTAACAGTTTGACTTGTGCAGACAGCAGTGGGTTTAGAAAAGCAGCTTGTTAAATCATGTTTTCCACTTGCACTGGTGTTCTGTACTGTTAGTCATAGATTTCAGCAGATAGACCCCCTTTAATCACACAAGACCATAGTTCCCCTGAGAAGGGAACATTTTTGCTGGAAATTAGAAAACCATTAGTGCATAAATCAAAACACTGGTGAAATATCCTGTATTAAAGAAGGTTTAGCTGTGTTCACTGCAGCAAAGACAGGTTAAAAAGCCCCAAGGAAAACGTATGTTTATTCATAAATCCAAATTAAATTAATTGAAACAATTTAGTTGTAGTTTAGAAACAATGACTTCAATCCAAAATGCTGCAATGATGTTTCACAGCAGATTCATTAGTTGGCACTATATTTTGATTACTCTTGTTCAGGGACCAGCTTTAGTCAATTAAAAATGATGTATGGTTCTGGGTCTAAATTGCTGCTTGTTTTAGGGATGGTCCATCCATCTACATAACAACTTATCCATCTCGCTTTTGACAAGAAAATTTAAAAAGTTCTATAATCTGATTGGCTGACATCAAGAAAGAAAGAGAGTCTAGGGCCTGATGCAATAATTAAATGTTGTATTGATTAGTAAAACCATGATTAGATATGTTGCAATCAGATCTACTCATTTATATTTGTACCTTTCATTTTGTGGGACACTGTGATACTTTTTCTAACATTCTACTGATAATTACTACTGACAAGCCACTATGACACTAAAATTAATAATGTTTCTCAGCTGATGTTGAAATGTTCAGCTTGTAATGTCTCTCCACATGAACTGTATGTCTTGCTGCCCTACCATATGTTTGTAAATGAAGGAAAATACCGATCTGGATGGACTTCTAGAATGGCACAAAAACAGATGAAGCATGAAATTAAATTTAAAAATTGGTGAAGCTTTTTCTGCTACAATAATATTCAGGTGCTGAAATTCCCAACATCTAGGTATCACACATCAACTGTGAAATAATATGCTTCATCAAACAATTGCCTAATGATTAAATTTATGCCCTGCCAACAGAATATCCAAGATGAGTGCCTAGATTTGACAAGGGTGTCAGCCAAAAATATAGTAGAAAGACAATGTGGGTGAGATAATATCTGTTATTGGACCATCTTCTGTTGATGAGAGAGAGAAGCTTTCGAGCTTACACAAAGCTCTTCTTCAGGTCTGGGAAAGGTACTCCAAGTACCTCTGACATTTTGTGACACTCCTCAGCTTGTGATTTTCAGCCTTTCACTATGGTATAAAGGAAAGAATTTTGTTGATCAGGGAAAATATCAATTTAACACTATCACAGCAAGGGCCAAACCCATGGCTTTTAGACAAGAAAAGCCATTCATTACAAAAATCAAAGGATTATTTTGAGGTTTGGATAAGAAAGACTAAATTCAGATTCACGTCTCTCTCCTTCAAACCCTTCTTCTCCTTTGAATGTCTGACCTCCAACTTCCCTCTCCCTCCAATCTCAAATTCTATGTAGTTTATTTTCTCCTTAAATCTGCTCTATGTCTTTCAGTAATCTAAAAAAACTTCCATTGCCCCATTTCACTCCTCACCTCAAAGCTCCCATTTGCTTCCACCAGTGTGTCTGTATCCATAGTGCCACTAAGACAGCTTTCCTTCCTTCTTCTCTCACTGCTCTGTGCTTGTAATCTACCTAGATTCCTGATTGCCATTCATCACTGTGGTATCTGAGCACCTCCAACCAGTAGGCGCTGGTGATGAGATGGAAGAGAGGTGTTAGGTTTTCTTGGTGGTCTTTTTTAATGGGAGGGCTGGGTCAGATCAGTTTGCATTTTCCTCTTAAGTCACTGATGATCACGGTCATGTGGATTTTTATGGGAGTAGTAGGTTCCAGATTTATGAGACAATTACTGAGAAAGCTCTCAATCACATACAAGTTTTATTTCCTTTTTTTTTTACTATTTTTTTTACTACAGCTAATTTGTTTTGTCAGCAATTCTGATTATTTTCTTACATTAATATTGAAAGAAAGGGTTACAAATACAAAAAGTAAGGCAATACAGTAGAGTTGATAGAGGATAGCTTATGAGTAATAGGAAATATACATCTTGTTTTCAAAAAGGTAATATCTGGTTGTTGTTTTGGTTGTTATCAGTAGATCCATTTGTACCATCTTTCCTCAAATAGTTTAAGTGTTAGACTAACAGTCAATAAATCACTGCATTTCTCTTAATGGTTTTATTCTGGTCAACCATATTTCTAGAGCTCATATTTGTTCGAGTTGTTTCTGCAATCATAGTGATTTATTGGCTTCAGTCACAAGACTGAGCTTTTATCTCTATTTTGTTTATTTTTAATACAAAGATAGTAACTAAACATAAGCTGTTTGGAAAAGGCCCTTGTTTTTTTATTTGATCTGTAAAGCAGCTAGCACACTTCTGAGTGATGGAAAATGAACAATTACTAATACACAAATAACTTCTGTTTGGGACTCTCTATCAAGTGATTCTTACTATCACCAAGAGATTAGGTTCCAAAAAAGCCCAGTAAGATTGGTAGCATTTTAACGATATGTCTGTAGCATGCAAGTCAGTGAAGTGAACTGCAGGCTGCATCCAGCAATGCTAGGCTCCAGCTGAAAAGCCCTGCCTTTTCTTTCTCTGAAAGTCAAGCCAAATGCTACAAAATGGTGAAACCCCTCTGTCACATTTTGCTAAGCAATTTCCATTCAGCTGTGTTCTCTCGCACATGGCAACTGAAATGGTTAAACAAAATGCAGAATGTCTTTAGCTTAACCTTGCTTGTTTTGTTTTCCTGCATTCGTTTATTTCAAAAGTGAAGCATATTATCCACACGATAGCTGCTCTGAATGTATGGATGAGTGTAATCCAGTCATTGATTTATGCACTCACAACTACCCCAGGAAAGGTCACAAAGTCGTAAAATGTGCCTGAATTTTGGAGTTTGCATTTGTGCCTGAGGTAGCTGAAAGATGATAAAAAGATATGTAGTTAACCAGCTCCCTGTTAACTGTGCTTCTAAGAAGGCTCATGTGTGATTAGCCCACCAGCTGAGTGATTGAAGATGCACTAACACAATTTGTTCCTGATATGCCAGGATGGTCGGATAAGGACCACTGATGCGTACGGGTAAGTCTCAGTTTTGGTCAAACACCACCTGCCTCACTCTTTTGGGGGATATTTTGGAGCAAATATTCCTATCAGACATGCAGAGGGCCTTATCCATAATGGAACTGCTATTTTTAGTCATTAAGCTTTTCAGTGCAGGAACTATAACAGCTTATGTCTTTGTACAGCACTTTGCACAATTTGGGTGCTGTTGTAATAGAAAGTGATGTAAGAATAATGTACGGTAAGGGCAAGAATTGGGAGCTCCTGGAGGGTGTACATCTTTGCATGTAAGGAAGCCAAGCCCAGCCCAGCTCCATGCAACATAGTGCAGTGGGAATTTGAGGTTAGGCTAAGCTGGGGAAGGGAAAGGAGGTAGCGCCCAAGAATGGATAAAAGCAAGATCCAGGTAGCTGCAGATTTGTTGGGGGAGGAGAGAGTTTTTAATCATATTGCATCCAAATCTGTTTATGGTTTAATTCACCAGTCTGATAATACATAGATAATTATCTATTCCCTTTATGGAGGAGGTGGAATTCCTCCCTCCCACCAATGAGCCATTCCCTAACATGCAGCACAAGAGACAAAATTCAGACCTATATGCAACTCATACACATTTTCCCTCATACATATTGGCTGTCTTCAGACACATATTGGAGGATGGTAGGATCCTGGCAGAGCATGTAGGTTACTGTGAGCTCCTCAAACACACAGTTGATTCCAATTTTTTGCTGGAAATTAGAAAAACATTTGTGCTTAAATCAAAATACCCAGCTTTAACGATAGCTAGCTAGGCTCCCTGCAGCAGAGGAAGAAAAAGGCCTCCAGGAAAATGCTTGAGTCTGAGCCAAATTTACTTCTCAGTTTACACCTGTGCAATTCCACTGAAGCCAGGGTTTTAGCCCACAAAAGCTTATGCCCAAATACATTTGCTAGTCTCTAAGGTGCCACAAGTACTCCTTGTTCTTTTTGCTGATACAGACTAACATAGCTACCACTCTGAAACCTGTCACCAGTATTATAATGTGCAGTACAGTCAGATTCAGTTCTGGTTGCCTTTATAGACTGATCATAGGTCTCCTTGTAACTATGAAACAGTTTTAGAATTCCAGACACAAATGTAGCCTTCTGGATGGCTACTGGTGATGTCATGCAAGTGTCAATAATGGCAGGATGTGGCTTTATTTTAAAACATATTTTTATTTAGACAGTCTTTAATTTAACAGCAATAAAGGTCTGATTTTCTAGTCTCCCCAGTTTTGTCTCAATAAGAATTGGAGGATTAGGCACTAAGCGACTCCAGGCATGACTTTATAGGGAAATTATTGCACTTTTCAGTTAGTAGAAGTCATTAACTTATGCCTTATTACAGTAGCTGAGGCATGCAATAGTCAGCCAGCAATGCACTGCCTGTCATGTCTCAATGCTTAGTTAATTTTCTGGAATGCACATTCTGAGAAAAAAATGCAAAAAAGAGGAAATGGAGGAAAGAGTTACTCTGTAGTTTGTTTTCCCTAATACTGTCTTGGTAACAGCTTTATATCTTACTAGGGGTTTTCTATATTGGCCAAAGCAAACCATGAAACTGTTATCTATAAATGAGAATTTCAAACCTGTTTGCATCAGAATCAATATCACAGCCAATCTACAACAGCTATGGGTACAGTCTTCCACCCACGGAAGCCAGTTACAAACTCCCATTGAACTGAATGGAAGTGGTTTGGGGCCCTATTTTTAGAGTTCAATAATTGTTAGCCCATCTAACATTTCACTTTAGACTCTAGGAGTTAAAGAGCCTTACAAAGAGATAAAGAGTTTCCTCTAATTATCCACTGCTAAGTACAGCTAATTCTAACTAAAGCAGGTAGAGAGCACTAAGGTCTCTCCTCAGACCCAGAACTGTAAATAAAAGCATAACTCATTTGGTTCTTCATGGTGTGTATAAATATTGTTTTAAGGCACAACCTCTGATCTACTCTGTAAGCAAGGCCTTGGGACGCATTCTTATTTTTAATATAAAGCAATACACGTCTGTATTCTGTAAAAACAATGTCTGCAACAAAGAAGGATTCGTTCTAGATAATAAATTTGTCAGGAGTAATTATCCTTTATCACATGCAGAACGGCATATGTCACACCTTATTGCAAAGAAGTCCTTTTCTTTATTATTACTTTTATTAACACAGCCTAGCAAGATAAGTCTCTTTTTAAAGGATTCAGAAATGTTAACCTATAAGAAGATGATTGCTAAGAATGTGTCTTATTAGGTAAAGTTAATTTCTAGTCCTTCAAAGGAATAGCGTCAAGTTGTTTTTTTTCTTTTCTAGTAATTAAATTCAGGGGTTGAGCTCAACTTTTTGCAATGTTCTCTAAGAAGCTTGAAAAGAATTGACTTGATTCTCGTTTCATTTACCCCAGCTTTACACTGCTGTAACTCTACTGAATTCAATGGAGTTACTCCTTGTTTACATTGATATAAGTGGGATCAGAACCAGGTCCAATACTTCTTTCTCTGCCAGTTCTGTTCTTTTTCATTTGTCAAACATCGATTTGTAATTCTGTTTTTTTTTTCATGAAACATGGGTCAAGAAGGTCAACACTTATTTATTTGTTTGTGTGCCAGCATCACGGATGATATAATATTCTCAGCACAACTTTGGAATATGGACCCTGATCCTGGAAATCTTTACATATGTGATTAGCACTTACTCTTGCAAGCAGTTCATTTACCTCAATGGGCTACTAATTTGCAGGATGTAGCCCACAGCTAATTAACTTTTGCTCCACCGATGGCTTTCTTTGCTGTAGCATATCACTGGACCATAATATAGAAAAATAATTCAATAACTGGCAATTTTATGTAACTACATGTTTCAATGTAAAACAAAAAAAATTGAAATTGCAAATAAAGCAAAATGTAATGTTGGCAAAAACTAACAAACAAACTTGTAAATTGTGCACAGCTCTACAGAACAGGCCTCAATAGCAGCAAGATATACTTCAAAGGAGTACAAGTTGCTAGGGAAGGCTAGACCTCTATCATCACGGAAGCTACAGAAGATTGTTAGTGTAACTGAGGAAATACAAGTATACTTTGTGACTAAAAGCACCCCAGTATTCACCCTATACACCACTGTAGTAATCTTTGTACAAAATATGCATTGTGAGGTATCATTTGAAAACCAATAACTTGCTTGTCAATAATATCATGGTGTAATTTATGTAGCAACATTATAGGTAAAGTTATGACATCCCCCTGTATGATGTTCAAGACCACACAGCTCTACCTAGGAGAAGAACAGGCCTATCCCAAACAAAGGATTGTGTAGTGCTTATCTCAATTTACATATAAACAGTAAATAGGGCCAGCAAGACAGCAGGCGTAGGAGATGGCAGGAGACAGAGCAATCTGCATTTCAGCAAACACAGGTGGGGGAGAAAGAACATGGAGCTTCCTTCACCACCAGACTCCATGTTGCCTTCGTCCCTGTTTGAATAAACTTTGCTTTGAAGGGTAACCATCAGAAGAATCCACTTCAAAGATTCACTGGATTATAAAAGAAAGGGGCAGAGAACCCCAAGGTCTCTCTCTTTCATTTAACAAAACAAAGGCACCAGCACCTTTGGGTCTCTGGGAGAGATTCCCGACAAAGGAAAGGGTCAGTCACCATCTTGCTGGAAGACTGTGGGTGAGAAAGGCTATCTTGAACAAAGCCTTGAATCAAAATTTGCTAGATCAAGTTTTAGACTTTTAGATGCACGTTTCCACTTTTATTTGCTTGTAACCATTCCTAACTTTATCTCATATATTTGAATTCATTTAAAAATCCTATCTTCTTTTGTTAATAAACTTTTTATTATCTTTAATCTAAACCAATCCAGTGCTGTATTTAAACTGAACTGTTTGGTAACTCTAGTTAAAATAATAAACTATTGAATATTAACTCTTTACAGGGGCATCGAACCTTAATATCTGAACTGTCCAGGAGAGGGCTGGGCTTTTCAGAACATGTGTTTAGAAAATCCAGGACTGGGAATGTGTTGGGGTCACCTTGTAAGTAGTAACCAAGGCTGATGGAAGCCAGAGTTTGGCTGGTAAATTGCTGAAAAGCTGCTGGAGTCAGAACTGCTGAATCAGGACTGTCTAGTGCACAGATACTGAAGGTGTGACCTGCATGCTGGTAGGCTGGTTGTGAGTAGCCCAGGTTGGGAGTTATGATGGCAAAGCATTGTGACACACCCAAGATTTTGGGGCAGATGGTGACACAACCCTTCATTGCTCGGGTTGCACCCCAGAATGTGATACTCTTATCCATACACATGATTCCAAACCCAGTACCACTGAATTCTTCTGACAGCTTTTCCCAGATTCCAAGGCCAGAAGGGATCATGCTGATCATCTACTCTGAGCTCCTGAATAACACAGGCCATAGAATTTCACCAACTGGTTCCTGCAGCCAGCTCATAACTGTTAGGAAAGATAGAGAATATCTTTTACAGAGACACCCACAGTCTTGATTTAAAGACATCAAGAGATGGAAAATACACTACATCCTTAAGTAAGGTTGGCACTTCTGGTTAGCAGCCCAAGCTAACAGATCAACATTCCTAAAAGCAAAGTATGCTACTAGACCTGCCTTGCAGGAGCAATGTCCTCTGGAAGCAGGCATCCTGAGGGGAAATTTAACAGTATTGAACCAAATAGAATATAAATCTGTTTACAAAGCTGCTTTAAAGTCTAATTAACCTCAGTGAGTTGGGGCTTTCTTTGGAATATTGGTCACATAGTCTTTCAGGACTGTTTGTTTTCTTTTGTGACCATGCAGCATTTATTATAGATTTTATTGATGTTTCCACTCATATCTTTCTACAAATTTGAGTAGTTCATCTCTTTAAAACCATGCTTATTAAGTGATAGATTGTGAGTTCTTTACTCACATTGGTGAACAGTTAGTCACACAAGTAGTTCACCATTGGAGTCATATTGGAGAACAGGGCTCACAGTCTGGCCCTAAATTGATAGGTAAGTAAGATTCTTAATCTAGCTTGAAAAAAAGGTAAAACTGTTTATTCTTTTTTTTAAATAAAATTTCAAGGTCATTTCTACTCCTGCCACTCTTATTAATGCCAACATAACAGGAAATTAGTGTATAACAGGTGAACTATTAGGTTCGTTGCAATTCTGAGCCATATCATCCGGGAGAAAGAATTTAAACAGAAAAAAGTGAATAATAATTGGGAACTGTTTAAGAACATTTTATTAGATACCAAAAAGCCACAGCCCAACAATCAAGAAAGAAGGCTACACTGGTTAAAAACCAACTTGACTTAGAGGGGAAGCAAAAGCTGCTATGATAGATAGAGAGATAGATAGCGAGATCAGATAGAGAGATTATAAAAAATGGGAAAAGGAGATGATGATAGCAGTGAATATAAATTAATAGCTAGAAACTATAAAAAATTGATAAGGGAAGCAAAAGGACACAAGAAGCCCCCTATAGCCAGCAAAGTTAAGGACAATACAGATTTTGTTAGTTAAATCAGGCACAAGCGGAACCTTTTCAATGGTATCAGGGCAGAAATACAGAAGTGTTCAATAAATATTTTTGTTCTATATTTGGAGAAAAGCCAAATGATTTAGTCATATCAGATGATGACGATGATCAGCAACTAAGGAGGATGTTAAACAGCAAATAATAAATGTAGACATTTTAAATCACTGGGTCCAAATAACTAGCATCCAAGAGTTTTGAAAGAGCTAGGCAAGGAGTTCTCTGGATTATTAGTATTGATATTTAATAGGTCTAAGAAAACTGCAAAAGTTCTAGAGTACTGAAAGAAAACTGATGATGTGACAATATTTTAAAAGGGTTTTTCAAAATAATCTGATATAATTTTTATGAGATTACATGTTTGGTTGATCATGTTGATATAATATACTTAGACATCTGTAAGGTATTTGACATTTTTATTAAGAAACTAGAATGATATAAAATCACCATGACACACATAAATGGATTAAGAGCTGGCTAACTGAGAGGTCTCAAAATGTAATTCTAAACAGGGAATCATCAACGAGCAGGTGTGTTTCAATAGGGTCTCACGGGGATCTCTTCTGGGCCCTATGGTGTTTAATATTTTTAATCAACAACATGGGGAAAAATCATAAAATCGTTACTGATCAAGTGTGCAGATGACAAAGATTGGAAGAGGGGTAAATAATAAGGATTGCTTGGTAACCTCGGCAGAAGCAAACGATATGTGTTTCAATACAGCCAAATATAAGGTCAGACATCAAGGAATAAAGAATGTAGGCCATACTTACAGGATAGGGATTTCTATCCTAGGAAGCAGTGACTTTGAAAAAGACTTGGATGTCATGGAGGACAGTTGCTGAACATAAGCTCTCAGTGCAACACCATGGCTCAAAGGGCTATTGTGATACTTGTATGTATAAACAGGAGACTATTAATTAGGAGTAGGGAGGTTATGTTACCTCTGTATTTGGCACTAGTGTACCTGCTATTGGAATATTGTGTCCAGTTCTAGTATCCACCTGTCAAGAAGGATGTTGAAATATTGGAGAGGGTTCAGAGAAGAGCAACAACTGATTATAGGATTGGAAAACATGCCTTACAGTGAGAGATTCAAGGAGCTCAATCTATTTAGCTTATCAAAGAGAAGGTTAAGAGTTTCTAAGTACCTACATGAGGAACAAAAATTTGATAAGAATAGTCTTCAGTCTAGCAGACAAAAATATAACAAGATCCAGTGGCTGGAAGCTGAAGCTAGACACATTCAGACTAGAAATAAGGTGCAAAATTTTAACAGTAATTAACCACTGAAACAACTTACCAAGGGTTGGGGTGGCTTCTCTGGGAGCTGGAAATTTTAAAATTAAGACTGGATGTTTTTCTACAAGATATGCTCTAGTTTAACCACAGCTATTGGATTTGAAGCAGGAATTAATTCAAGGAAGTCCTATGGACTGTATTATGCAGGAGGTCAGACAAGATGATCATAATGGTCTGCATTAAAATCTATGAATGAATCTATGGGCATGGCTACACTGCTTTGCAATTTTGACTACGGGGGTGTGTATAACAATGCACACTGAAGTGCTGTGCTGTAAGTCCCTTATGTGGACACTGCGGGTGTGAACTAAAAGGTTCCTGCTTCATATTAACGTGCCCCTGTTTGAAGAGAACTACATTGATGAGAAGTAAGAACCTTTTAGTTCATACCTGCAGTGTTCACACAGGGGAATTTCAGCACAGCACTTTAGTGTGTAGTCCGAACTGTAGAGCAGTGTGGACATGCTGTATGAAGCTATTGCTTTAAAAAATCCCACTAGTTAAAACAACATGGATTTTGCATCTTCAGAACATTCCTCATCAGTTGCACATTAGGACCTAGACTGGTTGACAGTGGCTCTTTAAGAGTAAACACTCATAGGAAAATAAATTTAACACTCAGTGAATGTTCTATTTGAAATAAGTGAAGTTTTGTCTAAACAAAGAGTACTGAATGAGTCCTTTGTCATTAATAGAGCCATTTAGAATTGGTCCACATTAGAAAATGTGCACCAGTTTAACTACATGTATTTTAATTGATCTAATCTAATGTATATCTCCTTTAAACTGGTTTAATCCTGCTTAAATCAGTTATGCTGATGTGACAGCTGCCATTTTGGCTAACACTGAGGATGGAAGTGGAGACCTCCAGAACTAAAAGCACGAGCTTCTCTGGCTTGACCTAAAAAACCAGACTTAACAGACTCACATCCTCTGTGGACAAGGTCTGTGAATTGGACACAGAAAAGGATGTGTAATACATACAGATCTGCAGGTTGCACTTGCATCTGTAAATTACTGATTTAAGTTACACTGACATAAAATAAGGTTAAATCCATTTAAGTGCATCAGTATTAGAAATTTATACTGGGTAAACTACATCAAGTTAAAGTTGATCTAGTTAAACTGATGCTAAGTTTTCAATGTGTCCTCAAAGTTTTCAATGTGTCCTTCAAAGCCCTCACGTGTCCTTCCACAGCTTTCCGAGGATAAACAAAGCAAATATGAAGACTGGATTTACTAATATGGTACATAGTGCACGTTGCTGCAATGTTTATTTGTCATTTCTGTTTTATAGATTCTATATGTGGTCTGGGTAATGAAACCACGCTAAGCCATATGTTCATCATGGCCATGTTCTTTTACTAATTTAGGCCAACACATTTTGTTTTACAGCTGATCTTTGCACATTGTTAACAAATACTGTACAAACCTATAAACCCTGTTTTTGAGCAGCTGTGAGAACATACTGCATTCTATATGTCCTGCAATGACCAGAGAGGAATACCGTTTAATGAGATCCAGTCCAAGCACTTTCTGAAAACTTAATTTAGCCATAACATTCTCCAATAAATCTATATATTAGCACCTATTTGATGCACTGTCTTAAGGTTATGTTGCACAATTGAAAACTTACTTTCCATTTTCTGCCCAGGTGACTAGTTTTAGTAAACTAATAATTTAATGTTTTAAAACATTCCCTTGTTTTATTTGTTCTAGTCTTTGTTCATTGTTAGTTTTCTTATAAAAAACAGTCTTTCAAATTTGGTTTTAAAATCAATTAACTTTTTCAAAAAGTGAAAACCCTTTAAGGCTTGCAGCAAAATTACTCATGGAAATGAAATATGTATAGCCCTCTATTCATAAGAACTGAGCACAAAAAGACATGTTACATAAACAAAATTAAAAGCCAGATGGCTAGTGCTTATTATAAACAGAAATAGATTCTTAACAGTGATTTTAAGTAAATGCTTGCCTTGAGTTCACTAGATGTCATGTGATGAAGCAAGTTTTTTCGCGTTATTCCCAGGTATAAATATGCTTTTTAAAAGTGTCATGGAATTTTTCATGTGTTTAAACCCATGTTTAAGAAATGGTAAAGGTACACATGCTATGTCACAAATCAGCAGATGCAATGAAATCCATATAAAAGGTTTACACAGTTTTTCTCCCATTATTGTGTCCAAGGGCCATTTTATACTGTTCTCCCTCCATACAGGAACTCCCATTGGATCTGATTCTTCATGGCCTTGTGCTTTATGCCATCATTTACACCCATGCAAAGTGGTGTATGCATGAGAATGGTCCTGCTATAGTGGGGAATGTTCCTGGCTTCTATACTGCACGGATGGAATCAGATGATGAAAGGACCTGAGTTCCCCACCCCAACTCCCTTCACCTGGATGCCTGCCTGATCTCGAGGACTCTTCTTTCTCTTTCCCGTATGGCAGAGTCCTCATAACCCCGATAAGGCTGGGGCCAGGATCCCTAAGAAGCTTAACCCTAGTCTCGTCGGGGTCACTGAGCGCAAGGGCTAGGCCATCCCCACTCTGGAGTATTCTCTCCGAACCTGACGCTTCCCAGACCCACTGGTCACTATATTGAGTTTAAACCATATATAATTTATTTATTAAATAGCAACTGTAAAAAAATAAGGGAAAAATTGAGAAGATTAAAGGATCTGGAACCCTGCATTATTGGCACAGGGAATGCCATAAACAATCATCTCCGGAACTCAAGAAAATTCACAGTCTACTTCTTATGCATCCCAGGCCTCCTTCCCAGGACCTGGCTGTGCTGCACTGATACTGCAGTTAAGACATCTGCTCTGGTGGTGGCTACACGCCCTCAGGCTCCAAGTGACGGGACCCTTCTCCCCAGCATCAGCCCTCCCATTTAGTGCGCATCTCCCCACTCTGCATCCAGACTTTAAGGCCCTCTTATCTGGAGATGTCTCCCTCCATTGGGCCCTCTCTGCCCAGAATCCCTACCTCGTTCTCCCTCTGCACTCACCATGCTCAGTGCAAGTGTACTTGCCACGCGGTGGACTGTCTGCTATCCCAGTTCTGGTCCCGCGGCTCCCCACTATAGCTCGGTTCTGGCTCAGTGTCGATGCAGTTGGTCTCTCCTGCTCCAGCTTCCCATCTCTGGGCTGCTGCACTCTCCCTCTCATGCCTTATTCCACCCCTGGCAACCCCAACTCACACAGAGGATGAGCCCTCACATTGGCCTGCCTGCCCTGTCAGTCCAGCTGTCTTGGAGTGCTGGCCTCTCCCCGTTGGCCCTGGGAATCTGTCAGTCCCAGGATCCTGACTCCTCTTTGGCCCCAGGAGTGGTGCCAGATCTTCTGGCGCCCTAGGCAGAATTCGGGGGGCGGCGTTTTGTGCACTCCCCACGGGGCGCACAGGAGCTTCCGGTTCCGCTCCCATCGCGCAGCTGAAGAAGGACCCCCCCGCCGAAATGCCGCAGGCGACAGCAGCAGTCATTGAGCTGCTCAATTGCCTGCCGCTGTTTTCCGCGGCACGTCGGCAGAAGGTCGTTCTTCGGTGGTGCAACAGGAGCGGAACCAGAAGCTCCTGTGCGCCCCGTGAAGAGCGCACAAAATGCCACCCCCCAAATCCTGGCGCCCTAGGCGACTGCCTAGAGTCGCCTAATGGAAGCGCCGGCCCTGTTTGGCCCGTCCCCTTTCTCCTGGTGTTGGGAGAGGGCCAACCAAAAAACAATTGGGGGCCAACAGTCCCCTTAGAGTGGGTTAAAAACACAACCAGTGATGTGAGTGGAGAATCTGATTTGTCAAGGTTTTCACTTTGGACATGTGTTAATGACTACATAAGCTGCAAGGCAATGCAGAATCTGGCCCATTTAAATCAATAGGAGAAGAATGCATATATTGAGGGCAGTATATAGCTCTATAGCTGCCTAGGCAAAAGTCTGTCCATGACTCATTCCAGTCTGGCTTCTAGCATCCCCACCACACCAGCCCCTCCTAGCTTACTTAAAGGGACACTCTCTTGTTAAAATTCTTTGCCTGGATGCAGAAGTAAGTGGGTAGAATGCTATAGCCTGTCTAATGCAGGGGGCCACACCAGCTGATGATAGTAGTCCATCCTGGCCCTAAAAACAAACAAACAACCCCTAGCAACCTGTCTACTGCCTTTGAGACCATTGTTCATTTCCCTTTTCCTGTTCCCTTAGGCTTCAATGATTCTGTCTGCCCCTCATTTCCTGCCTTGCTCACCATTCCTTCAGCATCTCCTTTTTGGCTCCTCATGCATCCCTAGCCCATCTGCTGGCATCTGTGATGTTTGGGCGGTTCATCCAGATCAGGAAGGGGTTCTGTCACTGCCTGCCCTGTAATACCAGGTGTCTCTCTGCTGTGCAGCTTTGGCTCAGAGCCCTGACATCAGCAGCCTGTTTACAGCACAATGGTCTCATCTGAGCATTCACCAGACCAGTTACTTCTTCAGGGTAACATCACCCGCCCTTCCAGTCCTGAGTCTCCTCAGAACTGTCTCCCCTGAAGTGCCTGGTCCCTCTTACTGGACACTCACAGAGATAACAGCAAGCTGGATGCCTCCAAAGAGTCACAACAGCTTGTTAGCTCAGATGGAGCTATGCACTCCACCTTAACATACAGCACTGAGATGGTTTGCTGTGAAATTAAGAATAAGTTTATTAGCAAAAAAACCACAGATTTAAGTGATTTCAAGCAAGAGGGAGAGAGATAAGGGTTACAAACAAAACAAAAACAACATGCTTTCCAGGGTCTAAAACTTAATTCTAGAACGATATCATTTTGCCTAACACAGTTTCTTAGGCACACAAGTTGTCAGCATTCTCCAGCATGTTTTAACAGGAGGACCCATGTGAACCTCCAAAGCATTGTGTCATCATGCGAGGTTCCATCATTGGCCCCCTCCTCTATTTTCTGTGCGCATTACTTGAGTGACCTTGTCAACTTTTTGTCACTGAAGAATCCAGCAACCACTACATATATAGTGGGAAGGGGGGAAGGATGTATTATTATATTATAAAAATATAAGTATTCACAAAAACACAGACATTAGACTGAATCCTAAAAATTCACAAAGGGAAGTGTCCCTTTGAGGTGCCTTTGACTGAATATCATGGGAACAGTGCCTCAGCAAGGACTCCAGAACCAGGTTATCTTAAATACGTTTCCTGTCCTGCTGAAATTTAAAAGGATTCTGTCAACGTAAAAAATCAAAACTTCAAAAATGCCCATCTTGAAATAAGTTTTCCCATTGTTGTGACAAGTGACTCCTAAAACTATTATAACTGAAAGAGATTAGATTTGTGTACATTTGACATCCTCTGTGAATAGTCAGGGTCACTAGTTTTCCCCATTATAATCAGTTGGGTGTCTGCTTCCCCTGGTATTTGTGTGGGTCTTTCACACAGCAACAGCAGGGGGAAAAAACCTTTAAAAATAGAAAAATGTAACTTCAAACCACGAAAATTGGCAGGATGGCTCAGAACAGGCACAAAGGAAGGCCTGGCTTGCTATTTTCTCGTATTGACACTGTAAGATAAAAATATGGTTTTACTTATTTAGCTATATTTTTTTTAAATTAAGAGAAGAGTTCATCCCAAGTTCTGGACACTTCTTTACAAACCTTAACAATACAAAAAAAAATCACATTTTGCTGCTTAAATCCACGGCTAATGCCTCTACCACCATAACCAGATCTGCCTCCAAACCATAGTTATGGTCATGCCAGTAAACAACCGCATCCAACTGAATGCTGGTCCCATCTGAGGAAAAAAGATTAGCTTTGCAGCATGTCCAGGTTCTGGAAGGCCAAGGCAAAGTACATTCCAGATTGAAGGGGCTCTCAGGGAAAACATCCTTCCAACAGCTCCCTCTCTTCGGTACTGAGGGAGCTTCTGCTCAGCCACCAATGACTGCAGCTGTAGCAAGATGTTAGGAGGGGAAAGGCAATCTCCCAAGTACATTAAAGCATGACTTGACATTTTCCTGAGCTTCTTTCCAAAGGGAAGGGTGAAATCAGTAATTGCTGAAACTACAGGCAATGTAATATGACTGGACACTTGTTTTTCAGTCCAATAACGTCTGTCAGAAAGTAGCATTCAATCATATAAATGTGGAACTTTTACTGTGTTTCTTTGTGTTTTTAACAAGTTAGGAAACAGTTAATTTAAAATTAAACTGAATTCTAGAGACTGTCACCATAGAAATACTGGAATTGTCATATTGGATCAGACTATGGTCCATCTAGTTCAGATTCCTGTTTCTCTGAAATTGGCCAGCACCAAATGATAAGGGAAATGTGCAAAAAAAACCTGTAGAGGGAGGTTTTTTCTAACTCGAGTCAGGCCTTCATGCCCCAAAGCCTCAGAGTTTAAACCCTTCTATATGTTTTTAAATCCTGACTAACATAGCAGCAGATGTCCTCATTCATCCAACCGTCTAATCCTATTTTAATCCTGCTAAAATCTTAACCTGAGTTATATCTGTGGCAATGAGTTCCACAAGTTAATTGTGCATTGTGTAAAAAGGTATTTCTCTTGTGAAAAGCAATACATATAGTGCCCAATTTACCTTGTCTATCTCATTCAGTATTTTGTATACCTCTGCCATGTCCCCTATTAACTGACTCAATTTGCTTTGCAAAGTGGGGAGTGAAGGAGCACCATAAACACCTGAAGATATGCCTCATTGCAAGTTATATTCTAGTGTTCTTTAGCAGCCCCAAGATGTCATAGATCCCCTACACATCCACCAGCCCATCTTGCTTTTGTAAAACATAAAATAAGCAGTTTAGTATTTGCAGTATAATAGCCTTTCTCTCGGGTGTATTTTGCATAGTGAAAGCAAGCGTACATTGAATGGTACCCACTCCGTTCTACCTTATCTATTATATTTTTTTCCAAAACATTGGAGATTTGTATTAAGAAGAGGGCAGGCTTTAGATTTTACTTGCAATCTTCTTTCTTCTTTGTGTCATAGCCTTCAAATACATTGAATCATATAGATATATCTGATAACAAAAAGCTGTAAAGGTTAAGCATACCTGACACTCATAATTTACCAGCTAAAGTTATCTTGACTTTTGTGCATCACTTTTGGAAAGGTTTAGCAGAAAAACATTTGGTTTACATTTGTCCCCTGGCTGACTCTATCAATTGTTCTATTAAAAAATTAATGTTATTTCTAAAAATAAGGTTCTGTCAAGCCAGGAACAGAAAGGAAGTGAAATAAGTTCAGTGAATTTGAACTGAGAACCAAATGTTTGTTTTATGTGCTGAATGGCTCGGATTAATTTTGGGCACTAACTATCAAAGGGCAAAAGGCATAACACTTGTGGGGTCAATCAAGTATTTTCAGCTCCAATCTAAACCCCTTCCAAAAACCCAGGCAAGGGATAAAATGATCTGAATCTTTGGGGGGAAGTATTTGTTATCACAATTTTTAGTTTAATTTTCCTCACCGGTCACATCTGACTAAGCTCATCTGGTGTAACTGAATGTGAAACATTCAAAAACAATGAGTCTAGGCCAAGGGTCGGCAACCTTTCATTTATTCACTATAATTTAAGGTTCCATGTGCCAGTAATACATTTTAACATTTTTAGAAGGTCTCTTTCTATAAGTCTATAATATATAACTAAACTATTGTTGTATGTAAAGTAAATAAGGTTTTTAAAATGTCTAAGAAGCTTCATTTAAAATTAAATTAAAATGCAGAACCTCCTGGACTGGTGGCCAGGACCCGGGCAGTGTGAGTGCCACTGAAAATCAGCTTGTGTGCCGCCTTTGGCACACGTGCCATAGGTTGCCTACCCCTGGTCTAGGCCAACCAAATTTGTTTTGAACAGACATACTTTTGTGAATGGGGAGGAGAAACTTTTTTTTTAAAGGCCTTAAAAGGCAGGGTTTTTTTAAATCACTTTGAAAAAAATGTCCTAGCATGTGACTGGGGAAAAAATATACACTGAGATTCCAAAGAGTTCCAAGAGAAGGGTTTTCTCATGTATCATCTTAACCAAAGCATCATCTCGTTCTAGGAAAATACTGCAGCCATTACCTAAGGAAGCATTCATTGCTAATGTGAATTACTTAAGGCATTTAGTAATGGTTCTCAAAGTTTTTCCACTGTTTGGACCACCTCTTAACAGAGAGCTTGGACCAACTACCCTCCCTTTCATGATCTGATGGCCTACCCTCTCCTATTCACAAACACAAAATCCTTATAGCACCTACAGCAATTTATTCTTGGGAAGACAAAGGGGGAAAGGAATATTGGGGAAGTATTAGCTATCATTTTAGCTTCTCTTAATACACTTTAGCATCTGAAAACAGGAAGGAAGAGCCAGCATGATGTGACCAGCCTGACCACCATCAAGTGCTCTACCAAGAACCGTTTGGGTACCTTTGGTGCATAAAAAGGATTTAAGCCCTGACTCATGCCTGTGGCCAGGGAACACACAGCACAATTTGTGGGGAGTGGCTGTAGGTGGCTTTAAACCATATTCCCATTCCCTTGATTCTCAGGCTGCTATGCACTACTCCTGTTCCCCAGCAAAAGCTTGGCTCCCCTTCAGGCTGCTCTAATACAGAGTAGCTGCCAAACCATGTATAAAAGAAGTTCATTTGTACCTGCTTCTTTTCCATGGCTTCACCCACTACACTGGCATCTGGGAAAGGAGGTGGCTTAGGAGCTATTACACCAGTCCCCCATTACACTAAAACCCTTATGCTGAGGTGATCTTCCCATGGCTGTCTATATTGTCGTTAGGACCAACTGAGTAGTGGCAAATAACCCAACACAGCTGAGAATCTGGGCCTTATATCACAGGCATTAATTATATTCCTGTAATGACTGTTTCCATGGGAAAGGGTTAAAGGATTAGGACCTGTATTTGCCAACTTAGGGGCTGCTCATGGTTCTACTGAAATCAGTGGAAGTTTTCCAGTTGACCAACAAGAGCAGGATCAGGCCCTAGTTCATAAAATCATTAGATTTAAGTTAACATTAAACATACTGCCAGCTATTTTACACAATTCCAATATACACTGAAAGAGCCTGTTTTGTGGAGCTCATATTTTATTACATTTCATCGCTGACTCCAAGGAATGCTTGTGGTTTAAAAGCTGTTTACATTTATCTTCTTTTGGTTTACATTTTTGACTGTATTAATAGATCATATGTTACCACTCTATTGTGGATTAGCATTAAAACAGGATACTGTTTTAACGTTATATGGTAATGTCTTAAAACCATATAATTGTCAATCTCATCTCACTGAAATAATTCTTGTTTCCATATTCAAGTCCCTTGAATCTCTGGAACGTCCTCATGGTAAAGTGGTTTGGAAAATTACTGAGGGACCATTGGGGTCAGTTTCCCTGGTGGTGTAACTCTAATGATTTCAATGGAGTTGTGCCAGAGGAGAATTCAACCCTTGATATACAACCTCCCATGGGATGTTCATTGTTGTATTATACAGAACATCCTCATGCTATATGCATATAATAGACTTTGAATAATCCATCCCAGAGAAGCAGCTTTGAAAGGCTGGTTATTATGTGAAAATATGTAACTTGAATTATGCTTAAACCCCATAAATCCAGGCCTGAAATAGTCAAGGCAATCTCAGTCCCAGCATACTAATGATATAACTAATTTTTATCTCATTGCTCTATAATTATTCTCAAAGATTTTGATCCTGCAATAGGTTACACTTTGCCTGCACAGGTCACTTCACAGGTAAACCTGTGATCCTGAAAACCCAGGGTCTGATCCAGAAAATACTTATACATGCTTATACTACGCACATCAGGTTACTCACTTATATAAAGTTTTGTGAGATCAGGCTTTTATCTGCATAAACTTGTTTTAAGCAACATCAAGAGCATTAATATTTTAAACAGAAAAAAAGAGCTTACCACTGTGTAATTTAGAAAATATAGCAACACTTAGCACTCGTATAGCAATTTATGTCTTCCATGTGTTGTGCAAACATTAACCAAGAGATAAAATGCAATGAAGTCTTTTTCTTCCAGTGGAGCCTTTCCTTCCATATGGTAAATTCAGTCTGTTTTCTAGACACACTATCTAAGGGTAGAAGACAGCTGTTTGCCTTTCATGTCAGATCATTGCCCTGGTAGCATAAAGCCTCTTCAAGTTGCATTCATCTAAAACTAACTTTTTCTTTTATCCCTCCGGCCCACAAGGTTTGATGCTAAGTTTTTCAAGGATTTTTTATAATCAAATATATTTGTTACACAGAATAAGGAAAATGAAATATTATTCCAATATGTAAAGTGGATATAAACAAGCAAACTAATGTCATTTCATTTTTCTTTTACTACACAAGTAAAATGAATCTCTCTCAATGCAGCATCCAGCAATTATAAAAGATTCAGTGGGTGAAGGCAGGGAAGTGTATTATTGTACAAATATAAACTATAATTATTCATAAACATAGACATACACTGAGCATGTTCTTGCAGCCCTCATGCAGGTAAAATTCCCAGTGACGTTCACTTTGACTTGACTTCAGTGGAAGTTGTGCCTTACTGAGGACAACAGAATCATGTTATGTTAACAGAACTGTAAGGATTCGTGTTTGACTACATCCCTTGGGTAGATTTCACATTAGCAAATAAGATAAAGGACTTGTCACATTTATTATTCTTCTATTCAAATATATATGGTTGGATCAAATCCAGCTATCCAGCTCATGCTTATCTTTTTTAACTCTATTTAGGATGTACCCCGTATACTTCATTAAAGCTTGTAGAGCTGGTTAGATGACTCATTACACATGTAGCCCCTTTTGGGGTTAATGAACCATTTGCAATCCAATTCTGATTTTATCCTAATGTAGTCAGTATACCTAAGTATCCACCACGTAGCTTGGACAAATCATTCTTAGTCTATGGGTGCTATTTGAGATCCATGTTATGTAGTTAGCCACATGGCATTCCTTCTGCTCCTTGACAGATGCTTTGTAAACAGGAAAACCAGGAATAGTGAATAACTCACTTCTAGCATGAATTCTCAGGCACATAATCATTCATGCTAAAATTCATGAAACTTTCGGGAGTACTGAAGATTTTTACCCATCCTCAGAAGTTATCTAAGTACTCATGTGAGTAGAAAGTAACATGACCCAATGAATCACAACCAACTGATTTTGTTCATGAATCAGATGGGGCTGGGAATGGGGGTGTTTCATTTTGTTACAATCTGACCAGCTCTAAAAGAAAATGTAAAAAAAAAAGTGTATTTCTTTTAAACAGAGGCCTTAAACTTGAAATGACTTTCCCCGTATAATCTATTAGTGAGTATGTAAAATGTGATGTGATAAATGGGTAGCAGTGTCCTGGTACAGGACTTCAGCTACAGACAAGTGTTCAGTGCAGTTGGGTGAAGACAGAAAGGTGGCCACTATCCCTGCATCAGTAGCTGGAAAGTAGAGCACGTGAGAGGCATGATGGTGGCTCTACACATGGAGAGTCCTCTAAGCTGGAGGAATTCTCATGTGACTAGATCTACAAACCTTAGGGGTCCTTTGCACCACTGGAGTGGTCCAACATCATGGAAGACTGTTTGAGTTCCATTGAATGTGATATCTAACCTTTGGAAAGTTCAGACCCAGAGCTGAGTATAAATAAGAAAGACATAAGATTCTCTGTTTTTGCTTATTCTACTCTACAAAGTCCGATAGAAATTCTGGCTAAGGTATTTGTGCATCTGGAATAATAAGAAGAGCTGGCACTGCTTTGTTTTGTTTTTCATTTTGAGGAGGCTAAGCACAGAATGTGAATCACTGGGAGGGAGAAAAGAGGGGAAAATATGTTTTGGTCAGCCACTGGAACCTTTCATTTATTAATTCTCAGAGACCGTGGTCAGAGTAAGGTGGAAGTTTTTAAATGGTAATAAGCACTGAAGAAGAAAGACAAATAGTAAAACTCTCTGGTAAAAAAATCAAATGCCCCAGACCTGCTCCATTTCTTAGAATGGCAGTCAAGGTGAAAGAGCACAAAGAGAAATAAAATACCTCGTCTTCTTTAATTCTTTCTTTTTCTGTAGTCATCATTCCTAAGGTTCTGTTTCATTATACCCACAAAAGATCTATTTTTTAAGTAGTGTCAGCTCACTTGGTGGTCAATCATTTCCATAGCATCTTAGACCTAATGAGGAGATAACTATGCGACTGACTCCCAGAAAACAATATCCTAATGAAAAATTACCTCTACATGTTTTATATGTACAAAAGAACATGAAGCAAATCTCTATTAGTTACATCAGTCTAACACAACATAACTTCTTGTACGCATACAAAAACTACATTAAAAACATTTGTAAGATTGCAAAGTCAAACACTCAAAAGGCAGGAAATGACAGAAATAAGCTTGACTGTGCAGTCTTAATTAAGCCACGTTATGCATATACTTTATGATACAATCTTTAATTATATGATCAAATACTATTTTCCACAGGACTCCTACCTCATTCTGTTGAACAGGCAACATCAATTCTGGAATTTTCTAACTGTTGCGTGCTTGACTTTGCAACCTTAATAATGTTCCTCTAATGAAGGCTTTGTGTGTGTTATTTCCTAGATTTTTTAAAAAAGCAAACTGAGAAAATGGAAATTCCATCATGTGGGACCATATTGACACCTATATGGGTCATCAGCTGGGTTGGGATCTTTAGGTACATAACACAGACCTCTGCCACTTGAGTGAACAGAGTAAATTATAGCAGTAGTAGCAGAGGATAACAACCATGGACCAGCCCTAGATCAGGATGAGATATACATTTGGCCTGTGGGTTTCACAGATATTTGCTGACAGCAGAGGAATGGTGACACTCAGGAATTTAGTGTTCCATACTCTTCTGCCCATTTTCCCCCAACCTTACAGCTTTTCTGCCCCAATCTGTTCCTGTCCCAGCCCTGTCTTTTCCCTGCCCCTGAATCTTCATCAAAAGTACATTCCTGATAACAAAAGCCAAATTTCAAGACCCTGCTTCAGGACATGGGGGCGCTAAAGCTGTACAAAGAAAAGGTCGTCAGAATTTTTAACGTGTGATAGGTAATGCACACAGAGTGAACAATGGTCCCTCATCAAAGAACTTACCATCTGAGATAAGAATTAGCTATCCATGACAGGCCCTACATTTAATTTATGATATCCTTGCATTTGTGCTGCAACCTGAACACTTTAGGCCAGATTTTCAAAAGGATTCAGCATCCACAAATGGAGCCAGATTTTTAAAGATACCCAGCATCTAGAAGCTCCCATGAGAGTTGGACATTTTAAAAAAAATCTCTCACTTCATTTAGGTGCCTCATTGGTAAAGATTGGCTGCTGAACTCCTATAATGTTCTGGTGCTATATATTAACCTTATAGACCACATTTAAACCTTTTACATGACAGTCCATGGTGTCAGTTTCTAGTTGAACATTCTGGGTATGTAGGATCTTGACATAATATACAATGATGACTCCCTATGCAGCTCTAAGTCTTTTATGTCAAGACACACTTAGAGATTTTTTAGTCATTCAAAGTTCTTACCTCTTAACTTACTTGGAGATTTCTTAGGCATTGTGGTTTATAAATCAATTAATGTCAATATAGTTGCTATGCATATACACCCACTTAAACCGCAAGAGTTTGCTTGGAAAATGTACTGTAAATTTGTTTCTTTCTGTAAAAGAAATGACAAAATATCTGATGGTGTTGGGTTTTTTTGGCAGCATTCTAAAAGGATGAGTCCACAGAGTTAACTAATTACCAGCAAATTTCAGTTTCAAAAAAACAAAACTCTTTTTAAGTGATAGGAACACATAAAAGTCTATATAACCACTAATCTAATTGTTTCTCCAGTCTTGTAGATTAAAGCAAATCTGTGCCCAAGTCTGGGTTTAAAAAAAAAATCATTTCCAGGTTGAGATTTTATATGTCAAATTTCAAACTCAGACAACTTTCTCCATCTGATTGTCAAACCATTGTAAATAAGAGCTTGTGATTGATTGATAATATAACAATATCTTAGAAGTGAGTCTTTTTTATTTTACACACACACACTTCATGTGTATATGTTTTTTAAAATAAATATATTAGAGTTACCTAACAAATGAGAATATCCATGTTTGAAAAACAGGTTTTGTGGATTAGTCACCGCACTTTTTGGGTGGTCCAGTATAAACTTGTGAAACTTTATGATACACAAACCGAATATTGTTTAGAAAATAGTCATCTGTGTATTATATTTCCTCTTTACATTTCTGTGCACTCTTATTTCCAATATATCACTAGCAGATCCAAAGCTGAATGATTCCTCATTACAACAGTCACCAGAAAAGGGTGACCCAGTGGAACGGAGACATTGTGCAGATTCGCATTGCTTTGGGACTGACCAGCATAGGGACTTATTTGTTGATAGATGATTGATTTTTCCATAGTTATTTGCCATACTGACAAACCAGACCAACTCCTCTTCTTCCAAATGTATTCCTGATGCTGCCTAGACCTTGAAGAGTCACTGAATACTAATGTGTTTGGCTTTATTTTTTGGCAAAGCAGACTCTCTGAGCTCAACTCAGGAAGAATACTTTTTTCCTGTGTCTTCTGACAGTCTGTAAATAGGTTGAATCAGTTCATATATTAAAAAAATTTAAAAGTTAAAATACTGTCAAGCTGAATCCACTTTTCAAGCTCTTACATTTTTTGCTTTTTCCATTTAGAAAAACTAAGTCATATTGTGTTTGTATGTGTTTGTTTTAAAAGATTTTTTTAAAACTGTACTTTTCAATCTGTTTTCCAGTTACATTTTCCTATTGCTTTCAAAAAAAGTGGTTTAAAATAACAAGTTTAGCAGTGAAGTAATGAGAGAAGCTTCAGTGAAAAAAGCAGGGTTACCATAAACTTGCTGACTGAATTTAATAAATTCTCAGATCCACTAGTGCTAAAATATAGAGCTATCCATTCCATTATCACTCAGAAAATTAGTTGATTGAATATTATTCTAATACATAATTCCTTATGGTACTGTTATGTGTGACACAAATGTGAAGCAATGAAAGACAACTGAAGGTCAGTCCAGTGAATAATGAATGAGTGAAAAATGGTGCTTTCTTTACAGTAGCATATGTTGTCATCTGTATATTTCTGTCTAAGGTATTTAAACACTAGAAAAATCCAGAAACAAAGCTTGTTGACTGTCAATAGAAGGCATCTGCTTCTTCCCATGCATGTCAAATCCTTCTGACATTTTCCTCAGATATCATTGGCAAGGCAATAAAAATAGCACAAGATTTGTGTGTTTATCTAGGTGCAGCTAGTGACCAGAGATTTTTTCTCAGATGTTATCTTTACATATTACAAGGAGAGCCAATACCACTAAAATGAATGCGATGACACTGGGGTACTTGGGGGCAGAATATGTTCCAGATTATTAACTATTTTACTTATAGGCCAGATTGTGGAGCTTTCCCTAAAATATTTCATCAGGATGGGAAGAAGCAGAGTTGCAGAGGTAGCTGACATGCATGGAAAGGCCAAGCTCTGGGAACTAGTTCTCTCCACACACAGATCCATGTGATGTGATCTGCCACTGTGGCCAGCTAGCCCTACCAAATGGTTACAAACAATGCGGTGAACAGCAGTCACAGAACAAAACTTGTGTGCACCTGTTTGTTTATTGTTGGTCTGAGACTAGCATATCCATCAACTGTGAGATAAAATTTCAGATAGTGAGTGATTGTAACTAATTATCATCTGAAGGATGTTTGCCAGCCTTCCTGTTCAGTTTTCAGTGGCATATCCCAAAACCCACTCCTCACAACCTTGCTGGCAGCCTCACCCCAGGGCCAAAGGAATGAATAACTCTCCAATCACTATAGGCTGTGTGTCTGGAATGTGGTGCACTAAATGCCCCAATAACAATAATGAGAGTGAAACAGACAATCTCTAGGCTCTCAAATGAACCCACACAGAAAAATGATTAAAGACAAAAACACCACATCACCTGTGGGTGAATACTTTTCACAAAGTGATCACTCTATATCTGATATATCAGCCCTCCTCATCCTCAAAGGAAACCTGCACAATACTTTCAAAACATGAGCCTGGGAGCTTAAATTCATAACTTTGCTAGATACTAAAAATCATGAACTGAATAGAGAGACTGGATTTATGGCGTATTACAACAATCCATAAAGCTAGGTCTACACTATAAACATACTTCAGTACAACTATGTCACTCAGGGATGTGGATTTTTCACACCCCTGAGTGATGTAGTTATACCAGCCTAACCCCCAGTGTAGACAGCCTTATGTTGATAGGGAACTGGGCTTATTTAGTCTGCAGAAGAAAAGAATGAGGGGATATTTGATAGCAGCCTTCAAATACCTGAAGAGGGGTTCCAAAGAGGATGGAGCTCGGCTGTTTCTCAGTGGTGGCAGATGACAGAACAAGAAGCCATGGTCTCAAGTTGCAATGGGGGAGGTCTAGGTTGGATATTAGGAAATACGATTTCACTAGGAGGGTGGTGAAGCACTGGAATGGGTTACCTAGGGAGGTGGTGGTATCTCCATCCTTAGAGGTTTTTAAGGCCTGGCTTGACAAAGCCCTGGTTGGGATTATTTAGTTGGTGTTGGTCCTGCTTTGAGTAGGGGATTGGACTAGATGACCTCCTGATGTCTCTTCCAACCCTAATCTTCTATGATTCTAAGACAGGAGGTCTTCTCACGTTGACATAGCTACGGCCTCTCACGGAGGTGGATTAACTACACTGATGGAGAAGCTCTCCCATCAGTGTTGTAGCATCTTCACTGAAGCCCTACAGTGTTGCAGCTGTGCTGCTGCAGTGTTTTAAGTATAGACCTGCCCTAACTGACTAACAATCCCACCCCAGCTGCTTTTCCCTGCCATGACTGGAGGGGTATTAACAGGCGGGCCACTTCCTCTTGAATGGCACCTTGAAATATGTATTAGCTACCTATGCTAAACAACCTGTTCAAATCTTGTATTTAAAAGTGACACTTTGAGTTACTTTCCCAGACCTGAAGAAGAGCTCTGTGTATCTCGAAAGCTCGTCTCTCTCACCAATAGAAGTTGATCCAATAAAAGCTATTACCTCACCCACCTTGTCTCTGGAATGGGGTTTGAGAAACATTGGCCACATTGTGCAGGGAAATTTGCACTACTGCTGCCTTCATTGTACTCATTTTGGGGATAAAAAACAGATTTCTGTCTCCGGGCTTGCCCAAAACTAGTACATAGTGCCAACACTGAAATCGCTTTCTTTTAAAATGTCTAGAAAACAAAAGCTTCAACCTACCTCAATGTAAAACTATAGCTCATTGCTATATGCAATGTGTAATGCGTTTCTAAATGACGCAGACACCGGAGGAAACTACAAAATCAGTTTATTGAGATTTTCATGGAGGAAACCAATCAGGTTTTAAGATTCATCTTGGACCAGTCGTCTAGCATTATCATGTGCTCAGACTGTGCCAAGCAGTACTTCTAATGCGGAAGAGTAGTAAAGATTCATCATTTAATCAACTGGCTGCAGTGAATGCTTTTCTGTGTATGTGCTCCTACCCTGCCATGGATCAGTTACATGCAAACAGATCACTTGTCCAGGGCCCCTATTGTCAGGGTACTAGCTGCAGAAATAAAGCTATACAACTGTTCCGGTGTTGCTAAACCAGATCTAAGGCTTACCTATATTGGAGGGAAGAAAGAAACAGAGACCTCATCTATGCCTCTCCAATAGTCACATTTAAATACAAGTACAGCACTTATTTCTAACCTCATAGACTCCAGAAACAAGACCTTAACATTTTGGCACTATCAGGTCCAGAAAGCTATTTTATGTCATCTTTAGAGTTTTTCCAGTATATATTAGGGGTTTTTTTCTTTCCTTTTCAGGCCTGTACAGTTGAATTCACGGAACAAAGGCTATTGGCTTTGAAGGCAAAAAGATATAAAAATATTATCCATATAAAATGTAAATATTTAGAGCATTTCTAAAGAGTCTTTTTTGTAGCTATATGGTATGTACAGATACTTGGCTGTGTGGTATATTCTATAAAAGTTGCAGTGGAATTTAGGACCAAATCAGGCTCTAGCTGAAGTCAATGGTAATCTATCCATTGAATTCAGTGTACGTTGGAGCAGCATTTAGTTGGGATAAACCACATAACTCACTCATAGCTGTGCTTCTCATGAGTAATTCAGTCATCCCAAGTGAATGCTGATAAAATCCAAAAATGATAATAACAAAAACAACTGTAGTCCCTATCGGGCCTGAGCCCTATTGTTCAAGGGCCTGCACTCATAAAAAAGACAGACCGAAAGAGCTTAGTGTATACCATGTTGTATGCACAAACACAGAATAGGTAAGGTCACAGCTGTATTTACTTTTCTATTTCTATCCAAAATGAAGACAATGAGTGTTATTTCTTTAAAAATAAGTTGCATATTAGTTGAAAATTGACTTGATTGATAAAATCAGTACATTTTAATAGTTATTCATTGATTTCATACACTATTTACTTAAAATAATAGCATATGTTTAAAAATTGTTTTGACTAAACCAAAATATCAGTTGTCCCAACCATTAAAGTGCCCTGGCTATACTCCTAGGTGATGACAGTACTATATTTAGTTACTGAGTACCACCAGCTGTCTTGCTCACAGAAGTCTGGCATTTTCTTTAATTGCGAGCTGCAGAATGTGTGAAATGATACCACTCACACTCACTCATGGTTATACTAGCATGACCAATTTGAAAGCTTTGGATTTTTGCTTCTTTGTTCAGAGGGTATCAGTACAGCACAATATTAAAAACTGAAACATATACAGTGGTTTTATACCGATAATTATTTAGAATCTCAGTTTCCTGAGTTTCCATGGAAGGGAGGAAAGGTGAAGGGAAAAAAAATAGTAATTCCAGTAATTTCAGTAATTCCAGTTTACACCCTTTTCTGGTATGTTTTTTACTTTGTCACCCATTGCGACACTGGCCGTGTTGCCAAGTCTTATGGATTTTGTCATGAATCTTATGATAATTATTGTTTTCTTTAAAGCCCCAGCTCCTGGAGCCAAGTGGATAAGTGATGATTTCACACTTCATTTTTAAAGAAAAAGTATGTTTCTACCCCTCACGGTGTGGAGAAAGCTTCAAAATGTGACCCCAGGGCACGCTAAAGGCTCAAAAAGCAGAATAATAAAAAGAGCAGCAAATCTATTATTTTTACATAATCTCACGATTTTTTGTGAGTTTGACTCATGATTTTTGAACATTTGGGGTTGGCAATACTGCATTGGGTCATATAATGCCATTAATTTTTAGGCAAAGCTGTCTGGTTAATATCTATTTGTATAATATGCCCTTTTGGGCCAAAAACGTATAGCTAACATTTTTTATTGCATGTGCTATGGATAACAGGCAGACAAAATAGATATAGAGGTAAGGACAGTTGTGTAGTTAAGGCACTGGACTGGAATGCAGTAAATCCAATTTCAGTTCCCAGTTCTGGCACAGATTTAATATGTTACCTTGGGAAAGCCATTTAATCTCAGGATCAGAACCTCAACTGGTGTAAATTATAACTCCATGACAAATGCTCCTTGATTTCAGTGAAGTTATGACAATTTACATCAGCTGAGGATCTGCTCCTTCGTGCCTAATTCCCATCTATATAACAAGGATAATAACACTTCCCTATTTCATCAGGGTGCTGTGAAAATAAAATCATTGATGTCTGGGAGGTGCTCAGATACAGGGGAGATGGATTTACATAAATACCAAGATAGATAGGGAAAAACAGCCTTGGTAATAAGTCACACACCAATTTGCTGTATGCAGTTTGCATTGTGGGCATTTTTAATCTTTAAGTGCAGCATGTTGCATGTTTACTAACATTCTCTGCTACAAAACATATTGGCTTTGCTGAGATGGAAAATTGCCCACTATGCTTAAGGCCTACCAAATTCATTGTCCATTTTGGTCAATTTCACAGTCATGGGATTTTAAAAATCATAAATTTCATTATTTCTGCTATTTAAATCTGAAATTTCATGGTGGTGTAATTATAAGGGTACTGAGTGGGACCCTTATAATTAAGTTGGGTGGTGGGTGTGACATTCTGTACCTCAGGGGGACACCCAGCACTCCCATGTTCATCCTTATAATATGATTGTTTGGTATCTAATGCAAAGTTTGTCATGTTGGGTGTCTTCGGAAGGCTCATGATGCACTGAGCATTGTTGTTACAGTGGTGTTATAGTAATTTTTACAGTAATGTTATAGCTTATAATTTCATGTATATAATTATGAGGCTGAAAATGTATCCTCATGGCTTAAAATAAGCCCAGGCAAAAACTCTCTAAGAGCAGAGGGGCAGTTCACACCTCATCGAGGCATTTATGGGACAAAGCCAGCCCAACCTCACTGGAATAAAGAACACTGGCTTAGGAAGCAACAAAAGGATCTGTTGGACTCTCAAGAGAGTCACCCCCCTTCCTTTGGTCAGTTTGGAACTGCGATGAGGTAATGCTCACCTGACTCTGAAGGGGAGGGGCAAAGTGAAGAGGGAAGAAAGAACATGATAAAAGGGAGAGACGTTTGCCATGCTCTCCCTCTCTCTTCCACCTCCATCTACAGACACCACATCAAGCAATTGAAGTTCTGATCAAAGGGGAGAGCCTGGCTGAAGAGCAACCAGCCAGCCTGTGGCGAGAAGCTTCTAAGTTTGTAAGGGTTTTGGAAGTGTTAAGATCAGCTTAGAATGCGTTTTGCTTTTATTTCATTTGACCAAATCTGACTTGTTATGCTTTAACTTATAATCACTTAAAATCCATCTTTATAGTTAATAAATCTGTTTGTTTATTCTACTTGAAGCAGCGTGTTTGGTTTGAAGCGGGTCAAAGCCTGATACGTATCAATTTCTTTGTTAAATTGATGAACTCATATAAGCTTGCAGCGTCTAGCGGGCATAACTGGACACTAGAAGATGGAGGTTCCTAGGATTGTGTCTGGGACCAGAAGTGTTGGCTAGTGTCATTCGGTTGCACAGTCCAAGGAGCAGCTTACATACAAGAGGCTGTGCATGAACAGCCCAGGAGTGGGGGTTCTCACAGCAGAGCAGAGTAAGGCTGGCTCCCAGAGTTGAAGATTGGAGTGACCTAGGAGATCACTGGTCCCGATAACACCAGAGGGGAACATCACAGGGCGGGTTGCAAGGTCATTGTGGGCAGGGGGTTGCAGTACAGTTATCCTTCCTTCTGTGCTGCTGGTGGTGACATCACTGCCTTCAGAGCAGGGCAGCTGAAGAGCAGTGGCTGCTGGCTGGGAGCCCAGCTCTGGAGGCAGGAGTAAGGATGGCATGGTATGGTATTGCCACCTTTACTTCTGTGCTGATGCCTGCAGAACTGGGACCTCAGTCAGCAGCCGCCACTCTCCAGCTGCCCAGCTCTGAAGGCAGCAGCGCAGAAGTAAGGGCGGCATGGTATGGTATTGCCACTCTTACTTCTGTGCTACTGCTGGTGGGGCGCTGCCTTCAGAGCTGGGTGCCTGGCCAACAGCTGCCACTCTCTGGCCATTCAGCTCTGAAGGCAGCGCAGAAGGGAGAGTCGTAATACTGTGACACCCCCACTAAAATAACCTTGTGACCCCCCCTGCAACTCTCTTTTGGGTCAGGATCCCCAATTTGAGAAATGCTGGTCTCCCCCCATGAAATGTGTATAGTATAAGGTAAAAAGAACACAAAAGACCGGATTTCACAGGGGGGGACCAGATTTCATGGTCCACAATACATTTTTCATGGCCATGAATTTGTTAGGGCCCTAACTATGCTATAACAGATCAATGGTCCAAATATCTCTAATACTGTGAATACACACTTCTGGGGTGTCTTGGGTTTGACATCAAAGATTGTTAAAAAGAGAGCTTCACCCATCCTTTGAGCAAAACAATCTGGAAATTCACACAGTGAAACTTAAGCAATTCTCACCATGTATAAACTTATTTAAAAATCAAGATTTTAGTTCAAATTAGTATTACTGTGACATTAGTAACTAACATATTGAATGCCAGTGAAAATGAGGTCGGATCAGAGTTTAAAATAGGGAAAGAACAAGTCAAAAATTACTTAGACAAGTTAGATGTCTTCAAATCACCAGGGCCTGATGAAATGCATCAACATAAGAACATAAAAACAGCCATACTGAGTCAGACCAATGGTCAATCTAGCCCAGTATCCTGTCTACCAACAGTGGCCAATGCCAGGTGCCCCAGAGGGAGTGAACCTAACAGGTAATGATCAAGTGATCTCTCTCCTGCCATCCATCCCCACCCTCTGAGGCTAGGGACAGAGGCTAGGAACACCATTCCTTACCCATCCTGGCTAATAGCCATTAATGGACTTAACCTCCATGAATTTATCCAGTTCACTTTTAAATGCTGTTATAGTCCTAGCCTTCACAACCTCCTCAGGCAAGGAGTTCCACAAGTTGACTGTGTGCTGTGTGAAGAAGACCTTCCTTTTATTTGTTTTAAACCTGCTGCCCATTAATATCATTTGGTGGCCCCTAGTTCTTGTATTATGGGAATAAGTAAATAACTTTTCCTTATCCACTTTCTCCACATCACTCATGATTTTATACACCTCTATTATATGCCCCCTTAGTCTCCTCTTTTCCAAGCTGAAAAGTCCTAGTCTCTTTAATCTCTCCTCATACGGGACCTGTTCCAAACCCCTAATCATTTTAGTTCCCCTTCTCTGAACCTTTTCTAATGCCAGTATATCTTTTTTGAGATGAGACCACATCTATACGCAGTATTCAAGATGTGGGCGTACCATTGATTTATATAAGGGCAATAATATATTCTCAGTCTTATTCTCTATCCCCTTTTTAATGATTCCTAACATCCTGTTTGCTTTTTTGACCGCCTCTGCACACTGCGTGGACGTCTTCAGAGAACTATTCACGATGACTCCAAGATCTTTTTCCTGACTTGTTGTAGCTAAATTAGCCTAGAATACACTAAGGGGCTGACTGAGGAAATATCATTAGCAATTATTTCTGAAAAGTCATGGAAGATGGGAGACATTCCAGAAGACTGGAAAAGGGCAAATATAGTGCCAATCTATAAAAAGGGAAATAAGGATGAACCGGGCAATTACAGACCAGTCAACTTAACTTCTGTACCTGGAAATAATTAAGAAATCAATTTGCAAACACCAAGAAGATAATGAGGTGATAAGTAATGGTCAGCATGGATATGTCAAGAACAGATCATGTTAAACCAACCTGAGTGCTTTCTTTGACAGGGTAACAGCCTTGTGAATAGGGGGAAAGTGGTAGATGTGGTATATCTTGACTTTAATAAGGCTTATGATACTGTCGTGCATAACCGTCTCAGAAATAAACTAGGGAAATACAACCTAGATGGAGCTACTATAAGGTGGGGGCATAACTGGTTGGAAAATCATTCCCAGAGAGTAGTGGTTCACAGTCATGCTGGAAGGGCATAACGAGTTGGGTCCCACAGGGATCGGTTCTGCATCCGGTTCTGTTCAATATGTTCATCAGTGATTTACAGATAATGGCACAGAGAGTACACTTATAAAGTTTGGGGATGATACCAAGCTGGGAGGAGTTGCAAGTGCTTTGGAGGATAGGATTAAAATTTAAAATAATCTGAATAAACTGGAGAAATGGTCTGAAGTAAATAGGATGAAATTCAATAAGGACAAATGCAGAGTACTCCACTTAGGAAGGAACAATCAGTTGCACCCATACAAAATGAGAAATGACTGTGTAGGAAGGAGTACTGCAGAAAGGGATGTGGGGGTCATAGCAGATCACAAGCTAAATATGAGTCAACAGTGTAACACTGTTGCAAAAAAGCAAACATCATTCTGGGATGTATTAGGAGGAGTATTGTAAGCAAGACACGAGAAGTAATTCTTCCACTCTACACTGCGCTGATTAGGCCTCAGCTGGAGTATTGTGTCCAGTTCTGGGTGCCACATTTCAGGAAAGATGTGGACAAATTGGAAAGAGTCCAGAGAAGAATAACAAAAATTATTAAAGGTCTAGAAAACATGACCTATGAGGGAAGATTGAAAAAACTGAGTTTGTTTAGTCTGGGGAAGAGAAGACTGAGAGGGGACATGAGAAGACTGAGAGGGGACAGTTTTCAAGCACATAAAAGGTTGTTACAAGGAGGAGGGAGAAAAATTGTTCTTCTTCACCTCTGAGGATAAGACAAGAAGCAATGGGCTTAAATTGCAACAAGGGACGTTTAGGTTGGACATTAGGAAAAACTTCCTAACTGTCAGAGTGGTTAAGCACTGGAATAAATTGCCTAGGGAGGTTGTGGAATCTCCATCATTGGGGATTTTTAAGAGCAGGTTGGACAAACACGTGTGAGGGATGGTCTAGATAATATTTAGTCCTGCATTGAGTGCAGGGGATTGGACTAGATGACCTCTTAAGGTCCCTTACAGTCCTATGATTCTATGATTATTTGCGACTGCTGCACAGAACAAGACTGTAAAATACTTCCATCCTGCTCTAGTTCTGATTAACAGCAAGAATGATAAGTCGCCCCACTTGAAAACCCACAAAGCTGGATAGGAAAGGAGAATGGCTCATTTCCCATCCCCAAAGTATGGGTCACAAGAGTAGCTGTCCTGGCTTCTTTTATCCCTTCCCCCCCTGCCCCATCCCACCCCTGGGAAAAACTAAAAGGGATGAACAGGCTAGTCAGTATTTAAATGCTCGTTCAGTATACGAGTGTGAGCCTTAAGAGTTTTATTTTGCACTGCAATGCACAGTTTATGAATATTAAATGCCCTCAGGCTCCTGCACTGAACTAAAATGGGTGCATGGACTGCAGCCAAATTAACTAAGCTTATCTTAATGACTAAACTGCCAAGTCATAACATGAGAGTACTTCATAGCAGGGCATTACTTTCATTACTCACCTGAAGTATCATGGTTACCCAAAAAAAAGTAACAGCTGCCCATTTAAATTGATGAAGCAACAGGAATAAGAGGTAATTCTGAATGTGACTAGAGCAATGGTCAGACATCCAGCTATAATTCATTGCAGATGTGTCAAACCTCTTCAAACTTAATTTTAAAAATCTCCTCTTTGAGGCAGCAGGTAAAGGAGCAAAATAGTGAGGACTCAGATTTCCTTAGGAAAAAAATATTTCCCTTAGGGAACAGGCCCAACACTGGACATTTAATATTGGCTATTTTTATTATGGTAGCACCAGATGCCCCTATTAGACCAGGGGACCATAGTGCTAGATGCTTTTTAAACACACGGCAAGAGCCAGTTCTTGCCCAGATTCTAAGACAAGATGCAGCAATTTGGTGAAACAAACAAGCAGAGGTACTCAGAGAAGGAGAATGATGGTAACAGTGACAGGATGGTGTGGTTAGACAGGCTTATTAAGTGGGGCATCCATATTGAGTCTTTATTTTTTACTCTGTAGGTAAACATGAGACATTAATAATATCAGTGGGCACCTGCCTCGCCACTAGGCAAATTACCATAGAACTCATGGTAGAAGTGGGTCTTGAGGAGGGATTTGCGGGACAAAACATCTGCGAATGATGCATAGACTTTAAGGCCAGAAGGGACCATCATCATAATCATCTAGTCTCACCTCCGGCACATCACAGGCCACAGAACCTCACCCATTCAGTCCCGTAATAGCCCCATAACTTCTGTCTGAGTTACTGAAATCCTCAAATCTTGACCTAACCATTTACTCTAGTTCAAACCAGCAAGTGCCCGATGCCTCAAGCTACAGAGGAAAGCAAAAAAAACAAAACAAAAAACAGCCAAACAAAAAAATACAAGGTCTCTGTTAATCTGACCTGTAGGAAAATTCCTTCCTAACCCTCAAATCAGTTAGGCGCATCAGCCAGACACCTGGGAAAAAATTCCTTGTAGTAACTCAGAGACCTTCTCACCCAGTGTCCCATCTCCAGCCACTGGAGACCATGGCTAAAAGCAGCTGCAAATGGACCATATGCCCTTGTAGGCAACCTCAGCATACCATCCGCTCCATGAATTTTTCAAGCTCAGTTTTGAAACAAGTTACATTTTTTTGCCCTCACTGCTACCTTTGGAAGGCTGTTCAAGAACTTCACTCTTCTGATGGTTAGAAATCTTCATCTAATTTCAAGCCTAAACTTGTTGATGGCCAATTTATAGCCATATGCTTGCACAGGAAATAGTTTTAAAGTACAGATGCCAAGCCTCTAAATTACTGTCACTAAGTCTCAACCAGCTGACTTGAAAAATTTCCCACCAGGTTCCTAAAAAAGTCTAACATTTTAAAAAATGGCAAGTGTTCTGCTCCCATTCTAGTTTGAAGACAACATTAGAAAGAAAGAAAGAAAGAAAACACAAACTCCATTTCCAAACTCTTACTCTGCAAAACCAGGAGACTGTATTTACCATTACAAATTGCCTTCTGTATATGAGTTCTTTCTTATTGACAGGCCCACATAGATAATTCAATTACACATCACTTAAATTGCAGCATAAATTGTCCTTCATTCTGAAGCTGCTCTATTTTAGAATATAAGCTTTAATTTTAAAATATTAAAGTCTCTAGCTGTATTGATTTTAGAGACTCTTCATGTAACCAGTTCAGAAATGTTTTCCTTAGGCCATGTCTACAATACAAAGTTTTGCCAATGCAATTTACATCAGCATACAGCTGCCACAGCTAGTATTTCGCTTGTGAACAAGCATTCTTGGCTCTTTGTGTCAGCGCTGCACATACTCATCACGAGTGCTTGTGTCACTGCATCATGCAGTGCACCATGGGTAGGTATCCAGTGTGCAACCTGCCACCATTCAGTGCACCGTCTTTTGGGTAATGTTGGCAATGTGTGGTGGGACAGAAATGAGTCATGCAGGGATGACTGGGAGCAAAGGGTCAACTTCCCATAACACAATGTTAGTGGGAATTCATTTGGGGGTGGCAAATTCACAGTGGGGGCCATTGTTATGCAAGGGTACAGGGCCATTAATCATCTCCTGGTACACAGGACTGTGACTCTCAGCCACGTGTAGGACAGTGGGTGGCTTTGCATCAGTGGGGTTCCCGAACTGTGGTGCAGCAATAGACAGTACGATATCCCAATTTTGGCACCAGACCACTTCACCACAGAGTACATCGACAGAAAGGGCTATTTTTCTATGGTTGTGCAAGTGTTGGTGGCTCACCAGGGACATTGCTGGATGGTCAGGGATGGTGCATGATGCACACACTTTTAAGACTGTTCAGAAAGCTACAAGCAGGGACTTTCTTTCCTGACAAGCAGATTACTATTGGTGATGATGAAATGCCAAGAGTGATTCTGAGGGACCCAGACTTGCCCTTCTTCCCCTGGCTCAAGAAGTCATACACCAGCCACCTCGATAGCACCAAGGAGAGATTCTACTACCTGCTAACAGGTGCAGAAAGACAGTTGAATGTGGCTTGGTAGATTGAAGAGATGCTTATATTGTTTACTCACAAGATTGGATGTCAGTGAGAAAAATATCCCAGTGGTTATGGTTGCCTGCTGTGTCCTACATATATCTGTGAAGCTAAGGGGGAAAAGTTGCCACTGGGGTGGAGGACGGAAGTGGAGCAACTGTTTGCTGAGTGTGAACAGCCAGTCAGAAGGCAATCAGAAAAGCTCAACATGGAGCTATACAGCTCATGGAGGCTTTGAAAGAGCCCTTTAACAATGAGCCACAGTAAAGCATTGTGGTTCACTGTGCTCTACCTGGCCCTGCAGTCTGGGGGACTTTTAGGAATTGTGTGGTGCTTAGTGCACATCTTTGAATATCACACTGATAATTCACCTATTAATTTTGTGGTGCTTGCTGCACATTTATGATTATCATGCTGTGTTTGTCACTGATCCTATGAGTTGTCACAGTGCACAATAACAAGCAAGTGGGTGCTTTCACTGCCGCCAGGCATTCCATAGCATATGGTGGGAACTAATAAAGATGGATTGTTTTCCAAACGATAGAGTTTTATTGTGTAATGAAAACACTTCCAAAAAAATTCTGTACAAGTTAAAAGCAAATACATGAAAACCTTAATAAATTCCTGGAACACAGCTTAAAGAAGGGGAAGGAATATTCCTGTCCACTTTAGCTACATGTACATCAACTGTGGCTCTCACAGGTCAGTTGTGTTTGTCCTTAATATCCCTTGGTATGGAATGGTAAGAGTAGGGACACTGGCTCCAGAACCTTTATAGAAGGGGGGGGCATAGCCCCCTGGCTCTCCCAGTGGCCTTGACCCCATTAGCCAAACTTGTGCACCCTCCCTGAGCTCAACCCCGCTACTGCCCAGGGTGTTTAGCAGCCAGGGATCGCTGTGCCAGCCTGGGGAGAGAGGCAGCAGGCCAGGCAAGGAGAGCCCGGGGAGGGAGTTGGGGGTAGAGAGTGGAGCGGGTAGGGGGGGCCAGGTCCCAGAGAAGCAGCTGGCATTCACTGTTGCTACTGTGAGGCTCCGGCCCCACTCAGGGTAGCAACGACTCTGAGACTGGGGCGTCACAGCGGGGCCTGGCCGGGCAAGGTTCCACCATGCAGGGTCTATGCCACACAGCCCATCCCGCCTTCTGCTTCCTAAACCCAGTCTCTAGGCTCAGCCCTGCCCTGGCTGGGGGATGTGGCGCTTGATGGTGGCCAGCAGCAGCCTGGAGGTGCTGGCTGCCTTTCAGCACTGTGCGGGCAGGAAGCAGCGGCAGCTCCAGGGCGGCAGTCAGGCAGCCTTCGGCGGCACGCCTGCAGGAGGTCTGCCGGTCCTGCGGCTTCGGTGGCAATTCGGCGGCGGGAACGCTGAAGGTGCAGGACCGGCAGATTATCCGCAGAAACGCCGCTGAATCTGCATGACCAGCAGACCATCTGCAGACGCGCCGTCGAAGGCCCCCTGACTGCCGTGCTTGGGGCGGCAAAAACCATAAAGCTGCCCCTGGTAGGAAGGGACGGGAGCTGCTTCCAGCTGCAGGGGGGAGGGGAAGGAAGGGATGAGCCCTGCAAAGGCTGCTGCTGGCCACAAACCCTGGCAGAAATCTAGGGGAGTAATGTTTCTTTTGTTTAAAAGTGGGGGGACATTGCCCTCCTCCCCCCGCCCCCCGGTTCTGGCGCAGCCCCTGATGCCACATGGAATGTCGAAGGGGGATGTAGAGAGGTGTTGCAACGGAGCTCTCCATGGACTACAAGCCCGGGACTGTTGAATATGCAGGTCCATAACAGTGTCTCACCAGCTCCTGGGCCTTTCTCCAGTTTGCTTCCCTCCACCATAAAGCCGGCAATATTCATCCTCCAGGCCCTCTGTTCATGATCTCATGCAGCCCTGGCTTGCAGGATCTTGCTGAACATATCATCCAGAGTCCTCTTCTGTCCTCCTCATGTGGCTCAGGCAGTCCATGGGTGTGGGTGCGGGGGCGCACCTTACGGCTGCAACAGCAGCAGCTGCAGACAAAACATGCAGAGGTACCATTGCCAGTATAGTCACAATGAGAAACAAACCTTAAAATTCAGAACTATCCTCCCTTCCTCCCCTAAAGTTTTAAACCAGACATGCTTATTTCCACCTCCGCTTTGGAGTGCTTGTGCACGGTGCCACTCACAGCACCAGTCATGGGGAGTGTGGCCCACCCGGGGTGAGGGAAATGAAGAGGGAATTGCTCAGTTGTATGAAACTATGACTACAAGGCAATGGCACCAAATACTGTAATATTTTCCACAGGCAGTGGTGATTTTAGCAGGTATCTCACTCCTGAAGGTAACAAAGGCACAGAGAGCACAGCTGGTGTCCCGAAGTCACCCAGGGCCTGTATACTACAACCCTGCAATGCAACCAAATGTACCCTATGCAATGGTGCCTGCCAAAGTTATTGCTGACTGGTGTGGCAAAGCGTCCTACTGCAGAGGAGGAAATGAGGCTGCCATTCCTGAAACCTTTGGGAGAGGATTGCAGAGCACCTCCATGAAAACTTCATCAAGATCTCTCAGGAGGATTAAAGGGACATCCCTGTGTACATAAACAAAGTGCTCCACATGCTCCCACTTAACTCTACAGGGGAAATGAAAAGCAGATAACTCTACATCTCTTTGCTGTACTGCCAGGGGCGGCTCTACCTTTTCGGCCGCCCCAAGCAGTCATGCGCGGGAGGCGCCCCGGAGCCGCGGGAGCAGCGGACCTCCCGTGGGCATGACTGCGGAGGGTCCGCTGGTCGCGCGGCTCGGCTGGACCTCCCGCAGCTGCGGACGGTTCGCAGGTCCGGCGGCTCCGCTTGAGTTGCCGCAGTCATGCCTGCAGGAGGTCCACTGGAGCCGCGGGACGAGCGCCCCCTCCGCAGTCATGCCTGCGGCAGGTCCGGTCGTCCCGGGGCTCCGGTGGACCTTCCGCAGGCATGACTGCGGCAGGTCCGCCGGCCCAGCCTGCCGCCCCCCCAGGAAAGGGCCTCCCCACGCGCGTGCTTGCCGCGCTGGGGTCTGGAGCCGGCCCTGTGTACTGCTACCTCTTCTAGGACAAGTACATTAATGTAAGGTCAATTGCTGTGTCCTGCTAAGATGGGAGCATCATCACTATAATGGGAAATAAATTCACACACTTACTCAAGGGTCCTTCCCCTGTGCTCCACTGGCAAGACTGACTAGAGTGCGGTGGAGTCTCAAACAGGTCCTGGCTCATGCCATAGCTGGATCCCCTGGTTGCATGTCCTCAATCTTCCTCCTCTTTCTCCTTCATCTTCTCCTTGTCCCTGCTGTTCACGCCAGGGCCCTGTGATTCAAGCTCCTTGGAGGTATCCAAGGTGGTCTGCGGGTGGGAGTCTTCACCAAGTATGGCATGCAGCTCTTTGTAAAAGCAGTAGGTCTGTAGCTCAGCACCAGATCAACTGTTGGCCTCCCTGGCTTTCTGATATGCCTGCCAGTTCCTTCGCTTTCACATGGCACAGCTGCTGACCCCTGTCATACCCCTGCTCCTGCATCCCCAGTGCAATCTGCTTGTGCGTGTCCATGTTTCTATGGCTGGTCTGTGGCTGTGCCTGCACAGCCTCTTTTCCCCAGAGGCCCAGGAGATCCAGTATCTCCTGTCTACTCCAGGCCGCACTATGTCTGGAGCGTGTGGCTGGCATGGTCAGCTGGGCAGTTGCACACAACAATGAAGAGCTGCTAGATATGCTTGCTAAGCTATATAATTAGGAAAAGACATTTAAAAAATTCATGGGGTTTGAAAGGGAGGGGTCTTCCGGTCTCCATGATCCCTGGGCAGTGGAGTTCACAACTGGGACCAGAATAGTCAGTGTTGGGCGTTGTGGGACAGCTGCTGGAGACCTGTTAGGGTCTGCATGGGTAACACAATGCCTGTATTTGCTCTGCATCAAACTGAGTGCATTGACCATGGCTCAATGCCGCTCAGAGAGGTGATGTTATGATGTCTGCATAATGGAGAGCTTACATCAGTGGGAGACCAATTTAATTGTAGATACATGCACAACTAGGTGGATGCAAGGTGGACTATGCTGACACTAATTTTGTAGGGAAGACTAAACCCTAGAAGGACTGGGCAGAAATACATATGAGAGAAGATGTTGCAAAAGGGGCTGGCATCTTGCACGGAGACTTCAGGATCTGTGGAACTTGGAGGATTTGTGCTGGTCCATGCAGCTACTAATCCCTCCCCATCAAAAGACCATTCAGCAGAAACTGCAAGTCAGCTTTCAGAGTTTTCTGCTCACGTTCTCCCCTCCCATGTGTTTTTCCAAGTGAAGGAAGGATTGTGCCTTAGGAACTGATCCTTCAACCTTTACTCACACTGAATAATACATACTCAAGTGCGTGATCCCATCACATAAGTACAGGTAGCAGGATTGGGACTTCTCACATCATGTAGTTAAATCCTGTCAAACAAGTTATTGTCTGTAACTCCAATACATCCATGCAAAAACAAAAAACAAAAAAAAGAGTTAATTTATGGAAAACATATCACAAATCATACCCTACTTGCATATGTAAATTGCATTGAGATGTCTTTAGTATTTTCCCATGCATATTTATCTTATAATATTTTCATTTCTCTTCCTTGAATTGCATATAGCACTGCAGCTGAACAGCCAGGTGGAAGACAGCTGTATACTGTCCAGCATTAATGGGTTTTAAATGTTTCTCTGTGTCTGCTAATTGTGTGACATTGTCCCTTGTTTCATTTTCTGAATGAACTGAATGCTGGTGTCTAAGAAGGCATATCTGAAATCACAGCTATTGCTCATTTTAGGCAAGCATTGCTTTCCTTCTTTTATATCAGCAGTTTCAAATTAGACAACACCATACTGGAGAAAGAAAGGATCATTAAAAGTGCAATTCAAGATGTCCCAGAAAAGAAATACAATGCATGTGTTGTTTCCTCAGTGCCTTGTCAAACTGAAATGGTCAGTCCTCTCGCTGATTAGCAGTTGTAGCAAATGACTTATAATCTTGTTAATACCTTTTGGTCACTCAAATTTTTATTCCACTTTCACAGTGGAAAAAGCCTTCTATTTTATGATTTTATAACCCTGTCATTAGAAATCTTTGAAACAGCATTCCACCCCCAGGTTGCGTTCTGTGGTTATGAACTTCATTTGATCACTGTCCCATCAATTTGACATTAACTGCTACAATTTACAACTGCTCAGGCTTTCCACCTATTATTGTCGTACCTCTGCAAGTGCAAAAAAGTGCTGCCCAGGGGAAGTTTAAAAGAATGCAATGTCTTGTTAAAACCTGAAAGGGCAATGAAGGGGAAGGAAAAAAAAAGAACTTCCTAAAACAGAAAAACAAAAGGTCTGATAATGAATAATGCCTCGCTCCCTGCTGTGAACACCAGTGACCTGGCATGTAGACCACAGCAAAGTAGTGAATAATTCACTGAGAGAGTCATAGGCCTCCTGGTAGACCACAGCATTGCTTTGTCTCACAAATATGTTCTCCCACAGAACAAGGCTTGACAGGATGTTTCAGTCTACAACTGCTTAAACAAAAGGCTTGTGTGACAGAATATGCAAGACGAGCACCTTATGTTACAGAAATCCAGTTTGCATAGCTATTTGTCCATTAGCAGCTGATTCATAAATCTATAAGCACCAAAATAAAGTGCAATGAGAGGAGAATGGCTTTGATGAAGACGAGGCACACAGCTCATGTCTGATTACTAATCTACACAGGAATCCAATTTCACCTCCCAAAATACTTTTAAGTTAAATTAACTGTCTGACTTGAAACCACAAGAGCATGGCCATTCTGGGTTACAGCTGGAAATCCAAACTGGCTTTCTGACCTTTGTGCATGTAAAAGGAAAATGTGTCCCAATGAGTTAATGGGGCTGGAGAGTCATCCCAGTTTCCATATGATTTGCTTTCGTTGCTTTTGTGGGTTTCTCAGACTGACAGGCCAGTCTGAGGCCAGGTCTCGTCTGTTTATTTTTACTTTGAAGAGAGAAAAGACTCAGTCTCAAGAAATACAATAAAGGTTTTCTGTCTGCACCCCCTCCTGCCGATGGGAGACTTTGGGGCATTCCTCTGAGTAAGCGCTACAACCTTGACAGCCGGGTTGAGGTGGCAGGAGCAGAGCTGTGCAAAATGTTCCACTTGAAATCAGCCTCCATTTGCATTTGAATTGTGTTTGCAAATCAATTCAGCAGTGGTTTATTAGCATTTGTGTATCAAACAGTCTATAGAAACCTTTTGCAATATTTCTTCTGCTCAGTCTCAGCAGTCACAAACATTTTGAGACTCCTGTCCTGGTGCATCTGGAGTTCAAGATGGTTCTGTGAGGTAGGGCACACTGGCAAATCACTTAGGCCCAGATTCTGCTACCCTTACTCAGACTGAGTAGCGCCTATTTCCACGAGTAGCCCTATTAATTTCACTGGAGCTACTTACAGGGTAAAGTGCTTCTCAGTGTAAGGATGGCAGTATCTAGTCCAGCGATCGGGAACTTTTTGCACGCAGCCCATCAGGGAAATCCGCTGGCAGGCTGGGATGGTTTGTTTACCTGCAGCGTCTGCAGGTTCGGTCGATCACAGCTCCCCCTGGCTGCAGTTTGCCGTTCCAGGACAATGGGGGCTGTGGGAAGTGGTAGCCAGCACATCCCTCAGTCCATGCCACTTCCTGCAGCCCCCATTGGCCTGGAACGGCGAACCATGGCCAGTGGGAGACGCGATCGGCCGAACCTGCAAATGCTGCAGGTAAACAAACCATCCTGGCCCGCCAGCGGATTTCCCTGACGGGCCACAGGCCAAAGGTTGCCAATCCCTGATCTAGTCTGTAGTATTTTTCTTGTGTCCCTGACTGACTCAGCTGCCCCCAACCATTGTAAATTACTGTGGCTTTCAAGAGAAACAAGCACTGCACAGCAGAAGGGAGCATAGGTCCTTCAGTTATGATTATCATGTCAAAAACATTCAGACTTTTTCATTTGCAGATCATTGACCTGAAAAACTGTAATGACTCATTTGAAGCTGGTCTTTCCAGTAAATGCAGATTCTGCACATGTGTATTCAATCTCTTTTGCTAAAATAGTAATGGTAACCCAGCTTTACAACTAGCTAGAGAATGCTTTTAAGTATTTTCCAAATGACTAAAGTTCTTGATTTTCACTGTATACTGCAAAGTTGGCTAAAAATTGTAATTACAAATATGAAACCATTTGGGGTTCAATGGCTGCAAAAAATGTCACTTCACCTTCTTTATTGTGCTTTTAACTCAGATCTTCAAACTGCTTCTTCTTATGTATTAGTAAAACAGTAAATCCCCTATAATATCTGATATTTGTATTCCAGATTCTTGGCTGCATTTAGTAATGATTTTTTGATTGGTTAAAAGAGATTTAGAGGGTACATCTAATATTTACAAGCTTTTACATAACCTTATTATTTTTCCAGCTGTCAGAGTCACATGTTCTCCTTCAAATGGCTCTTGGAACACCACTTCCTAAGTATCTTTCCTATAATTTCCATCTACTTCATGGTACCCTCAAGCTGAGAAGAAACTTTAAAGATGGACAGCTAAAGAATTATTGTTTACTATTTGGAATAGCATCAATGTATTTCCTTCAGGCCTTTTTGTTGTTGTTGTTACTATGAATGGAAAACTGTGTTCTCTTGTTCTTTCTACTAAATAATCTTTTATGATATAATTTTTCTAAACTACCATAGCAATATTTCAAACGTGTGAACTCATATTTTCACCTAATGGGCTCCTGGCAGCTGCTATAGAAATTATAATGAGAACAAACTAATACTTATTGTTCAGTTTCTATCAAGTCTTAAAGCAGGACCAAATCTTGTCCCTCGCCTCACCATCTCTTACCCCTCTGCTTCCTCACTTCAGCAGGACACAGGATTCGGCTCCCACTGAAATCAAAGGGAGCTGAGAGCACTCAAACCTCTCAGGAGGCACTCCATCGGTAACTTAAAAGGTTGGGTCACAATTGTTAAGGATTATTTAAATCAGACTGGTACAGACAAGCTTACAAGGTACACAACTACAAACTGTTTTTAGGAGAAAGTGGTTGCTTTAAAATGACATGGTGCGAGCAGCCTTCCCTCCCCACTTGCACCTGCAGGAAGGAGCCAATGTCAACTGCAGTCCTTGCACTCACTTGAGAATAATGCCTGCACAGAGCTAGCAATGCTCACAGCAGTAATTGCTCTGGTGGGGGTGGGGAGGGGAAGGGCCATAGGCACACACCTGCCAGCAGGATTGCTCAGCCATGAAGGAGAGCACACAATGAACTCTCTAACAGAGTAGAGAAGCTGTGTTCCCACTGCACGCGGAGACGCTCTGGGAGGTATTTCACAATGCCTCCCAGAGCTCCTACTGAGGTGACTTTGCTCAGCTCCACCCTCCAGCTCAGGCCAGTGCATTAACAGCTCAGTAGAACCCTCCGTGTTTATACCAGACTCTCCTTGGAAGCTTGAAATCTGCTTTGTTAACCTGACTTTATTTCCATTGCTCAGGCATTGTTCTCCATTATAGGGCTGCTCATCAGAGCTGGTCTACTGCCAGCCAGGGCCAGATTCTGTGGCCTTTATATACATTCATAGATTCCAAGGCCAGAAGGGGCCATTGTCGTCATCTTCTCTGACCTCTGTATAGCACAGGCCATAGATCTTGATTTCAAAATTGTCAGTGACAGAAAATCCACCACAACCCTTGGTAAATGTTTCAATGGTTAATTAATCTCACTGTTAAAAATTTAAACATCTTATTTCCAGTCTAAATTTGTCTAGCTTCAACTTTCAGCTACTGGATTGTGCTGTGTCTTTCCCTGCTAAACTGAAGAGCTCATTATTAAACATTTGTTCCCCATTTAGATACTGACGGGCTGTAATCACATCACCCACTAACCTTATCTTTGTTAAAACAGACTGGGCTCTTTGAGTCTAGCACTATCAGAAGTATTTTCTAATCCTTACTCCTTGTTCAGTCCCACTGAAATCAAGACCGGTGGAATCTAGCCCTTAACTCTACAAATATAGCACCCATTTTGGAAATATAAAATGCAAATAACACATGGATTCTGCAAACATCTCTAAGGAAAGGGACATGGTCAGGAGAATTTTATCTGCTACGTTTGACCATACACCTAGCTGAATATATGTCGTTCTTCTCACGCAGAGCTAAATATCGGAAATGCAGAGAGTCTGAAGTTGCTGTACACTCTGGCCTTTCCACAGCTGTTCATTAGAGAGCTCAACAGCAGCTGACAGCAGGTGAATATGTGGATGACGGGTTGTGGATATATTCTGTTAAACAGAATGAATAAACCATTAAATGATCTTGTTTTCTGACATGCCTGAATGCGAGATGCATTTACAAGCAAGGCAGAGATTAATTCTGTACATGTCATTCATGTAAATTATGTACTATATTATTTTAGGTAATAATGTCCAAAATAGCCTCCATTTATCCTTAATACTTAAAGTCTTCTTTAGCTTTTAATTCACAGAAAGTTGGGGGGGATATTTATGAATTATTAATTAGACATATTTACATCTGCAACATTTTGTAAGCAATGCTTCTTGTTTTATGTGACAACTTGTTTGTGTTTTACAATGGAGCAATTCTTCTTTATAACTAAAATCTTTAAAGGATTATCCAATCAAGTGATTTAATATGAATATGTCCATCATAATACTATTATATGAATTGAGGATTATTAGAGCAGTCCCATTTCAGATTGAAGTGCTGCAAGTTTTTTAATATGTAGATTTAAAAGAATGGAACTATGGTATTGCCAAAGCAAAGCGTTAAGAAATCATGAGATTGGCTTACATTATGGGATAAAAATACAAAAAAAAAATCACATAATATTTTGGCCTGTTTTCTGATAGTTTGTTTCTGTCAAAATGCGTCTCACATCTCCACCTTAGTTTGTGACTTATATTTCAATAGAAAATTCTACTTTATATGACCACAAAATACAGCTCTCCCCACCCCTGCCTGTTGGGAAGGGAACTCCACTTACTTTCTCCTAGCTGTTGGGGTTGGGAAGGTAGCATTCTTTCCTTCTCCATCATCATGCTTTCACAGTTTCTTCTTCCCCACCCTTGACTCTCTCTCCTCTTCCATCCCCCAACACTTGAATCCATCTTTCAGAAGAAAAATTATGTTTGAAACTACTCCGGGGAAACTCATAGTAACATCCAACACCCAGTATGGTGAAGCACATAATGGATTACAAAAATTAGTAAATCTGATAGTGTGACAGGCCAGCAGAGCAGGAAAGGATTCCATGCACTTCAGTGGACTTTGAATACCTGTTGCTGTGCTTTATTGTAAAATAAAGTAAACGTAAAGAACATTTTGTACTTTAAGGGTCAAGCATGAGGACAAGAAGATTTACCCCGGATGAAATCCAAAAGTGACAAATGAACAAAATCAGAAGTGAATGGGACTGAGGGGAACGTTGTTCTTCCCCCTTAGCCTTTTACCTTTCCTTCCTGACTCTCACTGTGAGACTTAGCCACCAACTCTGCATAGCATATCCCTCTTATAATGTACTGGGAAAGATTAGTTTACGCTCTACAGTTGGTACAGCCCTCTTACCTGGCAGGCAACTGTGGTCCTTCCTCAGATAAGACAGAGACAGAGTTAGTTAACTCCTTTTCTGCCAGCCTCTGGAAAGTTACTACACATTCAATAAACCTCTACCTCAATATAATGCTGTCCTTGGGAGCCAAAAAATCTTACCGCATTATAGGTGAAACTGTGTTATATTGAACTTGTTTTGATCCACTGGAGTGTGCAGCCCCTCCCCATCCCGGAGCACTGCTTTACTGCATTATATCCAAATTCGTGTTATATTGGGTGGCGTTATATCGAGGTAGCGGTGTATTTGCAATTGTCTCTTCAGAAAACTCTTCTTTTCCCTGTTGCCAAGAAGCCCTTTTCCAGAAACATTGCTGCCATTTGAGCTGAGGCCATAGTTTTGATCTCATGTACATTGAATGACAGCAGTGTCAATTCTTCTTTAAAGGATGGAAAACCCTGAGGAAGTGATGGCTTCATTCCTGTGGACCTCCGTCGGGTTTATTGCCATGAGTATTAAAGCAGTCTATCAACATCAGCAGGTTAAATATGATGATGACAAGATTTGAGTATAAAGGGGTATGTGAAAGTATAATATACAGGGTACAAAAACTTAAGCTAGATATGATTTTTATCTATTATATATTTTACTAAGATACCAGAAGTTACATTCTAATGAAAAAAGTTATGTCTAGCTATATAATCTGTATAAGTACCTCTGTCTAAAGTTGGTAGAAATCAAAAGAATTCAAAACCAAGTTAACAGAGTAGAAAACATAAAGAACAACTCTGTTTGAAGACCAAGCTTCAGTAAGATTAATGTGAGTTGTGAGGGTTGTTCCCAATGTGTCTCTGCATTCATCCATCAATTCTGTCCACCAAGCCAATGCGAGCGCTAAGGTTTCTGTCGCCTGAGGCAAACCTATATATGTATATGTTCGTGTCTCATAGCCAACAATCTTCAGACAGTAAACAGACTCTAGAACATTTTGCTGCCCCCAGGCAAATGGAAGACACAGCCCTTTACCTACAGTACAGGCGAGCTGAGTCCAACACATTCTCCAGACTATCATCTTACAAATAACTTTAATCCTTCCACTAGCTGCCAAAAGTTGACAGCATGTTCAGTAGTAATCAGATTGACCATGACAAACATTAGACCATGTCCCTGAGAAGATGTAAAAGATTAAAACTAAATAAATCCTACTGGTTTCCTTTTCCATTTCCTTCAAGAATTTGCTGTCTATAATTGATGAAACAAGACATGAGCATTAAAGAGACATTTCAAGTTCCTCTTTATAGTTTATTTTTACCTCCAAATAATACCCTTTAATAATAGGAGTTTGAAAACAGTATACTCCCTAGCAATTTTCCCTTTTCCATTGGCAAACTGATTTTTTGCCACGCTTTGAATGTAGAGTTAAAATAAAATGGATTTTGCTTCCTTCCATTTTTAGAATAATAAATAATAATAATTAATTATCCTTTTCACTCCAAAAGTGTCTTCTGTCAAAACATCTCCAACTGTGTTACAACTGGCTTAAGCCTCACAACACCCCTATACTGAAGGGAAGTATTATCACCACTCTTTGCATAGGGAAATTGAAGCACAGCAATGTTAATGACCCATCCAGGGTCCTCGTCCTGCAAACTTTTACACATATGACTAGTCTCATATAGTTTAAGGCCTTGATTCTACAACAAACTCCATGTGAACAGACCCATGAACTTAAGACTGTGGCAGAACTAAGACAAGCACCCAGCTCTCCCAGTGCCCAGTCCTGTGCTTTAGCCATAAAACTATTCTTCTCTTCGCCGACCAACGCACCCCAGTGTCATCTCCGATGTCATTATTTCTGCAAAATGGGGATAACAGCTACCTCACAGATGATGTGGGAATTCATTTACTAATGCCTGTAAAATGCTTGGAAATCCTCAGAATAAAAATGGTATAGAAGTGTAAAGTATTATTATGAATAATAATACTATATTTCATATCCAGAAGCTATTTCTGCCACAGACCTCAACAATTTTAAAATAGGTCAAAGTTTGGCTCTAAGTAGGTTGACACCAAAATTTTAAAAAGTTACCTCCAGATATATTTCCATATTGCTTAACATGAAAAAATTGAAGCTCACTAGAAGAAATTCCCTAATGCAGAAATGAGGCAGTAAAAAAAATTAATTAACTGGTGAAGTTCACATCTGCAAGGTCCAACCTACTCAAATCCAGACCCTCCAAGCCTTAATTCGTTTATTTCAAATAGTCATTAGCTTCCATGGGTTTCTAAAATTATATAACTTGCATCCCATAACTTCAGGCCCAAAACACTCTAAGAACTTGTGTCTAACATAAAACTCTGCTTTTCAAAACAGCCATCATATAATTGAGAACATATAAGATGAACAGAATGTACAAATTTGATTCAAGCAATCTAATCAACTAAAGTACAGACCATTCATTCTTTAAAAGTGTCCTGTACATACCAGTTGAAATGGCACCACCCATTTAAAAAAATCCCTGGTCCGATGCTTTTCATTTTCAGTTTATAACAGTAATCATGACTGAGATGTAGAGCGTTTCCTGAGAATTAAGGATGGGTTGAGGTTAATGATTCTTGGCTGAGCCCTGGGCCTTCAATTCCACCCAATCAGTCATTAATCCCCAGGAAATGCTCTGCACTACACTCACTATTTGAATCTTCCAGCAATTAATTTATCTTTGAACCTTTAAGATGCTAATACTCAATTTATAAAGTGGTGATTTCAAGAGAATGTCAGCGCCATCCAGATCAGGGCCGAATTAGCCTTAAGCAGGATCCTGCTTGTAGGCACCAAACAGGAAAAGACCACAGATATAACTTTTTCCGGTAGTCCAACAGTTGGCCGGAGAGCATCATTGCACATCACATCACCAAGTTCATTGTTTTTCAGAAACCTCAGAGAGTCTAATATTTTAAATTCTGTTCTTCTTCACAAGGTCATTGGCCTCTGGCTGTATTTTATGGCTATGTTTAATTATTACAACAAGCATAGGCCCTGACATTCTAATGAGTGGGGTGGGTGCTCCTCCCCGGCTCCACCCCAGGCCCTGCCCCCACTCCACCTCTTCTCCCAAGGCTCAACCACCACTCTGCCTCTTCCCACCCCTGGTCCACTCCTGCCCCACCTCTTCCCGCCCCCCCACACCTCTTCCCACCCCCTCCCAAACCCTCCCCCAAGCGCGCCCCACCCTCGCTCCTGCCTCTCTCCCCCAGTGCCTCCTGCATACTGCAGAACAGCTGAGCCATGGCAAACGGGAGGTGCTGGGAGAGAGGGGGAGGCACTGATCAGCGGGACTGCCAGCAGGCAGGAGGCACTTGGGGTGGGAGGGGGAGGCGCTGATGGGGGGGCTGCCGGTGGGTGCTTAGCACCCATCATTTTTTTCCATGAATGCTCCAGGGCTGGAGCACCCATGGAATCAGTGCCTATGATGACAAGTAGGACTTCTTACCCTAGTGATTCTTTAATAAAAAAGAAAAGATCAGAAGCTCTCTCCCTTTCATATACTCTGCTGTTAAAATATTTTACCTTTTTTATATTTATCTCTATGAGTGACTTATGGACATTATACAATCTTTTATGTTTGACTCAGAATAATGTATTTTTAGGATTTTACTTCATGTAAAAAGAACCAGAATTAAATTTGGTGAGTACAAAAAATAAAAATGACTCTAACTCCGCAGTAGATCTGAAAATTTCAGACAAAATATCAGCTGTGATGTTTTCCCCTATGTATTATAAACACATGCTAAAATTGCCAGTATAGACAGCCAGAGGATGAAGGGTCACTTCAATCTCCATACCCATTTAATCATTGGCCTCTCTGCTAAGACTGCTAACAAAGTGCAAACTGTCTATCAGGACATTCCTAATGCAGCCTAACAAAGTTTGTAAGCAGGCTGGTTTGGGATCATGTGCTTTCACCAGTACAGTCCATCTGCTTTGTGCTGCTCCAGTAATGGAAGACAACCATAAACACAGCCAAACAGACCCATAAACCAAACTGAAACAAAGTATTACTCAGTGTCAAAATCCCTTCCTCTCTCACTTACTCAGCTTTCATTCTTGAGTCTCATGATGTTACAATTGCACTAAGTCTGCTGTTAAAATGGAGTCTTCCATGCTACATAAGACCTGAACATCTAATATAAAAAACAACTTGGGAAGAGGAATGGCAGTCAGAGTTTCTCTATATTTTTTAAATCAAAGGTCGCCAGCAAGGAAGAAAAAAAATAGGCTTGTGGTCTGTTAGCTGCATCACCAAGAATTCATTAGGCAACATTTTTCACCATATGATAGTTGCAGGAAACTCCCAATCATGCATTTTGATGCTTCTCTAAACTGGCACAATATGTTCCCAGAGGCAAAATTAATAACTGCAGCATAAAGTGTGCTCTGATGCTAGTATAACAGTTTGATGTTGGAAAATCCTGACAATTCAGTATTACTGCACAGAAGCGCTCTGTCTGTGTGCATGAGCGTGTAGACTTCCTTTGCTGCTATCAATGTAGAGTTGATGTTTCTTCAATATTATCTTCTATATTGTTCTCATCACAGACACTTGCTCAGGTTTCAAGCATTACTTCTCAGTAGGCATACTAGGTGGTCTACATGTGGAAAAAGAGATAAGAAGGGATGAAATAGCCCATATTATTTAGATAAAAAATCTGCTCTCTATTCCAAGGTGGATCTCAAACCCAACACCGTTCTCCCTATGAGTGTCGTTCTTTTTGACATCACAAGACAAATCTGCACATATGGGAAAGCAGAATATTGCAGTGAAGATCTGATATGTGAATCGGAGGGCAGATCTTGCCTCATTTTTTTCACCCACCAGAGTAGGGTTAGGGATTTTTTTTTTTCGTCTTTTGCAATACTGAATGTAGAAAAGTTATCTTAACATTCTGTTTTCTATGAAATATTTTAGCTTCATGTATGGGAACCAAATGAGTTACAGCAACTACCTGAGTTACACAGTTTACTTCTCTTTTGTTGTGAAAATAGCATTATATTTGTTCCAACCAAGGGTACTTGCTGTATAAGAAACAGTGACAGTCAGCTGACCTCCTGTGTGATCATGTATAATGGGTAAAGAAAGGCTACAGCAAAGTGGCTATAAAATGCCAGCGAGAGAAGGTTGGGATAGAATCTGTCATGGTTGCATCCTCTACAGTAACTCCTCACTTAAAGTCATCCCGGTTAATGTTGTTTCGTTGTTACGTTGCTGATCAATTAGGGAACATGCTCATTTAAAGTTGTGCAATGCTCCCTTCTAACGTCGTTTGGCAGCTGCCTGTTTTGTCCACTGCTTGCAGGAAGAGCAGCCTGTTGCAGGTAGCTGGTGGGGACTTGGAACCAGGGTGGACCTGCAGCTCCTGTATCAGCTCTCCCTGTCAGCTCCCTGCTCCCCTAAGTTCCCTGTGCTTCAGCCGCCCAGCAGGCTACCAATTGCCAGTAGTTCAGCTGTCCCTCCCCCGCTACTGCCATGTGCTGCTCCTGCCCTCTGCCTTGGAGCTGCTCCCAGGGACTCTTGCTTGCTGTGCAGGGGGAGAAAAGGGGATAATATCAGGATGTCTCCCTCCCCCTTGCTCCTCCACCCCGCTTACCCCTCCTCCATATAGAGCATAAGGGGACACGGACGGAGAGAGACAGAGAGAGCTTGGGGCAGCAGCTGCTGTCTCAACTTCCTGATCCACTTAAAAAGACAATGCACTTAAGAGTGGGTCAGCTTACTTAAAGAGGCAGTGTGCATCTCTCTCGCTCTCTCCCACACACAAAGTATGTGTCTGTCTCTGTCTGCTATGCTGTCTCCGCTCCCTCAAGTTCATGCTGCCTTGTGTGAGAGGCTACATTAACAACAATGTGTTAGCACTTGGCTGAGCCCTCAAGGGTTAACAGACGTTTTGCAGCATGAGCTTTCGTGGGTGAATACCCACTTCTTCAGGCTTGCATCTGAAGAAGTGGGTATTCACCCACGAAAGCTCATGCTGCAAAACGTCTGTTAGTCTATAAGGTGCCACAAGATTCTTTGCTGCTTGTACAGAACCAGACTAACACGGCTACACCTCTGATACTTGACGCCAAGTGCTAGTTCATCATTTAGCAGCAAGGCATTCCCTGGGAAATATCCCACCCTCTTCCATCCTCTAACTTCACCACCTCAACCAAGCTTCACAATCATCATAGCTGTGAACAGTATTAAATTGTTTAAAAAGTATACTGCATATATATCTATGTAATATATAGTTTTTTGTCTGGTGAAAAAAAATTTCCCTGGAACCTAGGCACCCCCCCCCCCCATTTACATTAATTCTTATGGTGAAATTGGATTCGCTTAACATCGTTTCGCTTAAAGTCGCATTTTTCAGGAACATAACTACAACATTAAGTGAGGAGTTACTGTACTTGCCTACATAGTCATGTACAGTACACATGGTTCTTGTTCTGGAGGCACTCAAGCATCTAATAAGAAGAGTTCCATGAACTGGAACCCCCTGCTTCAGCTGATACAAGCTGTTTTCTTCCTCAGTTTAGTTAGTCAGAATTTTTTTAATCTTGATTGAATAGCTGAAGTGTCCACAGATTTTTATTGCTAGTGTTTCGCTTATCATATAGGGCCTAATCCTAAGCCTACTGAAGTCAGTGGGGGCTTTTCCATTGACTTCACTGGGCTTTGGCTCAGGCCTTCAGAATGTAAATTGAGACAGTGTACTACACGTATGTTAATAACCTTTTCATAGCAAGAACCATGCTGCAATAATTCACACATTGTATGGTAAATGATTACCAAGGCTACGAGCTAATAAGCCAATATCAAACTACTGTTGCATTTCTGGTGATATGCTGCATTTTTTGCAGTTTGGTCTATCCAACTTCTCTAAATACAAATGCTACATGCTTAGAGGTGATTAGAGCTGACCGGAGGAAGACAATTCACTTTCATGGCAATTTTTGAGGTTTCACAATTTGTTGTAATTCTGCACTGGAACAAAAACAAAACTTTCATATGTTTTCAAATGTCTGTGGAATTATGTCAAAATGGTTGTTTTCAGATCTCTGTGTGTGTGTGTGTGTGTCTCTCTCTCTCTCTGTGTCTCTTTCTCCAGAAGTGACCAAAGAGCTCTGGACCAAAAAAAACCTTTTCTGACCAAAACCTTCATTGAAATAATCCATTTCTGAGAAATGTTTTGGGTTTGATGAATCAGTGTATTTCATTTTGCTGAAAGTGTTCCAACCAGCTCTAGATGTGATAGACTTATTTAGGATAAGAAAATGACTCAGTGTTTGAATCTAAATAAAACTCTGAAATAATATATTAGGTGAATGTAATTGTAAACGGGCTACTCACCGCCGCGGCACCTCCTGCTGGTTTTCCCAGGGAATTGGCTCTTTTTCAGCCCGGAGCACCCTCTGCAGGCCGGTGATCCCCCTTTTTGCTATCGGCCCCATGTCCCTCCCAGGACCCGGTGCCCCTTTTACTATCATTGGGTCTCCCCCTCCCAGGGGAACCCCCACCCTACTATCCCCACTTCGCCTCAGTAGTGGCCACTGACAGTCATGGTCTAGCCCCACACCCTGGGGCAGACTGCAGTATCAGCCCACTCATCACAGGCAAAGGGGGTTTGGACCTGCTGCTTTGTCCTACCCCTGGGCTGCCCTCTGCAACTCCCAGTACCTTTGGCCCTTTGCTAGGCCACAGCCTGGGGCTTTCCAGGCTGGAGCTTCCCTAGCTCCTCAGCCTGTTCCCAGCCCTGTTTCACCCAGGTACTTTACCTCTGCTCATAAGCAGCCAGGCCCATCCCTCTCTGAAGGCAGAGAGAGACTGTCTGTGCTCTGGCTTCCCTGCCTCTTATAAGCCCCAGGGCTTCAGTTTGGGGCGTGGCCCCAGCTGCAGCCCCTTCTTTAATCAGCCCAGCTTCCAGAGCCACCCCTCTCAAGCCCTGTCAGGCAGCATTTCAAGCCCCTCCCGGCAGGAGCAGGGTCCACCCTGCTACAGTAATGCTCTTGAAGATGCCAAATTGGTAGCAATGGAACTCACCTATTGCATTTATCTATGGAACAGGCAAATCATAAATTAATAGATTATAAGGTCAGAAGGGAGTGTTAAAATCGTCTATTCTGACATCCTGCATAATACAGGTCACAGAATGTCAGCAAGTGCTTTCTGAATCAAACCCATAACTTCTGGTTAAGTTAAAGGATATATTTAGGAAGAGATCCAACCTAGATTAAAAGACTTCAAGTGGCAGAAAGTCCACAACATTTCTAAAAGAGCTGTTCCAAAGTTTCAATAACCTCACTGTTGAAACAATTGCACTTTATTTCTAGTCTGAATTTGTCTAGCTTCAGCTTCCAGCAACTGGATCTTGTTATGCCTTTGAGCATGACACGAGAACAAGCAGCATCAGTCCAGACTTCCCCACACCAACTTCACCAATGAACCTCAATCGTAACTTCAAGGGTGAGAGGGTAGTTAAGGATAGGCCAGTAAAAAACTCTCTTGTGCCAGTATAAGCTGTGTCTACACAGGGGGTTTTGCTGAAATAGCTACCGGTATGTCAGTTAGGGGTGTGATTTTTTCACTCCTAACCAACATAACCATGCCAGCAAAACATGTAGACCTGGCCTAAGTATTTGCCTAGTCAGTTTAATGCCTTTGCCTCTGATAATGACAGCTTGTGTTATGAGGACCTCTAACCACCAATATGTTTCACACAAGCTTTGACAGTCGTCAAATGAAGAAAAGGTAAGTTGACTAATTTGTTATGTATTTGAAACCTGTCAGTGATTGGAAATCCCTATTCTAAACTATGGCATTAAGTATTAGCTACGGAATTTTTCAGAGCTGTATGACAAAGTGAAGGTAGAGCAGCAACACCACCTGTCAAGCATAACAATACAAGTGTCATGTTCTTCTTAGTGGGCTGAAAGGATTCATAGGTCACCTGCAAACACAAAAGCTGGGACTAGATTAAAGGGCATCTATAGATAATAGCAAAGGACCATTCAAGAAACCACAAGCTGGGGATTTTGTTTAAGCAGCAAATTTTAAAAGCAAGAGTTTTGTTTTGTTTTCTTAAAGACGCCTGTAAGATTCAGAACACTGATTTGATCCTAAAATCTGTTACATAGAAAATTTATATTTTCATTAGTCTGGAAAACAATACTCTATTACAGCTAAACAGAGAAAATTAAGTCAATGATAAATATTGGGGTATTTTTTGATTCAGTATCATTGCAGGTATCTGTTTAAGCCAGAACTTTAAAAAAATTAGGGTAGGATTGTAAAGCCACCTAGGATGCCCAATTGCTATTAATTTCTAATGGGAATTGTCTGTCCAAATCCCCGTAGTGGCTTCATTACTGTTATTATTTTCTCCTCTCAGTGGGACATCTGAGATTAATGGAGAGCTTAATTTATGAGATAAATTATTATGTTTAGTCCTTTGAATTAATTAACAACTATCTTCATTATCTAAACTTCAACACTGCAAGATGAAATGAGAATGAATATCAGGTAGAAGAGTTTAATGCTAACTGAGTACATATTTAGAAGCTTTACTGTAGAAAAGGCAAGTCTATAATTTTCCTTACTTAACATGCTAGGACTTGACAATATTTACTCCTAAAGTCATCAGTGTCACTTTCTTGTGTTTAGAAGCACTGGTGATTTTAAAAACAACTTTTCCAATTTCCAGACTACAAACTTTTCCCCTAAGAATCTCTCTTTTGTTCCTCCATCAACCATATTTAAAGTGTTTTTAAGTTTAAGGGTTTGAACAATATCATACAGATCATTTTGATGTTTATGAATATGGCCTAAATAAGCATAAAACACAGAGACCAATTCATATTGTTCATAATTCAATATCCTTCCTTTTATTCCTTAGGAGAACAGGAAAATAGTTAGTCCCATGACTGTAATCCTCTTTTAAATGTACTATTAATGATTTACGAGAGTTCTTTCTCAGGAAGAGGAATAAAACTTCTCTTGCATTCCTTCCTGTGCTGACTTCAGCAATATAAATCAGACATTTTATTTTATTTCCTCTGATACCACTGAGTTCGGTAATCTAAGAAAACATGTTTTCCTTCGTACCCCTGGAAACTAACATTTAACACAGATGTATACATTTTGCCATATGTATTCTGCTTTAAGACTCTCTGCTTAGTGTAGATGGCAACCCACTCAATTACTTTGATAGGATTTCTGCTCTCATAGACCTAACATCTGCAATTTGACTAACCGCAAGTAGCTTATCCATTTTCCTTGGGCCAGTTCCACGAGCAGCAACCAAACACGCTACTGATAGTCTAATGTTATCACCTAGGTTTTAGTGCCTTTTTTCAACTTTCTTCATCTGGATCTACATTCTGCATCCATGGATCATCTGTATATTCTGTTTATAATAATAATATAAATGTTTACTTTCAACTCCCATCTTCTCTTCCTACTTACTCATGTAGTGAAGTCCCTGCTGTATTTATTATTATTATTTATAGTGCAGTGACAATATACTAGGTGTTTTACAGACAAGATCCCAAAAGAGACGACCTGTGGCAATGCTAACATGATACCCATAATACAAGAGAAATCACGATTTTGTGGCAGGATAGAGAACAAGCTTGTTTGTGTGCAGGAGAAAGAGCTTACTCAAAAGCGAATATCTAACATAACAGGCAGCAAAAGGAATACAGAAAATGGCCAGTTCAGCAAGTTTTATACATATAAAGTGTTCTATGTAATATGTTATACATAAATAGGCTGCTAGTCCAAGTTTGCTCCAGTGCAGAGCTCTCCTTTAAAGAGAGATTCTCACCCCATAATTCACTTTTATGATTTTGTTAGGGCTTCAAGTGTAAAAGCTCAATCTGGTTTTGTTTTAAGCTAAACAAAATAGAACGAGTTAATTTTTGCATTGGATCTGCTAATGGCAAACTGTCAGGTCATGTAAGCCAAAAATATTTTTTGTAAACAAACAAAATAAACACACTCACAAACAGCTTTATAAAAATATAATGGCAATAGAAATACTTTCATGTCAGTGGAAGAAGAGGGGCCCTGACTGGAGCCAGTGACTGCAGCATGCTGCTTTCATTCTTGGGCTCCTTTCCAACCCTCCCTCGGGGCCCTCCTGTTCCACATCTAGTGTAAAGATGTTTCGCTCCTCCAGACAGCTCCTCACAAATCTGAGACTTGGGTTTTTTGCCAGGGATCTGTCTGAGTCCCTGATCTGACCATGATCCTATCTCTGTCCCTGTCCCATCCACTGCCTTCCTCTACCCCAGAGACTTGGCAGGACAAGTTCCTCAATTGCCCTTCCCCCCTCTCCCGGAAGCCCATGTACGGAGGATAATGCTGTTTCTTATTTAGAAAACCATATGCACATGTTCTCAGATGTTGCAGTGCAAACTGAGATGAGAGGGCTTGATCATGTGACTAAATGAGAATTAAACATGCTCACATTGGAATGTTATCAAATTGAGGCACAAGCTTCTGTTAAGGACCTTTTGGGTCACTTTGAAATTGATGACTTATTATTAGAATCCAATGCCAGTCATATTTTCAAATACATCCCATATTTAGCAGCACTGTGAGAACTGGCATGGAGGCATCTCTTTCTTCAGGCTCCCTCCTCCCCCATCTCCCTGTCCATTCCATGTGACTTCTGCTACTATTACCCCTTCCACAGTCTATTTAGAAAAGAAATATGCACTTTATTACCACCATTTATAGCCCCAGAACTGGTGCCAAAGGCAGGGGGATGCCATGGTGATTGCATGGTTTGTACATCCCTAAGACTGACTTTGCTAGAACCCTGTAACTTAGATTACTTATATTTTGTTTCTTTTACCTATATGGCGCACGCGGTAGTTAGGGGTTGGAAAGATTGTATTTGCATTTCAGCTTCTATTTAAATGTTTTACATTTTAATAGGGCTGTCAAGAAATTAAAAAAATTAATTGTGATTAATCGCACTGTTAAATAATAAGAAAATACCACTTATTTAAATATTTTAGATGTTTTCTACATTTTCAAATACATTGATTTCAATTACAACACAGAATACAACATGTAAAGTGCTCATTTTATATTTATTTTTATTACAAGTATTTGCATGGTAAAAAAACAAAAGAAATAGTATTTTTCATTTCACCTAATACAAATACTGTAGTGCAATCTCTTTATCATGAAAGTTGAACTTACAAATGTAGAATTATGTACAAGAAAACTTCATTCAAAAATAAAACAATGTAAAATTTTAGAGCCTGCAAGTCCACTCAGTCCTACTTCTTGTTCAATCAGTCACTCAGACAAATAAGTTTGTTTACATTTGCAGGAGATAATGCTGCCCACTTCTTGTTTACAATGTCACCTGAAAGGGATAACAGGTGTTCTCATGGCACTGTTGTAGCCGGCATTGCAAGATATTTCTGTGCCAGATGTGCTAAAGAGTCACATGTCCTTTCATACTTCAACCACCATTCCAGGGGACATGCATCCATGCTGATGACGGGTTCTGCTCGATAACAATCCAAAGCAGTGCAGACCGACGCATGTTCATTTACATTATCTGAGTCAGATGCCACTAGCAGAAGACTGATTTTCCTTTTTGGTGGTTCTGGTTCTGTAGTTTCCACATTGGAGTGTTGCTCTTTTAAGATTTCAGAATGCGGATAAAACAGAGCAAGAGACATACAATTCTCCCTCAAGGAGTTCAGTCACAAATTTAATTAACATATATTTTTTAACAAGTATCATCAGCATGGAAGCATGTACTCTGGAATGGTGGCCGAAGCATGAAGGGACATACGAATGTTTAGCATATCTGGCACACAAATATCTTGCAATGCCAGCTACAAAAGTGCTATTGAAATGCCTGTTCTCACTTTCTGGTGACATTGTAAATAAGAAGAGGGCATTGTTATCTCCTGTAAATGTAAACAAACTTGTTTGTCTTAGCAGTTGGCTGGACAAGAAGTAGGACTAAGTGGACCTGTAGGCTCTGAAGTTTGACATTGTTTTGTTTTTGAGTGCAGTTATGTAACAAAAAAAATCTACATTTGTAAATTGAACATTACGCTGTATGTCTGCATGTGTCTTGTACACCAGGACCAGAGAGTTTCCCTCACAGTACCTGTGGAGCAGCCCCACTTATTACCAAGCTTCTTGTGCTGCGAGGTGATGGTATAAAGGACGGGTTATCTCACCCAAAACCTCAGTTCCTTTGCACCAGGAAACCAATGATAGACTGCAATATGTGGGGGAAAGAGGGTGGATCCTGTAATGGACATATGCAACCCATCTCGAAGAACAACAGTAACAAAAAGATAAATAAACTTCTTTCTTTTTTCGAGTGCTTGCATATGTCCATTACACTGTAGGTGACTCCCAAGCTGTTACCCCGAGGAGGTGGGGCTCGGAGTCTCATCAGAAGAGGGACTGTAGGACTATGTTGCCTTCATTTACATCTTCCTTGTTTGTAATAATGGCATACAGAGATTATACTTATAAAGTTTGCAGACGATACCAAGCTAGGAGGGGTTGCAAGTGCTTTGGAGGAAAAGATTAAAATTCAAAAAGATCTTGTCAAACTGGAGAAATGGTCTGAAGTAAATAGGATGAAATTCAACAAGGACAAATGCAAAGTACTGCACTTAGGAAGGAACAATCAAATGCACACATATAAAATGGGAAATAACTGACTAGGAAGGAGTACTGCAGAAAGGGATCTGAGGGTCATAGTGGATCATAAGCTAAATATGAGTCAACAATGTAACGCTGCTACAAAAAAAGTAAACATCATTCTGGGATGTATTAGCAGGAGTCTTGTAAGCAAGACACAAGAAGCAGCAAAGAGTCCTGTGGCACCTTATAGACTAACAGACATATTGAAGCATGAGCTTTCGTGGGTGAATTCCCACTTCGTCGGATGCATGTAGTGGAAATTTCCAGGGGCAGGTATATATATGCAAGCAAGAAGCAGGCTAGAGATAATGAGGTTAGTTCAATCAGGGAGGATGAGGCCCTCTTCTAGCAGTTGAGGTGTGAAAACCAAGGGAGGAGAAACTGCTTTTGTAATTGGCTAGCCATTCACAGTCTTTGTTTAATCCTGAACTGATGGTGTCAAATTTGCAGATGAACTGAAGCTCAGCAGTTTCTCTTTGAAGTCTGGTCCTGAAGTTTTTTTGCTGCAGGATGGCTACCTTTGAATCTGCTATTGTGTGTCCAGGGAGATTGAAGTGTTCTCCTACAGGTTTTTGTATATTGCCATTCCTAATATCTGCTTTGTGTCCATTTATCCTTTTCAGTAGGGACTGTCCAGTTTGGCCGATGTACATAGCAGACAGGCATTGCTGGCATATGATGGCGTATATTACATTGGTGGACGTGCAGGTGAATGAACCGGTGATGGTGTGGCTGATCTGGTTAGGTCCTGTGATGGTGTCGCTGGTGTAGATATGTGGGAAGAGTTGGCATAGAGGTTTGTTGCATGGATTGGTTCTAGAGTTACTATGGTGCAGTGTGCAGTTACTGGTGAGAATATGCTTCAGGTTGGCAAGTTGTCTATGGGCGAGGACTGGCCTGCCACCCAAGGCCTGTGAAAGTGAGGGATCATTGTCCAGGATGGGTTGTAGATCCCTGATGATGCGTTGGAGGGGTTTTAGCTGGGGACTGTATGTGATGGCCAGTGGAGTTCTGTTGGTTTCTTTCTTGGGTTTGTCTTGCAGTAGGAGGCTTCTGGGTACACGTCTGGCTCTGTTGATCTGTGCCACAGGACTCTTTGCTGCTTTTACAGATCCAGACTAACATGGCTACCCCTCTGATACAAGACACAAGAAGTAATTCTTCCACTCTGCTCTGTGCTGATTAGGCCGCAACTGGAGTACTGTGTCCAGATCTGGGTGCCACATTTCAGGAAGGATATGGACAAATTGGAGAAAGTCCAGAGAAGAGCAACAAAAATGATTAAAGGTCTAGAAAACATGACCTATGAGGGAAGATTGAAAAAATTGGGTTTGTTTAGAAGACTGAGGCGGGGACATGATAACAGTTTTCAAGTACATAAAAGATTGTTACAAGGAGGAGGGAGAAGAATTGTTCTTAAGCTCTGAGGATAGGACAAGAAGCAATGAGCTTAAATTGCAGCAAGGGACGTTTAGGTTGGACATTAGGAAAAACTTCCCAACTGTCAGGGTGATTAAGCACTGGAATAAATTGCCTAGGGAGGTTGTGGAATCTCCATCATTGAGGATTTTTAAGAGCAGGTTAGACAAACACCTGTCAGAGATGGTCTAGATAATACTTAGTCCTGCCATGAGTGCAGGGGACTGGACTAAATGACTTCTCGAGGTCCCTTCCAGTCCTATGATTAAGGAGCTTATTCTGGACTGAGATTGAGCAGTGTGCCTCTTCTGCATTCAGCCACAGAGGAACCATGCCACGAGGTACTGCACTTACTGGTTCGGCTGCAGCACCTGGCTATGTCTGTGTGTCAGGATGTCTGTGGTTACTGGTAACAATAGAGGTTCTTGAGTGAACAGTTTGTGGAGGTCTGAATACCACATCTGTCTCGGCCAGGCTAGAGCTCTAAGGATTGTTCTGCCATGATCCTCCTTGAGAATGAGAATGACTCTGGAAATCAGGGGTACTGGCAGGTATGTGTAGAGGCCTCTCTGTCCCATGGATACAGAATAATGTCTGATCTTGAACCTGGGCTGTGGCCTGTCTGGAGCAGAACTTGGAATATTTCTTGTTCTGCTGAGTCACGAACAGGTCCATGGATGGAAAGCCCTCAATGCAAAACACAAAGTAGAACGTTCATGTTGAGGGACCATTTGTGGTCCAAACTGAAGGATCTGATCAGACTGTCATGGGATCAGGACATGGACAGTCACAGCTAGTGGTTGGAGCAGGAGTCAGGCCTAATGGTCACAGGAGCAATCATTAGCCAGGAATTGGAGCCCAGGTCAAAACCAGGTTACCTGGAGAGAGGCAAGGCAGGAGTAGGGCTGAGTCTAAGGCAGGAGCAGAGCTGGGAGCAAGCAGATGCAGGAGCTACTGCAGCCATGGGCAAATGCTTTGCTGGGTTTAACAGCTGGTCTGCTGACTTTTCCAATCAATCAGGTGGTGTAGCCAATCAGGCAGCCTAATACAGACCAGGTACATCCTTTAGATTGCATGGAGACTGGCTCTGCTGCAGGCCTTCCTTCCTGACACAGAAAGTCCAACAGGCAATTTTGAACCACTGATACATGGCATGCCTTGAGCGTGACCAAACTCTGAATACACTAGCTCTGCACTTGACTGCCTCCTGACTTCTCCTTGCTTGTTCATGTAAAAAAACACTGTCATGTTGTGGGTAAGTATCTGGATGGTCATGCCCTGAATGTGTGGTAAGAAGTGCTGACATGCCCAAAATATTGCGTGCAACTTGAGGATACTTATGTGTAATCTGGCCTCATGGGGAGTCCACAAACCCTGAGCTCAAAGGTATCCAAGATGTGTTCCCCATCCCATGAGCGACACATCCATTACTAACGTCGCAGTAGATAGGGGAGAGGAGAGAAAATCCCTGCACAGGTTGTCTTGGCTCATCCACCAGCTCAGAGGTAACAGTACCCTAATTGGGAAATGCACAGGCTTGTCTAGATGGGGATTGTAGTGTCAATAAATCAATGCAAGCCATACCAGCAAAGCTCTGAGGTGCAGCCTGGGATGAGAAGTGACATATGTACATACCCGCATGTGACCTAAGAGTCTGAGACAAGTCCTCTCACAGTGGTGTGTGGATGGTCCCTGACTGACGCAGAGAGGTCCTGTATAGTATGAAATCTGGAAAGAGGAAGGGAATCCCTAGCAGAGGTCATCGGTGTGTAGAGGCCCAAGGATTTCAACACCAAATGAGTCCTCCATTGTTTGTTGCACCTACACAGGGATCCTAGAGGACTGCAGCAATGGCTGCAGAGTCCATTACATTCAAAGAAGCTTGCAGAGCTAAATGAGAGTTGAGGTCTTCCTCAGTGACAAGTGAATAAAAACAAAATAAGATTTTTGAACATCAAGTGACAAAAGAGGACCACCGGGTAAGTTTGTTCACAAGGAACACCAGTGCTCCAACCACTGACCATAGATAGTGAGAAGGAACTGAGGGAGGCATGGGGCAAACTCTGCCCTTCATACCCTCAGCTCTCTTGGTACTGCTAGGGAAAACTCTCTGGCACTGGTGCATGAGGTGTGTAGATACCTACAGTGTACTGGACATACGCAAGCACTCAAAGAATGCTCCAAAACCTGGAATAGAACCCAAAATTTCTGTCTCAACATTCCTCTGCTGCCAGCAAATACATGTGAAAACCACTGGCAAAGGGTGTGCCTCATCCCCTTCCAGTACTTGGTCAAGATAGAGGATGACAACCTACTGCTGCTATCAATTACTCCCTTAGCGCAAGTGGCAGAGGTCTGTGCTGTGAGACCTAATAGTTTCATCCCTGCTGGTAACCCATAAGAGTATCAATGTGGTTCTACATAATGGAATTTGGGTTTTCAGTTTGCTTTTTAAAAACTAGGAAAATTACACACAAATTATGTTAATAAACATTCAGGTTGAAAAGTCAAGCACTCAAAAATTAGGAAATGCCAAAGTTAAGATTATTTGTGCAACTTTAATTTGGCCCCCCTGGAACATTATGTCACAGTCTTTAATTACATGATCACATACCAGTATGTCCACAGGACACCTGCCGGGACCATGTTTTGGTGAAATGAATCAGGGTTATGAAGTGAAGGAAACTATTGTCAGAAAGACCCCTGCCTCATTTGTTGTAGAACTTAGAAGGTGTGTGCTGAATAAGGAGGCAAAGGATTGCAGGAAGAGAAAGGAGGGTTTCATGATTAAGACAGTTGAATGTTGCCCTAGAGAACTGAATTCTATCCCTGCCTCTGCCACAGAGTTCCTGTGTGCTGCTGGGCAAGTCTCTTAAATCGAACTTTTAACAGACGGTCACTAAATATGTGTTCCTCATTATCTGGGTGCTCAGCTTGAGACCCTGGGGCCTGATTTGCAGAAGTGTTAAGAACTCACAGCTCAACTGTAGTCAATGCAAGCTGTGCTTGAACATATCAAGTGGTATGTAATGCTAAGTACTTTGAAAAATCAGACTCAAATTGGTCTCTCAAAATTAGTGGACACTTTTTATCTTAGACAGACTAGGAGGATGAGGTAGAATCTTTTATGGGACCAACGCCTGTTGGTGACAGAGACAAGACACAGAGCTCTTCTTCAGGTCTGGGAAAGGTACTCCAAGAACTTGTCTCTCTCACCAACAGAAGTTGGCCCAATAAAAGAGTTAACCTCACCCATTCTTCAGGACTCTGCCAGGCCAAAGCTTGCCTTGCAGATAACACTGAACCCCAGTTCCTGAGTTCCACAGAGACATCTCCCTGCAGTTACATTCAGTGTTCCTTTTGAGAGACAGTACACTGCAGCTCATTAATTTAACTGGGGTTTGGCAAACTTATTTCAATCTCAGCACTGAAATGGTTACAGTTAAAGTAAAGCAAGTTTATTAAACAAACTCATAGGTTTAAGTGATACCAAGCATAAGGAGTAAAATAGAAGTGGTTACAAACAAAAATAAAAATGCACTTCTAAGACTAAAACTTGAATTTAGCAAGTTACAATCTTTGCCTAAGCAGGTGTCTCACCTATATTCAGTGCCCAGAGACTTCAATCATCTTGGGTGAAGGATCCAATGTTCTGTGTTTTCAAGAACTCTGACCCTTTTACTCCCACAAATGATGGATACTAAAATGGCTTTCTGTTTCTGCTTATATCTCCCAAAGTTCATTGGCCCTGTTACAGGAGGCAGGAAAATTTCCTGCTGTTCTCTTCCTGTTGGCTTCCCATCCCCCTGCTGATTTGTATGTAATGGGGTTCCATTGTTTTGATTCCATAGTGCTTAATTTACATTGGAGACAGGTAGATAGCTACCTTCCCTCCTGGGGAAAAAACTGTTTATCCTTGTGTTTGGTCACAGATTTTAAAGAATAATATTGGTAAGTATCCATAATTCCTCAGATAGTGTTAATGCAAACATTTCACAATGATATTAATCACCATTGTGCCGTTAGCTTTCAGAAAAGACCTTGCTTGGTACACTTTTATAATACCTTAATATAGTATACAACCAATTGATTCAATTGCTTATCATTTGAGGTTCAGACTCCATCTTTATAGCCCTTTGAAATGAATTCTTTGTAAAGTAAACCCAGACCAAGCTTCTCTCTCCTCCTGCGGTATAAATGCCAGGGTGCCTTCCCAAAGCTCATTGACCCTGCTTCAAGAGGCAGGAAGGTTTCCTTGGTATGCATGCTCCATCCCCCATCAAGACTGTTAAGTATTCACCTTTCTCTGCTTGGTCCACTGATGGCTTTCTTTTTTACCTTGCTCGTAAATGTGCTTTTCTTTGTCTTTGGTCACACCTAGCCCCAGGTACATCGGAGACACATTAAAGCAGGTGGAACCACATTCTTTTGTCTGGAACAGGCGTGGCTTAGGCACATATCGATAAAGTCACACAATGATTTTCAGGATCAACATGTATATCATATTTTGTATGACACCTTTTAGATACGGATTAAAACAACAGTGTGTTAGGTGTAGTGAGTCTGCAAGCCTGATAACAGCACCTGACAGAGTAGTGAATCATCAGTGGGCCTCTGTGTCATAGTATTATGAAAATTAATTCATTAATGTGAAGCATTCAAATACTATAATGACGACCACTGTAGAAAAGTGGAGGAGGAAAATAATAATTTTATATTTAGAGCAGTATTTGACTAGTTTGCAGTAAAAAAGGCATGGGGCCACACATCATAATTGTTTTTATTTGTTTGTTTTTTGCTTTCTCTGCAGCATGGGACATAAATTGCTTGCTAGGATAATAGCTAAAAATAGCTGTGTAGACGTTCCTGCTCGGCCTGGAACTCAGGCTCTAAGGCCCATTCCTCTCGCCGGGTTTCAGAGCACAAGCTCCAGCCCAAGTGGGAACATCTGCACTACCATTTTTAGCTCCATAGCACGAGCCCTGTGAGCCAAAGTCTGTAGACCCGTGCTCTGAGTCTTGCTCCCATGGATTGGGCTTTGGTTTTTTTGTTTTGTTGCAATGTAAACGTACACTGACACACAATAATCTAATCCAGGTTATTGGGCTCAATATAGGAGTAACTGGGGGGGTTTAGTGTCCTGTGATGTATAGGAGATCAAACTTTCATCCCTTATGACCTTAAACTCTATAACAAATATTGAACAGGTGCTCATTCACTGTACATCCTGTGCTCTAAATGAGACAGATCTTATGTTAAAAATATTATGTGATCATTCGCACGAGGAGACTTGGGCAACCTTAATTTTGGCATTTCCTAACTTTTGAGCGCTTCAGTTTGTAACCTTAACCTTCTTTTAAAGTCCCACTTTCAAGTCTAAGTGCATTTTTCTGCTATTGCTCATAAAGGGCTTGATCCAGAGCCCACAGAAGTAAGTGGGCATCTTCTCATTGACTTTTGTGGGCTTTGGATCCAGTCCTGAACGATCGACTATTTTAATACACTTCGCCATAGCAGTACTTGCCATGCTTAAGCTTGGATGTTTTTTCTCTAACCTTATGCTCACAGAACTATTAGCAGAGTCATAGACTTGGCAGCCTTAATCCAAAGCAGACCTAATCAGATCTAATACAACTATTTTAGTCTGCAGTGATAGATCAGAGGCCAAATCCCATTTGCTTTACTCTCCTGAGGGAGACATACTAAAGTAACGAGACTTCAGTGGAACTACTAGTGAGAATAAGATGAGCAAGATTTGGACTTTCAGAAAATGATGCTAGCGTTAGCATTATTTATCATTGTTCAGATATGGTATTTCCACGCAAATCTTGAATCAACATAAGTAAATCTAAGCAACAGATTTCATATATTCCCAAGTATGGGGGACATTTTTCTTTCTAGTTAGAATGCTCCCAGATACTCACTCATTTACATTTTTTAAATCTCATTTATTTTACAATGAAACATTTAATCGAAAAATATTTGAATGTGTTTGACAACAAAATATTATAATTAAAAATGACATTATGTGTATTGAAACCCACACCTGTGCCTTCCTCTACAACTGAAAGATTAAGCTTAACGCAATGATAAATAAATGGGGAGTCTTGTTCTGCTGCTTTAATCCATATCACAATCCCACCTGAACTCTTAGCTAATCAAGACTCACTCATATAGCAAAAGCATAAAGTGAATCTCAAACCTGTATAAACATCCCATTTAGAATCCTATTTTCAGAACTTGGGTACTTTGTTCTATCTAGAGCATATCCTATTCCATTTCATGTCTGGAAATATCCTCTCTTAAATATCTCAGAAGATAAACTGACGAAACAATAATGAAATATCTTGCATTTGTAGAACAAAAATTTTGGGGAAGAAAATCAATGTGCTTACAAAATGATCTACAAGTGATTGTACATAGGGATCACTTTGTATAACAGCACACAGCAACATTTCAGGCAAAATATACTACTACAGACAACTTCTTGGGCAGAATGTAATATCTGAGTTGGAATTTGGCAGAAAACCTGTTCTTGCAAATGGTGCCATTGGAGTTTTAATCACCACAAATGCTCATGGTTTTGGTTTTGTGTCTTATGTGAAAGGTGACACCTCCAACAGAACAACGCCCCTTATCACCATGTTTTATCTTGATTTACTAGTGACTCAATGAGAAGAATGCTAAAGCACTGATCATTAACACCATTTCTACAACATCAATTTATCCTTTAGAGGTTACCCCCTCTAACTAATCATTCATTCTGGCCATCATTAGCTTATAAAAGCTGTCGAGACCACAGCACAATGTTGTATGGCTACACAAAAGATTAAATTACCAATTATACACCTGTTCTAAAATCTCTTGGTGAATAGAGAAAACAATGGTGTTGATATTAGCCCAAATAACTGGGCTGTGTGCTGGGGTGGTCCTCAGAGACAAGGATGGAGGATTTCCTCTCCACAGGACATGCATGGATACTTCCCTTCTATGAAAGAGCTGGCCAATGGGCTAATTGAGAAGAAGGCTGGTCTAGTGGAGTGTGCTCTATTTAAGAACCTGAGACACCTAGGTTCAAGTGCCTACTCTGCCACAGATTTCCCATGTGAACTTGGGCAAGTTACTTAGCCTTCCTGTACCTCAGTTCTCCATCAGAAAAACGATGATAAATAGTGCTCCTCTACTTCAGAGGGGTAATGAAAGGATAAATACATCAAAGGTTATGAGGTGCTCTGATACTACAGTAATGGGTGCTATATATCATATAGATAGTCAGATCTATCAGCCTCATTCCTCCTATACCCTGGGAAACCCCTTGTGCACTAGAAGATAGCTCCAGGCCATGGTTGAAGTGCACCCCTATTGCTAGGTCCAATGCCCTCCATTCTTGCTGGAGGACAGAATTTGGTTCTAATTTTCCTACTGTTTTGCCTGAGTAATCACTGCAAAATGTGGTCCTAAAGCCTTAAACCCTTGGAGCAGAATCTATTACTGTTAATTGGGAGTACTTTTTCATAACCTTCTTCATATTTCCTTTTAATTCTAGCCATATAGTTCTCTCTGCCATAGCAGATTTCATGTTAAATGTAAGACCTGAAGAAAGTGCTGATGTATTACAATGCTTCCTTGCCTTTTATTAAATTCTGAACCCTTGGTGGATTGCCCAACCCTCAGACCCATCCTAGCTTTGTTTACAGCGTTTCTCTTATTTTCCAAAGCTACATCAAAGGGTTTGTCTCAAGGGACCTAGGCTTTTTGAAATGTTCAATAAGTGAAAACCTTAGGAATAATTTACTAATGTTAGTCATGTGTGTTATAACTGCATTTACTTAGACGCATTATTAAACTACGCATTCTTTTCTAGCCCATCACTTTGTAACTCCTTGCAAACTCAGGGCCCTCCTGTAGAAAAACCAAAGGCAGAGGAAACAGAATTCAAAAGGTGTGAGCATGCAGGGATCTGACATTTTCTCCAGCAGAAGAAATAGCAGCCTTGTGGAAAGGGCCAGGGTGGGGGCACTGAGCTTCCAACCATGGGGAACTGATCTGTGGGGAACACTGGCTTCTATCCCACAACTCTCAGGACACCCACACGAAGTGCATGCACCACCACACTACGTCAACTCCCCCTGTGCCAACACAGCTGGCATGGTGGTTGTATTAGAACTACACAGATCCCTCCATATCTGAGGAGGATAGAAAACATCCATGTGATGTTAGAGGTGAAAGAGCCAAAGTTAACTGAGTGCAGCTGCCAGTAATAATGTGGATTTCCCCGGCGAGCATGTTAGGTACAGTAGCTGCTTCCTATTTCATTTTCCATCAGGTAATTTGCCATCATTACCCCTCTATTCCCAAATTGTATATAGCTCCAACCACAGAGTGCACCCAGTGCTCAGGGGTTTATAGGGCTTGTAGGAGGAGGGAGTAACATTCCTGATAGACTCCAACTTCCCCTTCAGCACATCTTGGGCAAAATGTATGGGATTAGTGTTCATAGGTTCCCTGATACTCCACTCAGCAGAGGGGACCAGACTGCCCTCAGTTAGTTTTTTTTAAAAGTCTATCTTAGTGTGTAGCCCTCATTTGCAAAGTATACCTCCTGTGACTCATTAACTTTACTGAATAATGGTCATTGCCCAACATCTGATTTTTATAAACTTCCTATGAAGTTTGAACAACTGGCTGCAATTTCACTCAAAATCAGGGACGCATCAGCACAGGAATGAACAGCTTCCCACATCTGTATGCAGCTGGATCAGTGAAGTACTACATAAAGCAACAAGATTGTCTTTGTTAAGATCTATCTTGTGCTGTCCAGTGCCGATAGTGGTGATTTTATCCTTTTATTTAATCCAAAAAATTTATGAAAAATAGTGACTTTGGTTAATGTTTATCACCCAACATAGAACACACAAGTTAAAAATATTTCATTTATGGTCTGGCTTTAACCAAAGCTCCATTTTGTTAATTTCAGAATGCCTCTGAATGTGACTCTTTATGTATATTGCACGCCTAACTCTGGAAGTGGAGACTTCAAATAGCAGCTTGTTATGATGTCAGCGTTCTTGAGTCCTTATTCAAGAGGATATGCCTGGAAGCTTTATGCAGAAACAGGTCTGAAAAGTCTGGTAGATTTAGGGTGACCAGACAGCAAGTGTGAAAAATTGGGACGGGGGTGAGGGATAATAGGAGCCTATATAAGAAAAAGCCCCAAATATCGGGACTGTCCCTATAAAATCAGGACATCTGGTCACCCTAGGTAGATTCCAGTCTGTACTGTGGACAAATTATTGTGCTATACCATTATAAAGGAACCACAATGCCCTTTTGGTAACTCTTCCACCACAGCGCAGCATAGAGTCAACATAGGTAGCCCTACATTGCCTGCCTGTACAGCCTCTCACATAGGGCACGGGAGTGGAGCTGGAGGAAGCATCTTATAGACTATTTTAATTTACACCAGGACCTATGCTGGTCCCTGCAGTAGAAAAGAATAGTAATCTCTGGCTCTTCTCCAGGGCTGCATCACATGTGTTCAGGAATGCTAACCTGTATCATACTGTTCAGCCATTTGGTGGCACTGTGTATAAAATACCTTATTTAGAGGAACCTCAGCCATACCTGGCAACACATAAAAGAATCAAGTGATGAACGTATCTGGTTTGTCTAAGCAAGTTCCGTAGCCAGTCCATATCTGGTACAGAAGAACATGACAACCTAGGCTGTGCATCCTGAGGGAGACACCGCAGAATCCATCCCTCTGGAGGTCAATAGAGCCCAGACGTGGTGTAGTTTGAGTCTAGACCTGAATTTTACAGCTCAGGTTCAATTCTAATATTTAGTATGGCCACGTAGTATGCTACGTGTATTGTATGATGTGCCATAACTCATTATGCATCCCCTGTTGCATAACCTCAGATAAATACAATTTCTTATTCAGAAGTGGTTCATTTACGGTGGACTGCTATACCCAAAGGTAGAGGCAGGTAACAACATTGAGCCAAATCTTGCAGGATGATGACAATGAATTTTATTTCAAAGTGGGAGACTTTCCTGAAAAGGGATTTCAGGATCTGGCCCACAATAAAATTTGTGGAAGCACAGCTCTCACAGCAAGGATAACCTATTGAACTCTTCCCAATTAGCAATCAGGCTCCTTTCATTCTTCTGAATTACAGATAGAGACACGAGAGGGAGGGGGAAATCTACACCAATATTTTACATCAATTAATTCCAACAGAACCCCATAGTTTATGTATCATTAAACCTGGTGTATAATTATAGCAAAACATCTTGCAGTATCTTTTAGCAATCATTTTCATTTCATTTTCCTTCATCCTTTATGACTAAAATTAACAATTTCATACTTTACTTACTAGTCTATATGGTTTAAAGACTTCCCCTAGGGCCTTAGCTAACATTAAAGTCACACTGGATAGCATCCATGTTAGTATACTATGCCTTCAGTACTAATATAGGAGCATATTATGAGCAGTTATTCACATGCATTGACATCAGTGGGACCATTTGAGAGAATAACTGCTTGCCAATGTGTATAAGGAGTTCACAGTCTAACCCATGATGTTTTTGTGGAATATAACATCTAGTTCATATAGCACTTTCAATTTCAAAGGACTCTTCAGACATTGGATCTGTTACTGCACCAGGTAAAAATCAATGGAAGCACAATAAGGCCCATTGTTGAATGAATCATCAGAAACAACACAGTGAATAAGCATAAGTATGGATAGTAGAATCCTACTTCTGTGAACCTAGATCTTACGAATGACCAGTTACATGAACTATTTTTCTGACACCCAAACATGTTTTCAATCCTTCAGCCAACATTCAAGGGCCTGTATAGGCTTGAAAAGACCAAAAGATGTGGCTGCAAAAAAAAAAAAAAAAAGAGATGCTGTTCTTTCAAAGAAAAATCAGGTACATTTTATATATATTATGTACATTACCATGGAACAATTAACAAATTAATTTACACACCATATTGAATGTAATTTTGAGATGTTCAGTTTCATGAACTTCTCAGTCCCTAATTAGTTCCTAAAACAAGGGTTCTATCGTATTGTTGGAAGTGTACATAAATACTATCTCCCTTTTGTTGATGTGGAAAAACAGGCAGAGACTAAGGGGCAGTCTCACATGGGTGTTGGGAGTAGGATGGGCAGTAACTGTCACACTGTGTCCTGTGGCTACTCTGAGCCACAGAGAAGCCCATTGGCAGTTGTAGGGAGGGTCAGGGGTGAGCTGGAGCTGGTTCGCACCGGTTCGCAGGAACCGGTTGTTAAATTTAGAAGCGGTTTTAGAACCGCTTGTTAACTGGCTTCCCTGCAAGGGAAGCTTTGATGGGCTCTGGCCGGGAAGCCTGTAATTCCTCCTCCCGGCCGCCGGGGGGCCCTGCGCTGTGCTGCGGGAGCCATGTGAGCTGCCTCCTGGCCCTGTTGCTGCTGCTCCTTGGACCTCTGGCCGTGGGGCTCCTGCTGCTGCTTGGTGAGTCCCTGGCTGCTCCCAGCCGCTCTCCCCGTGTGAGTACTGCCCCTCTGCCTTCCCTGCCCACAGCCAGCCCCTGCCCGCAGCCAGCCCCTGCCTGCACCCCCTGCCTGCACCCCCTGCCCACAGCCCCTGCCCGCAGCCAGCCCCTGCCTGCACCCCCTGCCCGCAGCCACCCGCAGCCACCTGCAGCCAGCCCCTGCCCGCAGCCACCCCCTGCCCCACCCCCTGCCTGCACCCCCTGCCTGCACCCCCTGCACACAGCCAGCCCCTGCCTGCCACCCCCTGCCTGCACCCCCTGCACACAGCCAGCCCCTGCCGCACCCCCTGCCTCCAGCGAGCCCTGCCCCACGCCCCTGTCTGCAGCCAGCCCCATGTCCACTGGTGCCCTGCAGTTCTCAGGGCAGTAACCCTGCACACCTGTTTCAATGAGGGGGGGCGGGGAGCAGCTGTGCACCACACATACACATCTTAGGGTGACCAGACAGCAAGTGTGAAAAATCGGGACGGGGGGTGAGGGGTAATAGGAGCCTATATAAAAAAAAGACCCAAAAATTGAGACTGTCCCTATAAAATTGGGACATCTGGTCACCCTAGCACACCGCAAGGGAGTGGCGGGGACCCACACATGTGAAAAGGAGCTCATTTCTAGTTCAGCCTCATCTTTTTAAAAAAGAACTTTAGGTAGGGTTAACATACATCTGTATTTTCCTGGACATGTCAGGCTTTTCTGTTCTTAAATCGCTTTTCAGTTCTTAAAAATTCCTCCCAGGAAAATACGGACGTATGGTAACCCTATTGGTACAAAAAATACATGCTGTGGCACATCCCTTAAATCAGAACTTTTTATAGGGAACCAGTTGTTAAGATTTTAGCAGCTCATCACTGGGGAGGGTGCAATAAATTACAGCAATCCTTGGGTCTAATTTATGCCAAGAGCTACCCCAGCTCTTGGTGCAGGCAGAATCCAAGCAGCACAGATCTACACTACACGCACCTTCGGAGCTGTGCCATCAGTGACACGGTACAGCATCTGGATCTAAGTGACTTTTCTCTCTGACGTCAGTCACTGTAGCATTTAAATGCCAGACTAGTTCAAGGCCACAGACAGAATCAGCATCAGAACAGAGTTTAAATCTCAGGTATTCCTGATATAGAGCATGGAAATTACTTTTTTCTGCAAGGTATGTAAATAAAAATGAAGCCCAGACCCTAGTAGCAATAGGGCTTTTGATTAGTATGATAGGCACAAATATCATATCATTACAGCCAATAAGAAGTTACCAACTCTGTCCATATTTGTACAGGCATTTAATAATGCACAATAGCAGAGCTGGTGTCAAGCAAGGGATTGCTATTTTGGGATTGCAGTGACAGGCTGCTTGACTTCCACACTCTTAGAGTTGATAATGAGGAATGAGCGAGGCAGTGACAATATAAAGAACGGACATGAATTACCCAAATCCTGACATTATTCAGCTGTTTGTAAAAGGTTGTATGTTTTTTAATTAGGTTTAATTTTCAGGCTCTTGCGTACTTTCTATTCCCAGCCAAAGGTCCTTCAAGACAAAGTGTAAAATATCACAAAAAAGGCTGATTGTAGCCAAGACAAATTCTGCAGTCAGGAATATCTTAAAATAAGGAGTTTGTCAGTCTAATTCTGCAGCTCCAGAAGTTTCAGATAGTCCAATCAGCTTGTAGCAGAAGCTTCAGAGCATAAGACACAACTCTAGGCTTGCTATATTTTGGCTGACTGTTGGATTTACCAGTGAGTTTCACTGACATGTTGATCAGCTGTTCAAGCTCTTTTTTCAAAAATGTGGGAGTGTCTGTCCAGTATTTCTTGAAGGTTTCAAGGTGTTTTCATGGTTGCCTTGACCTCAGTTCAATTCAACATGATCTTCAAGCCAAGATCTACCAAATTATGGTGGTAAAACATAGGTAAACAAAGGTAAAACAACAGATTGTCCATCCAGTTGAACTATGTGCTGGGGGCAGGAAAAGGCAGGGCAAAGGTGGGGGCTAGGAGGAAGGAGTGGAGTCAAGGCACAGCCTGGGGCAGAGCCAGGAGGTTGAGCACCCCCTGGCACATTAGAAAGTTGGTGCCTCTGTTATAACCCCCTTAAGTCTATGGGCTTGACATAAATATAGCATTTGTGATACATTTCTCTGTTTTCTCCAAACAGCTCCACACTAAGTGTCCAAGTCTACAGTACTTATTCAGCCAAATCCCTCTCAAGTAAGAAATGAATAAACAACTGAAGATGTGAACATGCACAGCTCAGCATACTTCTTCTGCCGCATCTAATCCTAACTTCTGTTTATCGCCTCTTTACTCAGCACTATCAGCTGGTAACCATGAACAAACAGCTCAGCTGCTGAAATTCTTCCCAACGTTTCGGTCAATTGCTTTGGATCCATGATGTCCAGTAAATCTTAATTTTTGAAACCCTTACCCAGTTTATACCCCATACAAATGGCTCATGTTCAGATATGTTAAATAGTTTAGGGATTAACTGTATGAGCAAGCAGAAGTCATTTCCTCCGTTTTCAAGTTGGAATAGAAGCTTGTTTTATAAACTGTTCACACTTGCAGAGTAGTCATTCCTCCTCCCCCCACATGCTTTTTAAAGCCTTGATTCAGCAAGGTATTTAAGCACATGCATCACTTTAAGAACATGAGCAGTCCTGTTGAGGCCAAAAGCTGAAAGTTATACAAATGCTTGAGTAGGTAAGAGCCTAATTTCTGAACATCCATTCAGTTTTGCAACCTAGGACAATAGAAGAGCAGCAAACACTAGAGAAATATCTATTTATTTTAAGCAGACTCATGCAGCAACTAATGGCCCGACTTTGGATCATTGTAAAGTATTGTCTAGATTAACACACACACACGCCACTGCCCGCTTCACACAGGAACCTGCATTCCTGTTTTTAAAAGAGGAAGAAAAAAGAAAAACTCAGGGTCCTGTTTGAAGGCCAACCAGTGCCCAAAGGCACAAAGTGGTAAGCAGACTTCTGTGGGACCCTGCTCCAGTCACAGTATCTCTTTTCATTAGAGCAGAGCTGCTTTTGCAGACAGCGTAGCAAGACCTAAAGGAGGTCCTGCCTTTCAAATTAGGAACACAGACAGCGCTACTGTTTAACACAGAAATACCATTCATTAAATAAACACTGCATTTAAATAGCAAAAAATATGAAGCCGTTGCAAAGGTGAACATATTTTCTTTTGCCATAGCTTTGTCTTTCATGTTACCTCTTAATGAAGGACTTTCATATTAGAACGAAGGTAAAAAAGGGAACATTTATACAAAGGGTAGTTTACTGGGTCAGTAATATATTATGTTCTCTGCATTATTATTGCAAGCTATTTCCTTTTGAATAAGCACTTCTCATTGCCTTATGTTCCATCTTATAGTGAAGTAAACATCCTGTGTTTGTAGCATCAACTTGCTGCCCCAGCAATGAATGTCATGGCTCAGATTCAACATTTTGGGCTAAATTCTACCCTCCGTTACACTGGACTAGTACCTGAATAAGGCAGCCCAAGCATAACAGAGGACAGAATTTGGTTTTATGACTTTACAGCAAGATGATTATTGGCCTAATTGATTCTGATCCGACAGCAGTGTGACTCCATTGACTTCACTTGGATTGCTCCTGATTTACACCAATGTAACAGATCACAGTCAGACCTAAAGTGTGCTGGGAAGGAATAAACCGTTGTTCAAAACACAAGTTTAATAACTAGCAAATACTGCAAGAAAAAAGTTATTGAAAAAAATAATGAAGAGGAAATGGATTCATATTTGTCTGAAATATGGGAACATTTGTTCCAGTACTAAAATCCTCTTAAAAAGAAAAATGACACATGCTAGAGCTTTAAAGGGAATCTAAGTACAGGAATAATTGAAAAGATTGATTTCATTTCTCCCCACCCTAGTTTAATGGGCTCTTCCCCAACTGGGGTTTGTGGGGGATTGGCCTTTAAACTATTTCTTTACTACCACTAAGAATAAACGCTTTGGGAATTGATTTATTGCAGGGATTTTCCATTGTATTCTACTGGACCTTCTCAACTGCCTTTTTATATATGTCTTCTAGCTTCTAGCCTGAATACTTTAGATTTGTTTTACATTTCATAAGTCTCCTTTAAATGCTAGTTTTAAGAGAGCTAGAGCCTACACAAAAAAATTGTATACCAATATTTTATTGTAACATATAGTTCAGATTTGGTTACTCAGGACTGTAAACTTACTTGTGTACTAATGTGGCTTAGAACTATGGCATGTTGTCCAAGCAGTGCAAGTTTTGTCTGAATTTGCAAATTGACAACCTTCTATAATTAATTGCACTGTTAGATGACTGACCAGATCTGGGGTTTGGTTTTGGGTCATAAAGGAGTAAATCCCTCCTTAATTAAGTTCTTTTTGAACTCACCTAATTCCAAGACATTAACTCTGAAAAGCCCCAGGAGCTGAAACAGAGAAAGGAAATTGCTCTTTTTAAACAGAGGATGATCTTGCAAGTGTGGCACTGTGATCCATTGACAAAGAAGATTACTATTAAGATATTACCTCACCCACCTTGTCTCGCTAATATCCTGGGTTTGACAAGGCTACAACAACACTGCATACGAAAAAGATTTGTCACTAGCCTTAGAACCTGATGAAACTCAAGAAAATGCTGCTCACAATTCCAATTTCTACTCTCGATTATACCAGTGAAGCCCTCTGGAAGCCTCGAATGCAGAGGTGTAGCTGAAGGCAGAGTTTTGTCCATAGTGCTATATCTTCCTGCTATACAAAAAAAGACTTGGACATAGTCTGATTAAGGCCTGGTCTACACTACGCATTTAAACCGGTTTAAGGAGCGTAAAACCGATTTAACGCCACACCCGTCCACACTAAGAGGCCCTTTATATCGATATAAAGGGCTCTTTAAATCGATTTCTGTACTCCTCCCTAACGAGAGGAGTAGCGCTAGTATCGGAATTACCATATCGGATTAGGGTTAGTGTGGCCGCAGATCGACGGTATTGGCCTCCGGGTGGTATCCCACAGTGCACCACTGACCGCTCTGGACAGCAATCTGAACTCGGATGCAGTGGCCAGGTAGACAGGAAAAGCCACGCGAACTTTTGAATATTTCCTGTTTGCCCAGCGTGGAGCTCCGATCAGCACGGGTGGCGATGTAGTTAAAAATAAAAATTAAAAAAGAGCTCCAGCATGGACCATGCGGATGTGATCACTGTAAGGGCAGGCAAATCTGTTCTATCAGCGCTCCGTTACAGAAGACGAAATTCAAAATCATTTTTTAAAATTCTCCACACAGACGCCATAGCAGGGACTCAGCGCACTGCTGTGTGACAAGCGTAACGGAAAGCCAAAGAATCAAATGGACGCTCATGGAGGGAGGGAGCGGGGACTGGAGGACTCAAGCAATCCCACAGTTCCTGCAGTTTCCGAAAAGCATTTGCATTCCTGGCTGAGCTCCAAATGCTTCTAGGGTCAAACACAGTGTCCGCGGTGGTTCAGGGCATAGCTCGGCAATTTACGCCCCACCCACCCACCCCCAGAAGTGAAAGGGAAAACAATCCTCTCTTGACTCTTTTACATGTCACCCTATCTTTACTGAATGCTGCAGATAGACGTGATGCTGCAGCAGTCAACACCAACATCCTCACTCCTCCCCCCCCCACCATGGGTGGCTGATGGTGCAATATGGCTGATATCCATCGTCATCATCAGCCTTTTGGCACATGGGGCAGTGCAAAAGGACTGGTAACCATGCTGACTAGCATCCAGTGAGGTTGACCATGGGCGCCTGTGTAAAAAACTCTTGATTTTTTATGGTAGATGGTGCAATATGGCTGGTAACCGTCTTCATCATAGCAACAGGGGGCTGAGCTCCATCAGCCCCCACCTTTCATGTGTAAAGAAAAGATTCAATTGTCCCTGGACTAGCAGCGGGATGCTGGGCTCCCCTCCCCCACACTGCTTAATGTCCTGTCTGGACTATCATAGCAGCTGGAGGCTGCCTTCCACTCATTTCTCACTAACAAGTCACTGTGTCTTATTCCTGCATTCTTTATTACTTCATCACACAAGTGAGGGGACACTGTTACGGTAGCCCAGGAAGGCTGGGGGAGAACGGAATCAACAGGTGGGGTTGTTGCAGGAGGACCCCCTGTGAATAGCATACAGCTCATAGTTTCTGCGGGATCTGACACAGATCAGCTGTGCTCTCTGGTTCTATGATACACTGGTTCTCTAGTACACTTGCCCCATATTGCTTGTCTGCTGTTGCTTTCCCAGAGGAAGGAGTGACTGACGACATTTACCCAGAACCACCCGCGACAATGATTTTTGCCCCATCAGGCATTGGGATCTCAACCCGGAAATTCCAAGGGGCGGGGGAGGCTGCGGGAACTATGGGATAGCTACGGAATAGCTACCCACAGTGCAACGCTCCAGAAGTCGACGCTAGCCTCGGACCGTGGACGCACACCACCGATTTAATGTGTTTAGTGTGGCCGCGCGCACTCGATTTTATACAATCTGTTTTGCTAAACCGGTTTATGTAAATTCGGAATAATCCCGTAGTGTAGACGTACCCTAAGTAAACTGATGTAATTCCACTGATTTGAATGGATTTGTTCCTGGTACACACTGATGTAACTGAGAACAGGACAGGCACATGGGGCTAGGTCTCTGGCTTGAGGGTTACCCTTACTTGCACCAGTCACTAACAACTAGAGCTGGTTAAAAACAAGAGGGGAATATTTCTGGGATTTTAAATAATCATTTTTAACTTTGAAAAATGTCAATCAGCCCTCCTTAAAGCCCCAAGTGACCAAAATAGCAGCTGGAGACTGGCACAGCCCAGAACTGTCCCAATCACATCCCTTTCCATCTAGAACCAGATGTGTCACCTCTACAGCCAGAATCCACTGGTTGTGTGGTGCAAAGCACATGCGCTGGTCCATACAGTGCATTTTCTGTCAAAGCTGTACTCCGAATTTATGAAACTCTGGTGAATTCCTCCACCCCACCCCAACCCCCTGTTCTGTTCTGTTTCAAATCAGGCTGAGAATTCATCTGAACATAAAGACATTTAATATTTTTTTAAGCTAAATGAACACAGAATTTTATAGCCTGATATATGGGGAAAGGCATTCCAAAATGTACAACATATGCAAGTGTGACTGTTCCCACGGGCGCAGACTTATTTTTCTCAGTGGGCAGACTCGCCTGGGGGGGGGCAGTGGGGCAATTTGCCCCGGGCCCAGTAGGGGTCCCCACGAGAGTTTTTCGGGGGCCCTGGAGCAGGGTCCTTCACTCACTCCGGGGGCCCCGGAAAACTCTCACGGGGCCCGCGCCCCTGGAGCTTCTTCGCTCCCAGTCTTTGCTGGCGGGGGGTCCTTCCTCTCCAGGACAGAAGGACGCCCCGCCGCTGAATTACCGCCGAAGCGGGACCCGCCGCCGGAGTGCAGCCAGATCTTCGGCGGTAATTCGGCGGCAGGGGGGTCCTTCCATTCTGGGACCTGCCGCCGAAGTGCCCCGAAGGCCCGCAGTGGGGGCTGAACTTCGGCGGCGGGTCCTGCTTCGGCAGTAATTCGGTAGCGGGGGGTCCCCGCCATGGGTCTTTGGGGCACTTTGGTGGTGGGTCCCAGAATGGAAGGACCCCCCGCCACTGACTTACCGCCGAAGCGGGGGCCCCCCGCCGCCCAAGACCCCGGGCCCCCGGAATCCTCTGGGCGGCCCTGCCAGTGGGTGCTCCACCCCCACTCCACCCCTTCCCTCGAGGCCCTGCCCTCACTCCACCTCTTCCCGCCTCACTCCACTCCCTCCCCCGAGGGCCCCTGCCCACCACTTGCTGCTCGCTGCCCTCCCCCAAGCCCCTTTTGCCAGGTGCCAAACAGCTGATCAGCGGCCCCACCAAACAGCTGTTTGGCAGCTGGCTGGAGGCGTTCCATGGAGGGCAGAGAGCAGTGGGGGGGGGGCTTTGTGGGGGGTTGGAATGGGGATAGATGGCTGGTGGGTGTGGAGCACCCTCTATTTTTTTCCCTATGGGTGCTTGAGTCCTTGAGTCCATGGAGTCGACACCTATGATTGCTCCAATTGGGGTGTACAAGGATGGGGGGGGCGAGGAAGAAGAAAAGAGGCATTTATAGGCCACATCCCTATTTATCACTGCTGCAGTTGGAAAAGGGCAGGGGGAGAGAATTAGAAAAAACCTGAAGCATGAAAATGCACTTTAGGGGTTTTACCCAGCTACCCATCACTGGAGTCTCTGTGCAACTTACACAAAACTTGCCCTGCCCAGGGCAAGCTCCAGGGTTTTTGCCGCCCCAAGCGGTGGGGGGCAAAAAAAAAAAAAAAGCCGCGATCGTGATTGGCGCCTGCTCCACTGCACCACTTTCTTCTTCGGCGGCAATTTGGCGGCAGGTCCTTCCCTCCGAGAGGGACCGAGGGACCTGCCGCCGAATTGCTGCTGAAGAGCCCGACGTGCTGCCCCTTCCCCTTGGTTGCCCCAAGCACCTGCTTGCTGAGCTGGTGCCTGGAGCCAGCCCTGGCTCTGCCCCTGCACACTCTGATTCAAGCACTGTGCATGACACATTGTACATAAGGCTTTTATCTTCCGCAATGCAGAAATAGTGTTCTTAACCTAGCGCAAACGCCACTAAAAATACTGGGCTCAGTCATGGCCTCCAGACTTACAGTTGCAGTTAGAAGAGCTTCTGCACTGCCTGGATTGAGGTAGCTGAAAGTATTATGCCTGCAGGACCTAGAACAAGGCATGTCATCTCCAGGATTAGAGAGATGAACATATGCAGCAAGGGCCTGCAGTAAGTATCTAACAAAGTTAAAACATGTGTCCCCCCCTCTCCTCCATGCAGAGTGGTTCTCTAGTCACCTGCTAGTGTGTAGTATGATCAGTAGTAACACTCTGACCTTGCATTCATGGAGCACAGGCAGTCACAAGAAGTATGACTTCTGCACCGCCAAACCCAAGAGTTTAAAAGTTAAGTCAGGGCCCCTGCCCCCACCCCCCTCAGAAAACCAAGGGATTAGCCCTATAATCGTGAGGGTTTTTTATTTATTTGCCTTATGTTATTCGGCCCGTCTTGCCATTTTTGAACTCTCCCAGTGTGGATGTGAGAATTACGCTGCTGCCAACTCTTGCAAATACATAGTGAGTAATGTGATTTTGGACCCTGTTGCAGGAGCTCCTGATAAAAGAAAACTGAGATCAAATTACAGATTTGTATCCAAGTCCTGCCTGATGGTGCAGAGAGCTTACAGCTTCTTCTCAAACCCCAAAATTCCAATGAATTATTGTGCACACACCTCCACACATACCCACACACCCACTTTCAGGAATCTCAGAAGGGAGCCAAAGAAGAGGAAAGTACAGGCAATTTTCTCAGAGATATTTCTTGTCCCATGGGCAAGAGAAGACAGACTACAAAAGCTATTGGAGACAAACTGCTCGCCAGGTAAGTGGTGTAAAATAAAGGCCTTAGGTTTTGTCAGGGGTTCTCAAACTGGTTATTACATGGAGGGGTCGCACTCAGAGGCTTGCTATGTGAAAGGGGTCACCAGTACAAAAGTTTGAGAACCACTGGTTTTGTTAAGCATCGGGCTACCTTCTATATGGAGAGGAGGTCAAAAGACTTGGCTCTCTCTCTCAGTAGGAGGGGACCCAATCTTTTGGGTAGCCAAGGGGCAGTTCGTAGCCCCGGCACCTCTGATTTGCTGCATCAGTTATGAATGTAAAAAAATTGTTTGAGCCCCAGCACCTCTTTCATTGCAAATTATGAACTAGCTAAGAGGATAAGCACAGTACTATGCTCAGACATATAAAGGTTAGACTCAAGGTAGCATAAATGTAAAGAATCAAGTCATTAAGGTATGTAAAGAGAGGACAGTCTTCAATTGTCTATATACCGCAGTTAGAAGCCTGGGAAATAAACAAAAGTAACTAGAAATACTCATTTACAAAAAGAGGTTTGATATGAATGGTATTACTGAAACTTGATAGGATGATTTGCATGACTGGAATGTTAAAAATCACTGGATATATCATATTAAGGAAATAGTAGGTGGAAGAGGAGGATGGGTAGCATTCTACATTAGAGATACCAGTACCTTTTTAGGTATTACTGACAATTCAAAAGGACACCATATGGAAAGCTCAGCGATCAACGTATTAACTGATAAGTCTGGGCAATGGTGAGGATCTGCTATAGATCACCAAATCAGAGGAGGGGACAAGATAAGTCGCTTCTTGAACATATATCTATACGGTGTAGAAAGAAAAAATTATATCATCATGGGAGATTCCACTTTAAGGGGTATGTGCTGGGGATCTTTGAGTTTCAAAAAAATTAGATACCTTTCTAAGCACACAAAATATTGCAACCAGCTCAGGGTATTCTATATTATAATTCATTCCAATGTATAAAGATGAATTGATCACTGAACTAAAAATTGATGGTTGCCTGAGTGCAAGCGTTCACAATCTAATTTGATTTGTTGTATGCAAACAGAAGATAATCCCAATTAATAATAGTTAAAAATTTAAAAGCTATATATAAGAAAAGAAAAAATAAAGAAGCTGATAGTAATTAGTACAAGTCAACAGTTATGAGATGCAGATAATTGATAAGGATATCTAAAGATTTCAAGGAAATTAGTATGTCCAATAGTGTTAAGGGCAATGAGAAGAAATTCTTTAAATATATCTGGAAAAAAAAATGAAATTCTAGTAGTTTGATACTAGATGCAGATGGCAAACTGTCAATCATGATGCAGACATATTCAGTACATATTTCTATTCGGTATTCAAAAAGCACCAAGATGTATTCACAACTAAAAATAATAATGAAATACTTTCTATTCCATCAGTAACAAGGGAAAGTGTTAACCAGCAGCTATTAAAGTTAAATATTTTTAAATCTACAAGACCAGATAACTTGCACCCAAGAGTATTAGAAGAATTAGCCAAGGAACTCTGGACCATTAGTGCTGATAAATTTTGGAACACTGGGTAAGTTTCAGGGGATTGGGGAAAAGCTAATGTTATACTAATATCTAAAAAGAATAAACAGCATGATGCAGGAAACTGTGAACCAGTTAGCCTCATATCAATCCTGGGCATGGAAAGGCTAATATGGGGACACAGTAAAGATTTTGATAGCATAATTAGTGCCAACCAACATAATTTTATGAAAAACGGGTGTTAAAGAAATTGGGGGGGGGATCACCAATCTGGTTGTGGATGGTAACTGTTGACATAATATTTTTACATTTCTGTAAGGCATTTGACTTATCAAACATGACCGTGCTCTGCTGTGAGAACCCCCATTCCTGGGCTGTTCACTCACAGCCTCTAGCAAGTAAGCTTCTCCCAGCTATGTAAGTGAGCACTTTTGGCCAGCCATTGCTTGGATTGTGAAACTGAATGACACTAGCCATTATCTCCGGTCCCAGACACAACCCTAGGAATCTCCATCTTGCAGTGTCCAGTTATTCCCACTGCAAGCTTATATGAGTTCATCAACTTATCAATTTAGGCTTGTTATCCCCAGGGGAGTCTCTGACATGCTTCCAACCAAATGCACTGCTTCAAGTAGAATAAACAAACAAATTTATTAACTACAAAAGATAGATTTAAGTGATTATAAGTCAAAACACAACAAGTAAGATTTGGTCAAATGAAATGAAAGCAAAACTCATTCTAAGCTGACCCTTCACTTTCACTTTCAATGCCCTTACAAACTTAGATGCTTCTCACCACAGGCTGGCTGCTCTTCAGCCAGGCTTAGGGTGACCAGATGTTCCGATTTTATAGGAACAGTCCCGATTTTTGGGTCTCTTTCTTATATAGGCTCCAATTACCCCCCACCCAGCCCAGTCCCAATTATTCACACTTGCTGTCTGGTCACCCTAACCAGGCTCTCCCCTTTAATCAGCGCTTCAGTCGCTTGATGGTGGTGTCTGTAGATGAAGATGGGAGAGACAGAGAGCATGGCAAGCGTCTCTCCCTTTTATCATGTCCTTTCTTCCCTTTTGGTTTCCCACCCCCCACTTCAGAGTCAGGTGAGCATTACCTCATCATAGTCCCAAACTGACCAAGGGAAGGGGGGGTGACTCACCTGAGAGTCCAACAGATCCTTTGTTGCTGCCCAGGCCAGTGTCCTTTGTTCCCGTGAGGCTGTGCTGGGTTTGTCCCATACATGCCTTGATGAGGTGTGAACTGCCCCTCTGCTCCTGCTACATGAAATTACAACCTATAACATAACTATAAAAACAATGCTCAGTTCATCATGAGCCTTCCAAAGACACCCAACATGAAAAACTTTGCTTTGGATACCACACAGTCATATTATAACAATGAACATGGGGGTGCAGGGTGTTCCCCTGAGGCACAGAGCGTCACAGTGTCCCCAAATCTTATATCTGCCCAAGCCCCCATCCCATTAACTCCCCACAAATGTAGGTATGCACAAAGTCACGTTTTTCTGTGTGAAAGCAGATTTTTGCATGTGCCAGCATAGCTCAGTTTATATTAGATTATATTATTTAGGCAAAATTCTGCTCTCAGATTAATAAAGCCAACCTTCAGTGACTTCAGTGGGAGTATTTGAGGACAGAGCAGGACCTTTGATTTTCCATGGATCAATGTTTGTGAAACTGGCTGTTCTAGGATTGCCAGATCTACAACTGTACCAAACACACTCAGTACTTCTACACACACACACACACACACACACACACACACACTATATATATAGATAGATAGATATATAGATATATAGATATATATTCTGATCTCACCTACATACAGCGAAGGGGTTCCACTCACCACAGGTGCACCTCCTTGCCACTAGGTATGGGAATTAGACTGAGAGCTATCTGGCTCCCCCTGTTGTCAGTTGCTTACACTGTGTCCACTCTTGCTCTCCGTGACTCACGATATATTATGACTCAGCCCTACAACCAGGTCACTATATAGCCTCCTCTCAGAGTAACAAAAGTCCCATCGGACAAGCTGGTTGGATGCTGACAGTTTTCCAGGTCCTGTGCCATTTCCCCAGTGGCTAGCAGGGGAACTCAGGGCCTCCCTGTCTACTGGGTTCCAGGCCGGGATCCCTGTAACACAGCAGCCAGGATCCACACAGTCCTGCTTCTTATTGTTGTTTCCCTGAGTTTCTTCCTACCCTTCCTTCTCAGGCTTTCTTCCCTGCAGCTTCTCTGGGCTGCTCGTCCTTTCAAGACCAGACCCTCAAGGCTTATTCACCCCTGAATTTCCTTCTTACCACCTCTCTATTCCCAGAGAGTGAGTGCAGACGGCCTCTCTTCAGCCTCTTCCTGGGCTCACTTCCTGCCTTTTGTACCACTATTCAGCTCCTCCCCAATCTGGGTTTTGTCTGCAGTTAGCATTTATCAATTCCAAGCATCCCTCCAGGTGCATCTATAAGGTTAATTGTCCAGTTTGGCCCACATTAACCCTCTCAGGTTTTGTGGGGGTTAGACATACCATCACACTTACACCCATGCATGTTGTATTTACTGTGTTCCTTTTAAGAGAGACCATCTATGTGCTGATGGGTGCGCTGGGCACAGTAGTGAACAGACTATTTTTACTGTTGGGGCTATTAAACCAGTAATCTCTATCCACTGAGGCACCACTCTAGTGGAGACTGGCACAGTTGGGGACCCAATTGACTCAAGTAAAATCCTGCAAAGTAGGATGCAACTGCTTAACTTTATTCACCGTGACTAATCACAGAAACGTCTTTGGAAAGTAATGTTTGATTTGGAGGGCTCTGCTGGGCCTCTTCATCTTCCCTTCTGATTGCTAAATACCCAGAAACCCTTCATATAACTAACACTATGAAAAAATGACATTTTTTCTTTTCTTCTCTTCCCATCCCCTTGTAGTAAAGGCCTGTAACCATTTTTGCTGCTCTTCACTGAATTCCTTCCAATTTGCCTACATTTTTCTGGTTTCCAAAACAATGACCCTATTCTAGGAAGCAGTGGAACAGGAATCACCACTGGAAGGTTTACATTTTCCTAGAAAGGAGATTCCCAACCTTCTTAGTAATATGTCTGCAATATCCTTGTCAAAGAGGGCTCCTGGCCCTGAAATCTGAATGGCTTAGAAAAGAAAATGCCTTTACTTAAATCATGAATCTCTGTCTCTCTCCCCACCGCTCTGTATCTATCATCTGTGTTTTAGCTACAGTCGATATATTATGAGGTGCGGGTTGATGAGACATTAAAGCAGATTGACTTCGATTTGACTAGCACTAACTAAAACTGACAGGCTTCCCATTGATTAGATTTCAAGAGTCATTGTTGCCACTAGTCAAAAGAAAAGAAATCTTGTGAGACATGTTTGTGGGCTAGCAAAGTTCTGGCAAGATTAATAACATAAAAAGAAGAAAGGAAACACAAGCCCAGCTGATACAGGGAAAGGGAAATATTGGTCTCTAACTAGGGAGGAAAATGTGCTGATAGATTTTACTGAAGACGTGCATTCTGTGACTTTAGTAAACTATATTTAAAAGCATTGGCTAAAGTATCTTCCCTGGATTAAATTAAACTACATATATAATAAAATCATATTATACCAAGAGAGAACCTCAAAACAAACTGAATAGCAAAGCCAGCCCTCAAAAGTTTCCTTTCCCAATTAGTTTAAACTGACTGCATAATTCAGAGTGAGTTCTATTTCACTGACTCCAGCATTTTGACTTTCAGGAGTTTCTATTATATTGTTTAATTTTATAAATTAGTGCAAAGATGCATTTTATTTATCTTACAAATCAGAAGACTTTCACTATATTTTCACATGCTAACTATGTCAGAGAGTTGGATAGTGACTGAGAAAATGGCACCTACGAAAGTGACAAGGGGCCCTTTTAAGCACCCAGTACTTTAGCTGAAAAGCTTCTCTCATTTTCTCCCAAGTTGTGACTTCCCCAGCTTTCCTAACTGTTGACATCTCAGAGTGGCAATTAAAGTTAGCTAGGCTCTGTGCAGCTTTTTCCAGTATACAATGTGCCTTTCAGAGTGGTGACCGTAAAATCACAACAGTCTGCAAGCAGTCCTTTCTAACAAGTGCGAGGAGCCCTATATAGAGTCTTGGTGCTAAATGGAGCTGTCACAGTTATAACAAATTACTGTTCTGACACATTTCAGAAAATAAAACAGAACAAAGTTAGTGTCTAGTTATGTATTGTTTGGATTAGATATCCTGTGACTTACTTGATATTTGAGCTTGGCAAATATTACAAAAAAAATTCCCACAAATATTCACTCAAATTTTGTAATTTCCGATTTTCAGAAATGTTGGGCACCTGCAACTGCCCTTTCCTTCTGCAGACTTCAGGATTTTCAACATCTGTGAAAAGCAGGGCTTTGCTTTGTCTGCTAATGACTCATTTGTGTTTACTTTCCATTAATTTCCATGTGACTGAGTTTTACAAATCAAAAGTTTTGCAGGAAGTGGATTTCAAAGGCGTGTATGCAAGTGTTCATGGAAACTGAATTTACAGCAGAAGCCTAGTCCCTTTATCAAATCAGAAAACAGAAACAATACCATGTGATTTATCTAACCAAGCACAACTAAAACACAGTTTGAATAATGAATGTTGAATACCTGTTGAACAGCAGCAGAGAACTGCTCATGGTCAAACCACAGAGTTAAAAATGCTAAATAAATGTGTTGAATACTTTTGAATAATATAATGAATAAATATGAGGAAAATTGTATTTTTCTGGATATGTTCGGAGCAGAAAAGAGGCCACATTTATCAGGTAAATTACTTATTGAAAATTATTCACTCACTCCTGCTTAGCACAGAAGCTCTGTAAAATATATTGTGTCCAGTAGAGAAGTAATCTAGTAGAGAATATTGTGTCTATAGAATCCTATAGGATGTAGGCAGTCTTCCCTAGTGGTCAGAGAAAGAACAGGTCTAGTGGGCAGAGCAAGAGCAGGCTTAGGGTGACCAGATTGGGGGAACAGAAGTGGTCAGAATCAGAGTCAGCTGCCAAATACCCAATCCAAAAGTTGAGCCAGAGTTGGAACGAGGAACCAAAGCCTGAGGGTCAGAGCCAGGATCAGATGCCAAATGCCAGAGCCGGGGGGGAGGGAGGGAAAGGGAAGGGTCAGAACCAGGAACAGTAGTGGATGGTCAGGACCGAGGCATAAGGGCAGGAACCAGAGGAGAGGCAAGGGCTAGGCATGGAGGGAGGAGCCAGGAGCAGAGCAGAACAGGAAGAGGGTTCAATATGGATTGGGGGAGGTAGGCAAAAGCAAAGTCTGACACAGGAGCAGCAGAGAGTCTGCACAGTTGGTCAGAAGGCCCACTGAGCTCATTTCCTGGCTTAAGTAGTGGGCGTGAACCAATCAGGCAGCCTATCCTCCGTGGATTTATCTAGTTCTTTTTTGAACCCTGTTGCAGTCTTGGCCTTCACACCATCCTCTGGCAAAACGTTGCACAGGTTGACTGTGCGTTGTGTGAAGAAATACTTCCTTTTATTTGTTTTAAACCTACTGCCTATTAATTTCATCTGGTGACCCCTAGTTCGTGTGTTATGAGAAGGAGTAAATAATACTTCCTTATTTACTTTCTCCACACCAGTCATGATTTTATAGACCTCTATCATATCCCTCCCTTAGCCATCTCTTTTCCAAGCTGAAAAGTCCCAGTCTTATTAATCTCTCCTCATATGGAAGCCATTCCATAACCGTAATCATTTTTTCTTGCCCTTTTCTGAACCTCTTCCAATTCCAATATATCTTTTTTGAGATGTGGCGAGCATATCTGCACGCAGTATTCAAGATGTGGGCATACCACGTGACTTATTTGACCAGTCAACATTAGATAAGAACTAATCAACACAGCTCGAGTAGTGATTACTCAGAGAACTCTTCATTCTCAAAAAATAAAAATTCTTCTAAATTTGTCAAGTGATTTCAAATCACTAATATTCTATGAACAGAAAGAGATGCTAAATTTGTTGCATAAATCATCTCCTATAAATTATTACTTCAGATGTAGAGACCTCATTCCCTGTGGTTTAATATGGCAGTCAAGAGCAGCTGGGAAACTCAGGCTAACAGTGTCTACATTTGCACATCTGGGGCGTCTTGGAAGGATATTCTGAACAGGGGGCCCTCTACTCTGGACCTCATTCACCACTTTTGATCCACAGTGCCCAAGTTTTTTTTACTTAAAGGGCTTCTACAAATCTTATCTCTTTATCCAGGCATTTTCAAAGCCGGATGTTTGTGCATATGGGCATGATTGACTGGGAAGTTATTTTGTTTCTTTTAATTAACAATGGTTTGGATGATGTTTAGTGATGGTGTTTTTATTGTTACCTAAAGGCTACTTTCTAGACACATTATATAACTGATACAAAGCCCACTGAAGTCAAAGGGAGTCTTAAATAGACATTGGATCAGGCGCTATATAATGGAAATAATAAATCTCTGAAGAAAGCCAAGCCAAACCAAATTTGCAAAACCAAATTCTGGAAGTGAATGCAAGGACATCTATAATTCTGAATCTACATTCAGGATAGCTCTTGAGATGAAATAACATAAATTAAGCTAAAGATAAATACCTCACAGAAATTAAATGTTTAAATTATGTTAGCAATGTGTTCTTCCTTTTGTAATACTGCTGCATAGTCACATAATCATAGTGGAGACGAAAGTCTGTAATCGTAATGGCATCCTTGCATTTGATAGGAGTAATAGATGGGGAAAGATAGAAAACATTTCAGGCAGCAAATATGTCATCGATGTCACCATATGCGACTAGGGCCTAGTAGATTACATTCTTTGTACAATCATTACTCAGTGAGTGCCTCAATCAGACTACTCACATTTTAATTTCAATTTGATTTAATTGCAAGAATTGTAATTTGAAAAGGAATTATCGGTATGGAATCCAATAGTATTTTATCTTAATTGCAGCTTATTTTATTCCTCATATCATCTATTCTCCCTTTCCTAGGATGATGAATAATTGATTACATGATCTGCCACAATTATCTGATGAATAATCAATGGTATTCAATCAATTTGTTTAGTGATTGTACTTTGTAATTTACATTTAAGTAAAAAGATTAAGATCTCCTGCACGGTTAAATACTGAATTATGTTTAAATAATGTTAAGACTGTAAAACAAAGCAACAAAAACTAATCAAGGCAACGTTATGACTCATAGTTGTGACATTATGAAGATGGAAAAGGACAAATAGCATGTATTTGGAATAGAGTAATATTCTTAACTTCTAAACAGGCTGGCTTCTTAAAATTAATATTTGGAGATTAATTGTAAGCAAATGTAATTTAATAACAAAGGAAGAAAAGATTTGATGGAAGACTATAAATATTGTTTTGGTTAAATACCTATTTTTACATTTTTTATGGTATCTGCAGGCCAATGCAATGTATAAGACGGGAAAAAGATGACTTCTAGTTGAGACAAGTTTAACATAATTTCTACTGGTTTAGCCAGAGGTAATCTAACTTCTTTCTGATAACTTAATAATGTTTCTCACAAGATCCTTATCTTCACTAGCTAACATCCTAGCTGCAATTCACTACTGGTAAAATTCCACAAGTGGAAATAGTTAGTGTAAAGAAGGCACAGGCCTTTTCATCACTGTATTGTCTAATAACATACCTGTAGGTGATTTAAGTGAGAAGTGATGCTTTCTTATCTTTTTGACACAGGACATGACATGATACTGAACAGGGAGAAAATATCTGCTCTTACCTTCCTCCCCCACCCCATTTCAACTTCAAGTGAGACAAAGGGAGGCAGAGACAAGAGTTTATATCCCATCCATCATTAACTTGAAAAAAATTACATGTTGAGATTCACCTATAACACTAGGCACTGTCAGGTTACAGATGATGGTCTAAATGTTATTCTCATTTACACTGCTGTAAGTCTAAAGTAACTCAAGTTAACGTTACTGGTATAAATCGACATTAGCCGAGAGCAGATTGTGGCCCCATATAATTCTGAAAAATAAATTCCCTTGCTTGTGTTACTGATCTGAAATTGTTAAAACTGAAAGGATTTGAAATCTTAAACATTTCAGATGTTTTTTGCATTTCACTCATTTTCAAAATAGACTGGTAAGTTTCACGTTTTGCTTATGTTTAGTTTTATGTTATGGTTGTCTATCCCAGAGGCTGGGTTGCAAACACTGGGCCAGTTCATGCCTCCTCCATTTGCACATAAAAGGGATCCTCTGCACGTGGATGTCCTTTCTTCTTTATGAAAATGTATCTTTCAACATGTGACAGCACACTGGAATGCGAGACATTCATGGTCACTTGAGGAGCAGGATGCCGTGTTGCTAGTCTACAAAACAGATAAGCAATGGTATTCTGATCATGCTTCTAGAACCAGGGGAAATTCTGGGAGTTTAGCCTCTACACCCAGAATATCTGTAGGTTTGCACAAGACTCTGAGCAAAATTCACCAACAGTTGGAACTCTTACTGGAACTCTAGGATGTGTTCCCAAAGTTGCTCTTGAAGTCACTGCAGCTAACCCAACTCAGTAGAATACCTAGGGCAAAACAGCAAGTCCAATAAACGTGATTGATACTTGTCTGTGAAGATAAACATTGCAATTTAGTCTTCATCTGAGCCAAGTTGTCCGTGTCGATGAGACCCAGAGGAAATGGATGGGCTAAGCCACCAAGAGAACTGATGGGTGAGCCTGTTGTTGGAAATGGACAAAAGAAATAAGTTTGTTTCATGAGAAATAGAATTTAAAGATTTGTGCCTAACTTGGCTCAGGCAACCCACACAGGTGATTAAAGTTATTTTCTAAAATGGCTCAGAAGCACACAACACAAAAATAGAAATCCATGCCACTATTGTTAGAATCTCAAGTGCTCTACAAAGATTAACCAAGCCCCCCCCCCAACCCATGTGTCATAGGACAGTTTATTCTCTTTATACAAATGAGTCACAGACAGATTAAGTGACTTTCCCACAGCAAGTCAGTGGCAGAAACAGGAAAAGAAAACATAGCCTCCGTGCTCTGGCCATTACATAGTGCTTCCACTCCTAAATGAGAAACACGCACACACACACACACAAAAAGAATTCAAAGCTAATGTCCCAGGGTGCAAGATGAGAACTGAATTTACAAAAACTAATTCTAGAACACTCACAAATCTGGGATACACACAAAAAAGGTATATTATTGGAGGTTTCTGGTAATTGGTTTTGGTTTTCATATAAACTTCCGGTCACTTCTTCTTGGAGATCATAATGTAAAACTACTGGATATTAATACATACTTAATGAATACATAAATTGACTTCCATAGTGGGCAGTAGGCAGGTTATTATATAAACCGTTACTCCAGTGGGACCATTCACAGGAGCACAGGTTTGCTCATAAGCAGCAAATACATTGTGACCATTTCAATCCTACAGCTTATAAGAACAAACACAACAAAAACAAAACAAAAAAACCCACACCCCTAGGCAGTCATTTAAATGCCCAGGCTTTCACAACCTATAGTTAGAGGGAAGCTGGAACATAAAGATGTATCTTGAAACTGCATCAGCCTCAGCTAACTGAAATCATTTTCCAATTACAAATATTTTTAAGTTTAATTTACTTTCCTACCACCATCTGAAACAGGAACAGAAAGCATATCGAAAATAGCCCCAAGCAGTCAGAATAATCCATCCAGTGATGTCAGTGACATTTAAGAAGGTTTGGAGTGTTCTGTATTTGCACACATCAAGGAACTCGGTTTTGTGTTTTCTGTACTTGCACATCCTTATTTTTGCAAATTTTTTTTTGTAGTCATAGCGTACGGTGGCGGGGATGATGTTATAGAAGAAGAGGGAGTGGTGATGACTTCACAGCATGCTGCACCCCTTCCTATGGAGACCCTGAGAGCTCTTGTGCATGGACTATGCAGTTGGGGATCCCGGCTCAGATTCTGTGGTGATGGGCACAGATGTAAGAGCTTAGATGGATAAACAGGATAGGGTTTTGGGAAAGCATCTCCAAGGAGCAGTCATTCTTTGCAGCATGCTCTGCTGATAGCCCAGCAGATTTCAGTGGTGCTCTATCCAGTGTTAACTCCCCAATGAGGCTTCTACCCTCTGTAGATAAAAATAATCAGTGGCAGCAGGGTAGGGAGCCAATGGCAACATGATACCATTACAAGGGCAGTGGCATGTGAAAAAGTGGGTCCACAATACCAGAAGGAAAGGTTGGTTATTTTCAAGATCCATGAGGTCAGGTCCTAACCAGCCTGAGGATTGTTCCATCCGAATTGGTGTGGGCCCCCCAAAAACATGTGAATCTCTCAAGAGCAATATGGGTCCTAAACAATCTGTGGGCTGCCCTTTGCATCCATGACTCCCTACCCTTCCCCTGGTTCTCAGTATTTCCAACCACAAAAGATTTTTAAAAAACCATGAATTTCTCTCCCCCTCATCTCTCAGAAGCAGCATAAACCCACAAGCTCCAGCACCACAGCACAGACTTCTTCCACTTTAGCTACTTAAACAACTGGTAGGTATGAAGCATGTTGGTATCCTCTGTGTAGATGTGCCATAAAGGGTGACACAACACACACTTATTTGTAATAGTGCAGTGGGATCTTGGACATCAGGATTCCTGTTTTCTATGGTTGGCTCTGGTAGCCAAGTGTGGTGCAGTGGGTACAGACAACATAGCCAAAGGTTGCAAAGCCCCTGTTTGTGTCATCTGTGGTAACTGAACTCAGGCTCTTTGGATGTAAGCACAAAAGATGTTGCCATTTGAGCTAAAGAACTATTTTTCATAGCATGTTAGCAGTAACAGTCATAAACCCCAACATATGGTTTACCCAGTGGAAGGTGAGCTCAGTAGGCTAGCCCCCACACAGATTTTGCTGCATAGACTTACTCACTGTGTTAGTGTAGGTTGCACAAGCATATCATTTGGCATGCCCCTTCTATTAGGTACTCTGGTAAAGCAGCTGTGTAGACATACCCAGTATGACTTTTTGGGTAGGCTAGCACAGCTTTTGCTGGGTAGACTTACTCACTGTGTTAGTGTAGGCTACACAAGCAAATAATTTGGCATGCTCCTTCTATAAGGTACTCTGGCAGCTGAGCACTGGCTCTGTTATGTTACAGATACGGGTTCTAGTCTTTTCTATGTCTGAACTGACCTTGTGCAAGGTCTCACTAATCATCTCTGCAAAGTGGGTGAATGACAGTAATCTTCCTTAAGATATGAAGCCTTGGTAAATAAGGATAATAAAACATATGAACAGCAGTTAGTGAAAAAGCAAGAACTAGAAATGATGGTGTCCTGGCTTGCAGCTCAATGTATTTTCTCATAAGCTTAAGGGGATGGTGGGTGGGGGGCAAAGGGAGTGTCTCTCTCTTTCTCTCTCCATTTAAAAAATCATATGTAGCCAGGAGCATGTCATGTTTTTTGCAAGAGCTCCTGCAGCAGGGGCCAGAAATCACATTCCTCATGATAAATTTATGGCAGTTGGCAACATTGTTAAGTGTAATTATATGTTTACTTCCAGTATATTTTTCACACACTAGATGCTCCTATGAAGATAACAGAGTTTCATACAGGGCATGGTCTCTGGTAACCAAAGGCGACAAAGTAGGAATCTAGCTGCACAGAAGCCTGTTTGTAATTTATAGTTGTTTTCCTTCATAAATGTTTAAGATATATAATGATACCACTATACATCTAATGCTAGGGACTCCCTTATATGCAGCTACGTCTTATACCTCACTCTAAAAGGCAGGCGGTATCACATGAAAAAATTATCAAGCCTTAGGCTGCATCAGAGGTGCAACAATATGAAAGAAATCAGAAGGACCAGTACTGAGAATGCAGGAGATTAGCAGCCATGCTGAGAGATACATCAAGGGATAGGTTGATACTGCAAAACAAAGAAACCACAACGTAAACCAGCCAGTCAGAGTTAACAGACCCAATCTCCAGCCCAAGAGGGAACATCTACACTGTTATTTTCAACCTGGCAACATGAACCCCACTAGTCCGAGTCATTTGACCTCAGCTCTAACACTCACTGCTGTGCGGTTTGGGGGGAAAGGGGTTGGAGGTTTTGTTTTCTTTTTGCAGTGTAGATGTACTCTAAGACAGTGTTTCACAGCGACCAGTATGTGGACCTGCGCCAGTCCACGAGATCTCTCTGAAACAGTTTAAGAAGGCAGCAAGCCAGTTCCCGGTATGAAAAAGATTGAGAAAAACTGCTCTAAGAGAGTACTAAAAAGTTGGGGGGACATATCCCACCCCCTCCAACAGTGTTTGCACTCCTGCACTGCATTTTTTCCCCTTACCAATGGTTGCAGGGATGTAATAATGTGTGTCCCTGATTCTCCCCCCCACACACACACACACATGTATCTTGAGTGCCAGGAGAGGCTTCTCTGGATCTCATGGAGACAATCTACCTCAATCTCTTTAACAAGACTAGAGTACATTTCCTGATGTGGCTAAAACATGGTTTGTTTCTGTCCACACATGGAAAACCAAACCCTGTAATAACACTGTAAAAGTAACATGATAGATTTTGCATTACAGATAGGGCCTCAGAATGGGTAAACCCATTTGCAAGCTACCCAGTCTACTAGCAGGGTTAAACAGAAGCTAAAGGTTTATAGCTTAATGAGAGGCATTTGTAACTGAGTGTAATATAAACAGATATATGACTTAAAAGGGTGCATTAGTCATAAAATCTTTAAGAGGAAGATAGCCCAACAGTTTATCCCAGATTCAGATCTGTTAATATATAACTGCAAATACCATATATAAGGGTTGCCATTTAAAAGCAAGCAACCTTATTTCCTATATAATCAGAGCTCAAAGTGGGAAGAAATAGGTGAAGGAAGCCATGTAATGCTGCAGTACAGGTCTGAATGTGCCTAGATATTACAGAGATAAGCATTACAGAAATGCTTGAATAGATGGCATGAAAGAACATAATACAAGGCATGTATAGTAAAATGGGAACAAACAGTACTGATCAGTCCTGTTCAAACTGTTCCTTCCTTCTTTTACAAAGTATTTCCGTTAAACTTCTATTTAATTTCTTCATCCTTCACATTGTTTCGGGGTTTTTTTCATTTTGGGAGAAGTGCTGATGTTCATTCTGCTGAAACAAGTGCTGGTGACCAGCTCCTGTGAGTTTCTAGGGGTAGATGTGTGGGGGCAGAGACAGACCTCTTCATTTTCTTTTTGGATACACATGTAATTTGCAGGTGTTTATATTCAGAATTAGAGAAACCTTAAAACGATCTGTTCATTTGAGCAATATGATGCTGATCCTATCTCCAAACAGCAGAGCAAAATATGGATATTTACACTTCCTATTAAACTTTATAATTTCTTTTACAAGGTCTAACACCATTGATAATAAATATCTAGTCTAGGATAGCTTTCCCCTGAGATTTTACCTTTTTGTTTTTTCAGATATGATAAACTTATTTTGACCAGATTGACTTCCAGATGATTATACACATCCCTAACACTGGAAAAGCAAATGTAGCTGAAATCACAAAAGACATTTTGTCATTTTTTAACTTCAAATTGTTCTCCTTTTTTGGAAAGTCAATAAAGAGACACAGCCAAACATGTAAGAGTCAAAATTTAAGTTTTATATTAAAATAAAACCATTTGTTCGTCCCATTTGTATTTATAAAATCAAATATCAATAGAAATTCATTCAGATTGTTGTTTTTTAATTTAGTAAATTTCAGTTTGGATTTAACCATTTCCCTGTAGTGAGTGTAGGATAACTTTAAACTGAAAGTGAATATAAACAAATGTAAAACTGAGGCTGCTATTTTTATTGCCCAAACTGTGTGAAGTGAAAGAAAATACATAAACAAAACAGCATGAAAGCTGAAAATTAAATAAGAATTTAAAATATTTGAAGTGTTATTAGTAACATAAGTACATTTCTTTTTAAAATGTATGCTTATTTACTTGTCTGCCCATTTAAAATCTACTGCATTTTTTTTAAAAGCTGATATTTAACTATGTATTGGAGATGTCATACATTCTGTACTTCGATTTTGTCTGTAATTTCCAGCATGAAATAGAGATAGCTTTGAAGTTGATGGCAGTTAACATGGAATTTTAAAGCATTCCAAACATCCTCTTCACACAGAAAAGGGAATGAAAAATGACTGTACCACACACTCTCCTGCCACTGCCTACTACTATAAGTAATGTTCTAAGTGATAGATGGTGATGTATTTGTGGCCGAATACGAACGAACACACATACACACCCCAAGCAAATTGTATCGCGCTCGCACATCTCTGCATAGATCAGTGGAAAAAGTTTTAATTAACTTTTTCTCTCGCTAAGTGGATGCTGGAGGCACAGAGAAGAGTAATTGGCTGCAGAACCCTGTTTGATCAAGGGAAATTGGGAATGTGAGTCTTTCCTTCCTTTTCCTGGCTTTAAATCCATCAGCATCATTTGTTAAAAAAAAAAAACCCCAACAACAACAAAACCAGGGAGGGAAGTGGGGAAGATTTGCACTTCAGATCTTTCGCTGTGCCTCAGTGAACTTCAAATGCCAGCTAACATTCCTCTTGCTCAACTTACTCATCAATTTATTTAATCTGATTACACCCAAAAAACCATGCCCCTTGATAGCACACTAAAATCACACACACGGATCACGAAAAGCACATTCTGCTCCTCCCCGCCCCCCTCACTGCAAACCTGCCCTGCCTGGGACCTGCGTGGACTTCCGAAGCCTTGTCAGTACCAGGGAATTTCTGTCCTTCCCGGTCAGCGAATCCAGCCCTCCGGGTTTTCTGAGCCGCCGGCACCCCCAGCCCTGCGGCGATTGGAGAATGCGGCCGGCTGCAGCCAATGGGCTCTGTGGAATGCGCATGTCACCGTACCGGGCTGGCAGCGCCTGAGCCCCGGCAGGGAATAAGGAGAGAACCAGCAGCGCAGCTTGGTCACTTCCATGCTGAGGCTCCTTGAGCTGACGGCTGCCTGGCAAGCTCCCGCTCCCCGCAAACCCTTCCCTGCTCTCTGCGGGAAATGCGTCCCTCCAGCCTGCACTGACTTCCCTGGGGTGCCCAGGCAGAAAGGAGCAGCCACCCAGGCTCCCTCCAGGGGATACTTGTCTCCCTTGCTCTCAATGTGACTGATCCTTTCCCCCCGCCCAGGAATACCTTGCGGTGTTTCCCAAGTCCATCTCCTGGAGGGTAAGTGGCAGCTCTGCGTTGCTCTCTCCCGCAGGGGAGAGAAGTGTGGTTTTGTCTGTATGGAGCGGGACTGTTTGCATTAGATTCCCACTTTGCAGTCTTGGGGGTGAGGGGAATGCTGTGTGGAATGTCAGTCCCCCAGGGTCTTGTCACCTACAAATGTCTCGAGAGACGTAATTAGTTTAACAGGACCAGAAAGGTCGGAGCAGAAGCGAGCCGACTAGCTTAGGCGGAAAGCAACTGGTGGCTGCCCCAGCCTAATATCTTTAGAAGCCTGCCTCCTCAGTTTGTTTCATTAAAATATTGTCTTCAAGGTGGTGAGTTTTTAGCTTTCCGTGGTTTTTTTTATTTTCTATAAACAATAATGAAGTAAAACCCCAAATCTGTTACTTATTAACATACCTGGGACTCAGGATGCAGCGCAAAGTTGTTAAATTTTGCCTGCAGACACAGAAAAACCCAACCGATCTTGGTTATTGGATTGCCTAACCTGGCACTGTTGTGTATGGGAGGAGGCTCTGGAAGATTGTCCACAAACTTGTTTGAAGAGTTGTGATGATCATTGTTTTGAATGAAGGGGAAAATAATTTGGGGGCTGACACCGTACTGAGTTATAATTTGCCCAAGTGGAATCTGAACTAGCACTCCAAATACATGTATTATTGGCTCGAATGTATGTGTGTACCCTGCATGCAGAACAATAAACAAACAACAAACAAAATAACAAGCTGTGAGGGGACAAAAGGGAACAGAAGGTTAGGATTTTATCTGAGGTTATTTATATCAAAGTGTCTCTGTGATTTATGTTTTACTTATTCACTTAGTTCTACACACAGAGACGTGGTTGTGCTTACATTTTATCTTCACACGTATATGTTTTGGTATACAAAGACAGTATAGAAATGTGTATTCCCACGGCTGTAGTGTGTGTGTGTATGTGTGTATATATATATGTGTGTGTGTGTGTAATTTTAAGTGTTAGTGTATTTTGTACAATTGTAGCATGGAGAGCTTCGTCTCTTTTTATAGCACCCAAGCCTCTAGATGGATGTGAGTTTCAGAGTGTTTGCCTGACTCAGGCTCCAGATGTGTGAGCTCAGCTGTTGCCTGTCACTTGGGTGACAACTGGTCTTTTTCCACTAACCCTTTGCTTTCTCCATTATCCTCAACTAAGTGTCAATATTTCAGTTCCCTTCTATTATCATGAGTGTATTCCAGTCCCATGGGAGGGGGAAACCTTGTTTGGCTATCCTCAGCATGCAAAATGTCTGTTTTCAGACTCTCTTCCATAGGAAAAAAAACAATCTTGTGACAGCTAGAGAGAGACATCTAAAATGCAGCCCTAACTTAAGCTAAATATTCTGCCTCAAGAGAGCTCTGAAGGGGTGATGAATATTTGTCAAGCCTCTTTTTCTCAAACAATATTTACTCCCACCAGGGGATTTTAAACATAAACAGCAACCATTTATCTTGCTGTCTGGTTGAGTTCATTTCAGTGTGGTTTCAGCTTAAGGTGGCTGGGTCTGATCTTGGACAGGAATCTGTCATTGTACCCCAGCTGGGGACTGAAGAAAGCAAAATAAAGCACTCTGCTAGTACCAGTGTCTCTAAATGCCATCAACTGGAGACTCAGGAAACTCAGTGGGGGATATTTTACAAGCTCTCCAAGAATGTTTATACAGAGGATTTAAAGGTTAACAATGCATATTCCCTACATGTTAAAACTAAAAGGTGTCAAAAATAAGTGGCTAACATTACTCCCAGTTCAATTTTCCATGCTTTGTCATGTAGCTGAAAACCATGACTTTTAATTAACAACTTTTCTTGCCTATTGAAAATTCAGAATGTCTGTCAGTTCTAACAGCAAAAGCCAAGATGAGCTAAAAGAGTTTATCGTGTTTTGTAATCAGAGATCTATGGAGCCATTGTGGTATAATAAAGGGTGCTGTACTGAGTCAGCCTGGTCACCCCCATAAAAATTGTAACATCAGCTGTGGGGGGGTGCGGGAAGGGAGAGAGAAAGCCCTTACAGGGTTAATAGCTGAACTATTAAGATTGGAGTCAGATGTGGGTAAAAGCAACAAGGGAGTCTGTTTTTTTCCTAATATCCTGTAGTCTGATAACTCTGAAAAAGGTAATTGTTTTTAAAAAAATCTGTTTTGATTTAGAATTTTTTTTAAAGCAAGATGAAGTCTGCACAAACTAGAGAAGATTCTAATGTTTCGAAAGGCTAGGAAATGGCTAGAAAATTCCAATTGACTTAAAAGTAAAACACTGAACTGTGCATGTATTTTTCATGCACAAATACAGAATTTTATTGATTCCCCTCTTCTAAATAATCCATTCTCCATCTTAGTGGCATAAAGGATATCGTTCAATGTTTGTGAAAGAACAGTCTGTATACTGGAAAGGTTATCTTTTCTAGTAGACTAGTTAATTATAACTTTTATTAAAAGTGATTTAGAGTATTTGCCTTCTAGATAACAAAGTTTTGCAAAAAAGAAAATGTAAATGGTTTGAAGAGTATAGGTGGTGGTTGCTGTTATACTCTAAAAGTTTCATAATTTATATGTAAAAAAGATGCCTGAGGAATGACTTGGCACACTAATGACCTAACTTCCCATAATTTCAAGAGTTTGGTCTGTCTTCCCCTATGTTTTTAGAAAGAGATTAGATGAGTTTGGCATTGTTCATTTAATTGGCATATGAAAATCAGATGGGTTTTACTCTGTAACTATTTTCCACTGAAACACTGCATAGGATAAACTTGTATGGAGTTAGTTCCTATTGTATCTTTGCTGAGTGATTGGCTTGACCCTTTCCTAATGCCTTGGATGAAGATACAAAGATTTAAAGTATTTTCCCAGTAGCACGGAATTTACATAATATGGTGATTGTGGATGCTGTACAACCCCCCCTAATACAGAACAGATAATTAGACCAACTTCAAGTAAACACAAGAATTCACTAGACACAGTATCCAGGCAACCAGAGCCATGATATATGTACAATGACTGAGTTAATTTTTTGCAACTCTTTAAAATGTATGAAAAATTATTTTTGACCCCACTGAGTGTTGTCTTTACCTGTAGGCCACAGAAGGTAAAAGTCCAAGACATCAATGCCTCTGCCTAGAGGCTCATGAAAGAACATTCTCCAAAGCCATTGCTCCTTTATATTTCAATAATAAAGTGATCACTTCATAAATATTTCAGAGAATCATTCTGTGGTCTAAGTGTTGCCTAAGGTGAAGGAGAATAGCAACACAGTATCTTTCCTTTGTTTGAGTAGGCTACATAATGACCACGTCTTTCTTATATCTTGAATTTGATATCTCTGAATTCATAGAAGGGTAGTTCAGCAGTATTTGGTTTGGTTAGCCAACATTAACTATTTTCTGTTTACAACCATTCTAAACTGAGGTAAACTTGAACCTAATTATAGTTCATTAGTGTATTCTAGTTAGAAACCATTGATTGTTAGGCCCAGCTACTGGAAACACACAGATGAGTAGTTCTTACTTGCATGCATAAGGCCATGTCTACACATACAGCGCTGCAGCTGTGCTGCTGCACCAATACAGCTGTGCCGCTGTAGCACATCTGGTGAAGACGCTCTATGCTGAGGGAAGAGAGCTCTCCGTCGGCATAATAAAACCACCTCTGTGAGCGGGAGAAGCTATCGGCTTGTCTACACTGGCAATTTCCTCGACACACCCCTGAGCGCAGCAAGTTTCAGCACTTTAGAGCGCCAGTGTAGACAGTGCACCGGTGCTGGGAGCCACGCCCCTCGTGGAGGTGGGTTTTTTTAGAGCGCTGGAAGCGACCACACAAGCCATGTTAAAGCGCTGCCATGGCAGTGCTTTAGCATTGCCAGTGTAGACTAGCCCTATGTCAGTGGGAGAAGCTCTCCTGCCGACATAGTGCTGGGCATGCTGGTGCTTATGTTGGTGTAACTTATGTCACTCGGGGGGTGGTTTTTTCACACTCTTGAGTGATGCAAGTTATGCCAACATAGGCTGTAGTATAGACATAGTCCAAGTGTTTGTAGGACTGAGGACTTACAGTGGAAAGGACCAGCTTTGAAGGAGAGAGCAGTAACTCCAACCTTCTCCCTTCCCCCACCTTCTGACTGAGCAAGGGTGGGAAGAAACATGTTTTACAAGTTATAGCACACTGATGTCATGACATTTCTGGCAGAGATACCAAGATAGACTAATCAGATCACTTTACTATTTGCCAAAATGACACAGTTTTTCCAAAGACAATTCTTTTGTTGCTGGTCCATAGTCAAAAGATATTTCCAGTTATTGAAAAAAAATTCTCCAGGGGACTGTAATAATTCGTTCTGTGTCTTTGTATTGTTTGCTTGTTTAGACTTCACTCTAAACACATTAAACTCACTTTTCCTTGGCCTCTAGAAAAATGGAATGATTGCTCAGCATGAATTGATTAGCCTTTTCAAGGGTTATTTTTCTACAAGAAAATTTTAAAATACACAAACTGAATTAAAAATCTCAAGAGACAGAGGTATGAGCCAACACAGACATTTTTAAATACTTATGTAAACTAGCAAGCAACTGTCATTTACCTCTTTTTGGAACTCTGCCTACAAGGGTCCATTTGATTTTTAAATGTTACCACAATGCTGGTTCAAAATGTTCCTGAAAAACAACTGACCAATCAAGCTGAGAGTGTCTTTCTTACCAGTGTACCAGTGGTAGACACTGTTAAAGACAAGTCTTTCATTTCCAGTGGATTACACATTAACAAAAGGTGGAGCTGTGTTATTTCAGTTGTTCTGGTACTGAAGTCATGTAGTCCTGTCTAAGATTTGTGTCTGAATTGTTGATTTATAGCACCGTGTAGCTCTTGCTGCTTTGTATGCTTCTCTCCTTCATTTTTCCATCTCTCTTCCTCTTGCTCTCTAAGTCTGAAAATTTGGCAATAAGCTGATAAAAGTATTGCAGACATAGACCTACAAACACTCTCCATGTATAACAGTTTTATTCAGCTGTCCTTTTATCTGAAGCACAAATCCCACAGCTTGCAGTTATGGTCTTTGACTTTAGTAACAATTCTGTATGAAATGTTTCCAATTACACACACTATTGGAGGCATGAAGCAACTGCATGCCAAAAAGCATTTCCAAGTGCCTTCCAAGAATCGGATTATGATTTATTTTAATTTAAATAAAGGGTTTTTTTTGTTTCTTGTGATGTTTTTATAACCACCTTTTTCAATGTTGTTTTTATAATCTTGCATCAAGTAGCCACAATATAACATAATATCAGGGCTTGGATTCTGCGACTATCACCTTCCGAATCTAAGTGCACTTCTAACCTTTGCACCACTGTAAGGAAAAGTCAAAGGTGTCCATATACAATATAATTAATAGGCCATATTGAACCAATGGCTCCTTAAACATTAACGGTATGTTACAGTTACAGTTTTTAAAAAGAAAAAATATCAGCCTAAAGATATATGTTCAAGTCCCTCTACAAACATTAACTTTTTAAAAGTAATCCATATTGCAAAATCTTCATCTCCCAAGATGTTGTGTTCTAAGTACAGCTAGTTACTAACTGTAGGTGCACGTGGTTTAAAGCTTTGTCAAATGGTCTGGAATTCTTACACCTGTCCTCGCATTAGGACACTTTTTTGTTCTAAAGACAGCCACTATTCTTGTTAGTAAATGTGTTTTGTAACTTTTTTATTTTAATCAGAAACTTAAAAATATCTGCTAACATTAGGTAAGTGAATCTTTAAAATGACCCATGTCACAGAAGTTATTTTTTAGTCTTTTCCATGGGACAGTGTGAAATACTTGATCTATTTGTGAAGCAGTCTTGTAGAGATGTTTTAAAACAGGAGCACAAACTTCCTTTGACACTAACACTATAATTCTGCAGCATTATCCATTACACCCTGATATTATCTTTACATTAATTAAGTCCTTTTGTGAAAGAGATAGCAGAGCTCAGTGAGAGATTAGCCTAGCCACACAGTCACTCTCTCTCTACCAGCTGAGCACACTGGCTAGTCAGACAGCTGCTCCCATCCATAGCCCAGTGCAGTGGTGACACAAATACACAGTAATTCTGGTACAAATTGAAAGCTTTTAAAAAACCTTCAGTGTGGGTCAGTTCATCTAACCACAATAAAAACTGATTTTTTTTTTCATGTACATACTAAAAATGAGTAGGCTACGTTGAAAGCAAACCTCTACATAAGTTTTTGGGGAAGATTTTTTTTTCCTGCACTCAAACACAGCATTTTAATTCCCACAGAAATGCAGTAATTTTGCATCTCAAAAGTGTGTGCATGCTATATAATTACTTGTGATTAACCTATGTTCAGGAAAGTTAGCTCTTCAGAGTGCCAAATGTTTTTTTGTTTTGTTTTTGTTTTGTTTTAGTAAAAGTATAACTTTCAGAAATTGGGATGATATTTTTCAAAATTGTGATTAAAAATACTGCATATAGTATATGCTTAGAAAGAAAATGACTTTTCGTGAGAATGACTAATACATATGTCCAGTCCTGGAGAGAGTGTGTATGTGTGTGTGTCTGCGTGCGTGCACATACGAATTGCTAACTGGGGTATAGTTCAGTCTGGAATCTTGTTAGTGAATCTCAGATGTTTCTTGTAGCAGGATATATGTGTTTTGTAAGAATTTTGAACTGCTTTCTGACGCTTTGTTCATCATAATGATCATATGGATAACTTCACTGTGAGAGCCCCCTGACTTGTTTGCAAAGCTTAGAGAAAGAATCTAAATGATAAATACTGAGTTCCCATTTATCCTAGGACTGAAGTGATTTAGCTCTCTGTGTATGTGGATGGAGGAAATAAAATATACAGAAGATATGTTTATATTTAACAGAATTTGCCATATAAGTTTCTTTATGCTCCTTCTATAAGTCTAAACAGCTTGGCAGGCTAATATCCAACAAAATGTCCTCAAGTGCTGCCAAATACGTTGAAAGTAAACCAGACTTTCCTCTATATTGAGGTACTGGAAACTTACTTTACCTTCAGCTTTTAAAGATATTAATCAGTAAATTGCCTTGCTCTTCCTACCCTTACAAACCCAGTGCAGATTTGGGTCACAGTAGGCATCTATTTTGAAATACTAGTTGAAGAAAATATGGTGGTTTGCCTGGATGGATGTTGAACAGCAAGCAGTGATCAGGTGACACAGATAGATTAGATTATACATATGAAAGAAGGTTGGTAAACTCAACGTGTACTAAATGTGCAGACAGTGTGAACTGTGATTGAGTATTTAGCTTATCTAAGCAATGTGGTTAGTAAGACGGCACCTCTCATTGGCTCATGTACTTCCTACAGCGCACCCACTGATGGCGCTCAAGACCTCAAGGGAGGTGTCCTGCGCCTTGTGGGATCAGGCCCTGGAAGTGAAAAGGCAGCATGTATGTATGCATGCCATCAGTGGGATTTGGGGATACAGGATTCCAGTGACATCTGTGATGCTTCTTTCTCATTAATCTAAGGAAGAATTCCATATAGTTATGAAATGATAGTGAGGAGGACTGGGAGAATGTACAGTGCTAGAAAAGATAATGCAACCTCTTTCGTTTAGCTCTTGGTACACCTTACCTTGTTCCTGACTAACAATCTTATTATATAAACCCCAATTCTGAATCTCTAAAGCCGAAACTAGGAGCCATATGTGCTACTTAACTTGTACACTGCTTTAGTAACTACATTCACTTCAGTGAAGTTTCACTGGTATATAAATGGAGTAACTCAGCTATGAAACAGGCCTAAGTAGCTCTAACCTATGTAGTAGTTTTGTGATCATAATTCGTTTAGAGTAGACTCTGCCATACTTGAGCTCACTTACCCTTGAGCTCCGCAGGTGAAAGGCTGACAATTATGTTGTTAGTGCCCTAAAATAGAAATCTTGAAAGATTTCGGATTATCTCATCCTGTCTAATCAGGGGATGAGCCTTATGGGACATAGCTTTCCCTTAAAAGAGCTCTCACACCCAGCATTGACAGCTCTGCATGACTATCAGGGGCTTGTGATAATTGCAAAAATAATAAATTTTAAAAAATGGCTTTAGCTCTAAAATAATGAGGTTTTTAATCTCATGAATCTTTGGGGCCTGACGCACAATTTTGAGCACTTGGGCTTGGCAGTACTGATTATCCAAAGCTTTCAGACTTTGTCTGACTGGAGCCTCTTCTGCCTTCACTTGTGTACTCTGCCTGTTTTGCAGTTCACAAATTCGTATCTTTTAACTCTCCCCCTGAATTGTAGGAATCATGTTTGCAGTTTCCTTTTAAATACACAGGGCTTGATTTGCCTCTCCCAAAGACATAAATCGGAGTAACTCCACTGAAATCAGTAATGGTAGAGCCATGTAAAACTAGGTGAGAGAGAGTCTGGCATCCATTTACTATTTTTAACTATTTATGGTTAATCTAAAACTGCTTAATGCCGTACTATGACTTTATTATGCAAATATTAGTTTCCATACTTCTGTCATGCATATTGCATTATATATAAAAGGTTAATAGCAGTTATCATAATGGCTTAGTTTGGTCCTAATCTGCCAGTTGTATGTACTACTCCAGGTTCAGAAATTAATAGCTAGTACTGCAATATAGACATGCTAAAGTAGTTACTGTACTAGGATCTCGTCCTGCAAAGAGAATCAATGTGCAGAAGTCCCAAAGGAGGGTAACTCTTGAGTCTATTCTGGAGTAACTATGTGTGCAGTCATGACTCTGTGTATTGTGCCACTTTCTATCACTTTATTAGCTCTCATCTCCAACAAGTCTGTCTTGAAACTGCTATGAGTCAGAAGTGATGGAGAACTGCTTCTGCCTAAATAAAAGTGCCATAGAGTTTGCTGTCTCCCTACATTCACACTCTTATTTAACAAGTTTTCCAATTATAGAAAAATCAACATGTTCATCTTCAGACTCTCTCTGAGCAGTTAAATGTAGAAGTGACTGCTGAACAACTACAAAAATCTCACTATTGCCATAAGTTTTGCTTGATGCTGGTATTTGTGTACTTTTTGGCAGGAGATTATGACCTCAATAGAGCATCAGTACTCAAATCACTGACTGGGATTATACAACAGTACTATAAAAAACTGTTCATGCTAAGCTATGACTTGTGCATGTGTGTGTTTAAATACACTCGCCTCATTCATTAGTCACTATAGCAGATTCAAACTTCACCACTAGTTAGTTTTTCAAACCTAACATAGTATACCTCACCTAACTGAAACTTTGCTTTGATTGCCAGTTTTGCAGTTCAAAAATGATAAAAATAGTCAGCTTGTGATGTTTGAGCTTGGAGAAGATCTATTGGTTAATTTGAAAAGATTTTTCTCTAAAGCGGCAAATTACAAGTGGACTCTATGGCATGAGAGACGACACAAAGTATTGCATCAAATTTTATTAGCATAAAACTAATATTTGGCATACAAAACCTAGAAAATCCATCGGATGTTATTCAGGATCTTCTCATTCACTCCTTAAGTTTTGACATAGTTTAGACTGTAGATTCATGTTAGGTGTAACTGAATGTTGCACTGTGTATTTCCCAAGCAAAAATCTTCTTAGGGCTGAGTATCTGTTAATAGAATATTTTTTAAAAACTTACCAAAACACTAGAAATGCAGGAAACTCAGACTGAAGCTTCCAACACTATGCCCACCTAGGTGCCATAGAACTGAAGTCTGCCTTTGTGGTTTTATGATTTCCAATTTTATGATCTCTAGTTGTATGAATATAACTTTCTAATGTATATCTGGTACAGGGTTAGTAGTGCAAGGGAAAATCTTTGTGCCTAGGCATTTTGTCCTCATAGTAGAAAAGTCCATCATTTGTTGACAGTGCATCACTGTTTGCTGATATTTAGCTGCCTGGTATTGCAGCAACACGATGATGGAACCTAGACTGAGTTGTATACATTGTGGTACATGCAGTAGAACTTGCAGATGGCTCCTTTGGAGTGTAGTGGTGACAGGGAAAAGGGATGTGCCAGGCGCACGCAAGAGTTTGGGTGGGGTGTGGTGGTTTTGTTGTTGTTTTGTAATAGAAAACTTGCCTTGATTTGGGGATTGAGGTGTTTCTCCCTCCTATTTGCTATCATTATGATGTAGGTGCTTCACAGGAGACCTACCTGAAGACAAGTCCCTGCCCCAAATAGCTCACAGTCCAAATGGTGGACGTGACAGCCAAGTGAGAATAACACCTTCACCAGGAAGGAGAGAAACACAGGTTACAGAAATGATTAAGTAGTTACTCACCTTAAATATTAACCTTGATAGTTAATTAACCTCAGAGGTGAGGTTTTACTTTTTTGTAATGAAATCCATGCTGTGCAAGTCATATTTTAGGAGTGATTTCTTAAGGTGAATATGAAGGCACCAACAGGGTGTTTTTTTGGAAATGACTCTCATGCATAAGGCATAGAATGGCAAGACACTTACATGTTTGTGTCCGAGAGAGAGAAAAGAAGTATTGAGGTGGTGGTTGTTGTTGGAAGCAGAGAATGTAAAAGGAGACTAGACCAGACATAGACTGGGATCTATGTTGTATGCTAGGCCTTGAAGGCAAGGACAATGTGGAGCCAGTAAAGTGACTCAGAATGGGATAACATGGCTGAAGTAGCATGGGGCAGAGGTCGCTTGCTGGAGGATTATCTGCTACTTGAAGTCTTTAAATCAGGATTTGTGGACTTCAACAGCTGAGTCAAGGGAGAGAATTATTTCAGGAGTGGGTGGGTCAGCTTTTGTGGCCCGCATCTTGCGGGAGGTCAGACTAGATGATCATAATGGTCCCTTCTGATCTTAAGTTCTATGATTCTATGACTATTTGGTGGTAGCATTTTGAATAAAATGGATGGGGACTGGAGTTGGGGCATGGTTTGTACAAAAATTGCTATTGACTGTGGTTCCTGCCTGCAATTGGTGGGACTCCCTCTTCCTCTCCTGCCTTGTCATTACTTGAGATGCAGGAACCTTTGCCCCATAAACACACTCTCTTGCAGATAGCTCAATTTCAGGGCTCTTTGCCAGTTAGATGTCACTTTCAGGCAGCACAGCCCATTACAAATCTATTCTAGGGCCTTGCCTAACTATTAAGCAGCAAGAGGAGGAAACAAACTCTCTCCGCATGCACACTAAAATGAGTTCAGTTCAATCATGGCTGCTATTTCGGTAAATAATTTTCCCATATCTGAGACTGAGTGACATGAGAATTTGCTCCTTAAAAGGGGGGCACATATGGGCAGGCCCAAAGGCTAAAGCCAGCAGCACCTAGGCTCTTCTTAGGAGCAAGTACCCCTTTCAAATAGGGAGCAGCTTTAACAGATGCAGAACCTAGGGTGTGGAACTTCAGCAAGCCCAGCATTCAGAGCCCATTTTGGGGCTGAAATAAGCCCTAATGTGTCTTTTAGGAAGTGACTCATTCCCATTAGTTTCTTGGGAACTATTTCAAGCATTCTTGACATGAAACTTAGATGCAGACATTTTGAAAACGTTACCCTAAATTTGTGACTGAAATCATGTGTATGTATTAAAAATACCACTTATTTGGTCAGCTACCTCAAGGCCACAAATGTTCACGGGGGGTGGCACCCAGAGCTCCTATTACAGTTAGCAGGTGCTTTGGGTGCTTGGCGCCTTTGAAAATTGGGCTCCAGGTGCACGTGCATGTTTTGTGGGTGTACTTTAGGGGAGTAATGTTGAAAATGTGACCCTTAAAACTTACAGCTTTTATTTTATAATAAATCTCAGCTAAAAACTTCTAACTAAAGCCAACAGACTATATTTTACTGTGTGATTGTCTGAAAGCATATGCTACCTAACTAGATAAAAAAAATCTTGGGCTATTATGGAGTGGAGACTTAGTTTGAAATTATCATAATAAAGATGGCATACTTGTTTGAGCTCTACCTCTTGAACAATGATGTAAACATATTTTGGAGGTGCACGGCCTAGCATTATAATATTGTATTTCTGTATGTGCTTTTCATCCTAAACTAACTCCAAACTCTTTACCAACACACACTTTATTTAATAAATTAATTCACTCCATAAAGCATGTGTCTGAGCAGCATCTAAATGCCATAGACTAAAATAATGCAAAACATTAAAATAAAATTTATCACCAGCCAGAACGAAAGGATCCGGCACGATGCAAACTCCATCGTTTTCAAGCAGAGCATCCCACCAAATAACACGTAGCCTCTGACACCAAGGCATTACATCACTTACCATACAAGTACCGCAGCTGCAACACAGCAATACTGTGCCCCCACTCCTGCAAATAGCAACAGAATCCTTAATCACAACAAATGAACAGAACTGTATTTTATGCCTCATCTTAAAGAGCACGTCCAATAGCAAACTCTTTCCACGCCATTGTCAGGGCATTACTTCAATACTAGCATGGAGAGCAGAGTGCCACCTACTACATCACAATGTATAATTAGACTTTGGAACTCGTTGTCACAGGATGATGTTGAGGCCAAATATTTAGCAACCTTCAAAGAGGGATTAGATGTATATATGGATAACAAGACTATCTAGAGTTATAATATTTCATAGCTAAGTATTGGAAAAATATAAAACTTCAAGTTAGTACCTATTCCTAATGGTTAGAAATTGTTTTTAGGATGAGACCTTCATGAGGGTGGTGAGATTTTCCCACACTTGCGTACTATGGGTCTCCTGTACCTTCCCTGTAAGTATTGGGTGCTGATCGCTGTCAGAGAGAGGATTTTGGACTAGATCAGAGGTGGGCAAACCTACGGCCCAGGAGCCACATCCAGCCCTCCAGCCTGTTTAATATGGCCCTTGAGCTCCCACTGGGGAGCAGGGTCTGGGGCTTGCTCTTCTCCCGCGCTCCAGCAAGGGAGCAGGGTCGGAGACTGCTCTGTGCACCGAGACTCCCAGAAGCAGCAGCATGTCCCCCCTCTGCCGGCTCCTATGTTTAGGGGTAGCCAGGGGGCTCTGCGCACTGCCCCACCCCAAGTGCCACCCCCACAGCTCCCATTGGCCCGGAACTGCAGCTAATGGGAATTCCAGGAGTGGCGCCTGCAGACGGGGCAGCACACAGAGCCGCCTGGCCGCACCTCCACATAGGAGCTGGAGGGAGGGGACATGCCACTGCTTCCAAGAGCTGCTTGAGGTAAGCACTGCCTGGAGCCTGCATCCCTGACCCCCTTCTGTGCCCCAACCCCCTGCCCCAGCCCAGAGCCCCCTCATGCACCCTGAACTCCTCATTTCTGGCCCAACCCCAGAGCCCACACCACCGAGGCAGAGCTCTCACTCCCTCCTGCACCCCAACCCCAATTTCATGAGCATTCTTGGCCCACCATACAATTTCCATACCCAGATGTGGCCCTCAGGCCAAAAAGTTTGCCCGCACCTGGACTAGATGGACCATAGGTCAGATCCAGTAGGGCAAGTCCTATAAACAAGTATAAAGCATCTTAGTCTTTCTTTGGAGGTCTTCTATTCAGGAAGTATTTTATTTTATTTGTGATAATAGGTGAGAGCAAGACCTGTAGTAGTGGAACTGTTAATTATTGATTTCCAGTATAGCCTGGTTGATCTCAGATCACATTTTTTTCCACTGAAAGTTTCTCTCTTATCTATCCATCTGTTCTTGGGATGAGGTCACACTAAAGGAGATGGCACGAGGTAGCTTTTAAGGGCTACATTTCGTTACATAGTTTGGCAAAGGTTAATAAATTATAGCTTTTCAGATTAATGACTTTGTGTGTTCACACTTTCTTCAAGGCTACATCATAAAATACAATCAGTTTCCCTTAAGTGTCATAACGGGCAAAACAAGAGTGTTTGTGTTTGTGGAAAAAGATCAGTGGTCTGAAAATGGAGCTACAAAATCCAGAATATAGCTTTGTCAAGAAAATAAAGCAAAATATGCCCTATGTAGTGCTGTTTAATGAAGAGTCTCCCTCAGTCAAAAATAGTAAACAAGGAGACACTAGATGGCACTCTTAAACTTGGAATGTGACCATGCTTATTTTTTAGTGCAGTGCCAGTTATGTGAGGCTGAGGAATTGGGGAGAGGCACTGACATTTTTAACGGTTCCCATTGGTGGGGAGAGAAATAAAAAACAATCTGAACCGAAATCTCTTCAGAGGCAGCAGATAGTTGTGCCAGACAGGCTATAGAAAAAAATGTCGACCCCAGTTTCATAGCCTAAATATCGTTTACATTAACACACTTTTTATAAGAAATAATGAACATAAACAAATGGAATATACTACACATTTTTTCCTGTATACTTTTTCAGAGTTTAAATATGTCTAAACTTAGGTTTAACGTGGTAAGTTCTAGAAATCAGTAAATGTTAGATTTGTTTGGGAGGTTTTGCCCTTGACTTCATTCAGTGGGAACAGAATTGGGTAAATGGCCTGAACTCTTTAGGGTAATGTGTGTAGGCTGTAGGATATCGAGACACACAAATCATAAGGGTGCAGGCAGGTTTTCCTGGGCCTCTCTGTACAGGTGGGAGAAGAGAAGCTTTTAACTAGCCAGCCGTGGACTTTCTTGCATATCAAAAAGGGTACCTGCTGTCTTGGAGTTTCTCTGTTCTACTGTGACAAGGGGCAATATAGAGAAGTGGTGCTCTGGAAATTCAGCAGTAGAGCTGGTTAAAACTCACAGTTTCTGTCCTGTGGAAAATTCTGATATTTAATTTGTTTTTTGTCCCAAATTGGGACAAAAGGGACCAAATATCGAAATGGAAGATGTAGTCCAGCAAGGGAGCCCCAGCCTATAGGGAAGAGTGGTACCCAGGGGTGAAAGTAACTTACAGGACTTACCGGTACTGCCGGAGTCCTGAGAGAGGGTGTGGCCTCATCTGGAAAAGGCGTGGCCTCTCAAGATTTAAAGGCCCTGGGGCACCAGCTGTGGATTTAAAGGGCTCTGGGCTGCCCGCAGCCCCAGGGAGCTCTGAGCCCTTTAAATCTCAGCCGCAGCCGGGATTGAAAGGGCTCTGGGCTGCCCGCAGCCCCGGGGAGCTCTCAGCCCTTTAAATCTCAGCCATGGCCGGGATTAAAAGGGCTCTGGGCTGCCCCCTTTCAATCCCGGCCATGGAAGCTGGTGCGGTCCAGCACAGCGTACTGGTTCTTGCCAGTACACCATACCGGACCGGCTTACTTTCACCTCTGGTGGTACTCAAACTACAACTCCCGTGAGAACACTGCAGAAGCTCCAGCAGACTCAGATTGATGTCAAACTAATCTAAAACAAAACTGTTTTGATTTAAAATAGACAAATTGAAGTGTTTTGGTGCAGGTTGAAACAGGAAAACAAAACATTTTATTTTGGTTTTGGCCAATGGAAAAATCAACAAAATTTTGGCAAATTTTCAACTTTGTGGAAACTGCATTTTCTGTCAAAACAGATACTGTTTTATCATTTTCTCTATTCAGTGGGCATCAGTTGTGATCTTAGATATTCAAGGCCTGATATGCTTGTGCAACTGGTTACACACAGTATTTGAATTGTTTTGGAAGCTGCATGTATAGCATGACAGCCTGCCAGAGGCTGGAGCAGCACTAGCCTCCCTCCCCTTCCTACACACACTTTCAAAGCTGACCTGGTGAATGCCTTCATACACAGTGATCTGACAAAATGGTCTACATCGTTGAGGAGCATTATCGACTCCCGTCCAATTAAAGTCAAGATATAAGAATGCCAACTTTGCACTGAGTTCGCCATACATGGGTACCTATGAGAGAGAATATTTTTCTTTGTTTTGTACTAATAAAGTGCTTGGTATTGTACTATGCACAACAGTAAAGACAATTCCTGCCCCCAAAAGTTTACAGTCTAAAAGATTTAATACACAAAAGTGACATATTGGTAAATAACTTAAGAGTTTTGGTGGATTTTTTCCTTCTGAATTCTCCAAAATTATAATAATAATTAAAAGGGGCATGGCAGAACAAGTGGGTTTGGAGGATAGGATGGCAGCCTACTAATGCGAAATAGGGGTATTGTTCTAGTTATTGTCTCTTGTGCCCTGCCCCCCCTCAAAGGAGAGGGAACCAAAACCCAGGAGACCAGCAGAGAACACGTGATCATATATTGACCATCTGCACAATTTGTTGTGAGTGGCATCTTATTTTGACATCTCCAGTGGGTGAAGCTTGGTTTGTGGGCAGTTTCCCCCCAAATTTGGATTCTGATTCTCAGCTGCTTTAGATCAGAGAACGGGGGGAGGGGAGGAAGCAAATTGTACTGTGCATGCATGGAGCTCATTACTTAAAATTTATTGAACCATTTTTTCATTCAAAGTTGGCCTTTTACCTAGGTATCCTTTAAGGATGTGGAAGCTGCAAGTAATAATTTATGAGTATTATGTTCCATCTGTTTTTTATTGTGGTGATTACTATGTGACTATAAGGGGTTAATTCATATGAAGGAATGGTAGACAATGGTTTGATAAGTTATTCCACAAAATCTGAGACAATGCAGAAACTGAAGCACTTTTGAAGTTTCTCCGATCTCCCTGATGAGCTGTCTAAACCAGTTTAACCAAGCTCAGAGAGACTAAGGAGAAAACAAAGGACTTGGTTGGACTTATAAAAGGACACCTTCCTTAAAAGGGGAAGTCAAGGGGTTTTGAGCTAAGGTGAAGCCAGACTCCAGAGGCTGGGTTGTCTGGGATTGTCTGCTGGTAACGCGGATTCAACGGCGCGCCTGTGGAAGGTCTGCCAGTCCTGCGCCTTCAGCGTACCCGCCGCCGAATTGCTGCCGAAGCTGCGGGGCTGGCGGACCTCCCGCAGGCATGCCGCCGAAGGCATCCTGACTGCCGCCCTCACTGCGACTGGCAGGACGCCCCTCACGGCTTGCCACCCCAGGCACGCGCTTGGTGTGCTGGTGCCTGGAGCCGCCCTTGGGTCTACCTAGGACTGTAGGTAAGGTATAGATGTGGGTAAGTGTTCTAACTGTGTTTAAAACCATTTTCTGTGCTTATGCTTTGCTGTGTTCCTGCTGCTAAGATTGAACAGTACTTTATTTTGGAAAGGGTGTTTTGCATTGTCATTAACCACTGGTCACAGCTTTTGTAGGGAAGACTTACAAGCACTGAATCCAGTTGGGCCTGCTGAGTAATTATGGTTGACTGACAGAGTGCTGTATCCCGGATTGGTCATATTGAGTGCTGGGAAGTGGATGGGCACAAGCCTGTTCACTGCTAAAGGCCCCTCCCCCAGCCTGCAGATTTGCTACTGGACTCAGTGCTCAACTAAACATGGGGGACAATGAAGGGAAAAAAAGCAGTGACAGGTGTAGGGGTCAAAGGGCCAAAACTAGGGAACCGGAAGGGGACACTGAGCAGAGAACCCCGGACAGCACCCATGGCTCCACAAAAGCATTCCAGGAGCCACCGGATGCCGCCCAGGGAACTCTGCCCGGATGTGTGAATGGATGAAAGAACAAAAACAGGCCCCACAGTCGCAGGCCCCCCTCAGCCAACCTCCTCTCCCTTGTGTTATAAATGACCACTTTGGCCATGGCTAGGAGGAGGTTGATGAGGTGGTCCCACAACTTTGTGGGGCCATGGATTGGGTGTGCATACATAAAAAGGTGTGGGGAAAAGTGCAGCCAGAACTTCAACAAGAGGTTCTGGAGGAGCCGGAAGAGGGTCTGCAGCATGGGCCAGAGACCTCGTGTAAGAGTGGGGAAAATTCCAGGATTCCACCCTGAGAGTTGAAGGTGCACCTGAAAGGGTGCATTCAGAGACTAGAAAGGATTCAAAGAGGCAGCTAGTGCTCAACTGTGATATCCTTGTTCAAACGGGGGTTGTTTGGTAGACAAAATTAGTTCAGCCATTGCAGAGTTATGCAAGGACAAAATACCTGATTGGAATATATGGAAAATATATGTGACTGCATGTGTGAAGTGGGAAGGTTCATGTACAGAATTCAGCCAATTATACCAAACCACTCAAAACCTGGGTTGAGGCTAAGTAGGCAAACCTTATAGGTACTGAAGGCATCTCCTTTGGGTATATTTATCCTAATGTGATTCTGTACTGTTTTAGTTAATAATGAAGAGATAAATTTTGGCTGCTATATAAACTTTATATCTGGGGAGGATTGGGAGGGGTAAATGTGAATCACTTGGGGGCTATTTGGTCTAGCTTGCAATGTGGGGTTGTATGAAAATGCTTTGTTCAGTCTAATTTTAAATGTCTCGTGTGATTGCATTTCCATCAGTTCTCTTGGGGAAAGTGTTCCACACTCAGTGTTAAGATGAATGTAGGGAAAAAATTCCTGAAACTTAAAAATAAACAGCATGAACAGGATGAAATTAAGCATAGGTGCCATCCTAAACAAATACTTTCCACTTCTTTTTTACACAAAGGACATTCTCTACACCACTTTCTGGTATTCATCCAAACACTAAAACTACAAGTACTTGGAAATAGTCAACATTGTCCCACATACACACAAACAACCTTCTAGTCGATGTTTAACTAAGCCATTCCTATTCAGTTGTTTTTAACCTTTCCTTCTAAATAAATCCCCTCCCACCCCACCCAGGCGTTTAGTGATTTGCATTCTTCTTATCTCCTCTCTTCCAGGTGGTTGAGATCTTTGTGTTACCAAGATACTCAGAACTGTATGTAGTATCCTAAATATTATCCGTCTTTCTCTGCATGCCCGTAGTATTTCCTCCCTGGCCTCTGATGTGATACAACAGTAACTTAGATTGTAGGCGGTGTTTGTACGGTACTTAGCACAGTGGGGTCCTGCTCCATGACTAGGAGTCCTAGGCACTATGGTAATACAAATAATAATAATAATTGCATCCCCAAAATCACAATGTATTTTTCTTTGCATCATTTCATTCATACTCCTCTATAATTTTGTCTCCACAGTTGCCGCTCGGACTTTTCATATCTGTGTTCTACGTTCTCACTGTACTATTCTCTCCTGTTTTTCTAGATTGGCTCCATTTATTACCTTCCCTCAACTTCTGCAAATTCCTTGTATTACTTCTGTCCTTTCTGCTCTTGCTGTCTCTTTCCAACTTAGGTTCATAAGCAACATTAGGTCCCACTCCTGCAAAGTGACCCTCCAGAGCCCCATTGACCTCTCTTTAGCTATAAGGTTTTACTTGTGTGGATCACTGTACAGTATCAGGGCCTTAATGTGCTTTTTTTACTCCTTCATTCAGATACTAAATAGAAGTTATGTAAAACAAGGGGCACACCTTCCAACAATGATATCTTGATGTATATAATTGTTTACTGTTCTTTAGTTAACTTTCAATCCTTGTGACAGTGCTTTTATCCAATCCAATTTTAACATTTTCCCCCCATATAAGTTTCTCTGAGGTGGTATAGCACATGTTTTGCTAAAATCCAGATATAATATATCTGCATTCCTTTCAGATGTTAATTTTATTAGTTGATAAGATAGCAAGCTTGTCTTGTATAACTTTTTTTTTCCCCTCTTCAACTGTCCTTTAGGGACTTACACATCTTTTTTTTCTCAGCATTTGTTCCGTTACTTTACTATGAATTAAAGTGGCTTTACCATACAATAATTCATAGAAATCTAAGGCTGGAAGAGACCTACAGAGATCATCCCGGCCAGCCCCCACCCCCATCCCCGCCCGCGTGCTGAGGCAGGGCCAAGCATACGGATCATCCCTGACTGGTGTTTGTCTAACCTGTTCTTAAAAACTTTGAATGTTGGGGATTCTAGAACCTCTTTTGGAAGCCTATTCCAATGCTTAATTATACTTATAATTAGAAATTTTTTCCCAATATCCAACCTAAATCTCCCTTGCTGCAGATTAAGCCAATTACTTCTTGTCCTACCTTCAGTGGACATAGAGAACAGCTGATCACAGTCCTCTTTATAACAGCCCTTAACATATTTGAAGTCTGTTATCAGGTCCCGCATCAGTTCTTTTCTCAAGACTAAACATGCTCAGTTTTTAAAACATTTTTTTATAGGTCAAGTTTTCTAAATCTTTTAGCATTTTTCTTACTCTCCTCTGAACTGTCTCCAATTTATCCACATCTTTTCTGAAGAGTGGCACCCAGAACTGGACACAGTACAGTAGCTCAGGCCTCAAAGTGCCACGTGAAATTGGATAATAATAACCCATCCCCAGGGCCCTACCAAATTCAAGGTCCATTTTGGTCAATTTCATGACCATAGGATTTTAAAAATAGTAAATTTCATGATTTCAGCTATTTAAATCTGAAATTTCACAGTGTTGTAATGGTAGGGGTTCTGATCCAAAAAGGAGTTTTGGAGGGGGGTGACAAGGTTGTTGTAGGGAGAGATTGCGGTACTGCTACCCTTACTTCTGCGCTGCTGCTGGTGGCGGCGCTGCCTTCAGAGCTGGGTAGCTGGAGAGTGGCAGCTGCTGGCTGGGAGCCCAGCTCAGAAGGCAGAGCCAGCAACAGTGCAGAAGTAAGGATAGCAGGCTATGGTATTACCACCCTTACTTCTATGCTGCTGCCTGCAGAACTGGGCCCTCAGTCAGCAGCCGCCACTCTCCAACAGCCCAGCTCTGAAGGCAGCAGTGCAGAAGTAAAGGCGGCATGGTATGGTATTGCCACTCTTCTGCACTGCTGCTGGCGGGGGCGTTGCCTTCAGAGCTGGGTGCCTGGCCAACAGCCGCCACTCTCCAGTCACCCAGCTCTGAAGGCAGTGCAGAAGTAAGGGTGGCAATATCACAACCCCCCTAAAATAATCTTGCAACCCCCCTGCAACTCCCTTTTGGGTCAGGACCTCCAATTTGAGAAACGCTGGTCTCCCCCATGAAATCTGTATAGTATAGGGTAAAAGTACACAAAAGACCAAATTTCATGAGGGGAGATCAGATTTCACAGTCCACGATGTGTTTTTCAAGGCCGTGAATTTGGTAGGGCCCCAGATATTAGCCTTTTTTTGCAACTGCGTTACATTGTTGACTCATTCAATTTGTGATCCACTATAAACCACCGATCCTATACTACTACCTAACTAGATAGTGCCTGTTGTGCGTTTGATTTCCCCCCCCCCCTTGGCAATATTGAATTTAATCTTGTTTATTTCAGATCAATTCTCCATTTTGTCATGGTCATTTTGAATTCTAATCCTGTCCTCCAAGGTGCATGCAACTCCTCCCAGTTTGGTGTTATATGCATATTTTATAAGCATACTTTCCATTCCATTATCCAAGTCATTAATTAAAATACTGAATAGTACCGGACCCGCGATTGACTCCTGGTGGGCCCCACTAAATATGTCCTCCCACTTTGACAGTGAACCATTGATAACTACTCTTTGAGTACAGTCTTTCAACCAGTTGTGCACACACCTTATAGTAACTTCATCTAGACCACATTTCCCTAGTTTGTTTATAAGAATGTCATGTAGGACTGTGTCAAAGGCCTTACTAAAATCAAGATATATCACATCTACTTCTTCCTCCCACTCCCATCCACTAGATCAATAACCTGTCAAGGAAGGAGATTGGATTGGTTTGGCATGATTTGTTCTTCACAAATCCATGTTGGCTATTATAACCTATTATCCTCTAGGTACTTACAGATTGATGGTTTAATATTTTATTTCAGTATCTTTCCAGGTTAGGCTGACTGGTCTATAATTCCCAAGATCTTTTTTTGTTCCTCCTTTTAAACATAGGTACTATGTTTGTCCTTCTCCAGTCCTCTGGGACCTCACCCATCCTCTGACCTCACAACGATAATTGCTAACATTTCTAAGATTGCTTCAGGTAGTTCCTTAAGTACACTAAGATGAATTTCATCAGACCTTGCTGACTTGAATACCTCTAACTTAACTAAAAATTCTTTAACTCCCCTCCTCGCCCCCATTCTGGCTTGTGTTTCTTCTCCCTTGTTGTTAATATTGATTGTGTTAAGCATCTGGTCACAGTTAAACTTTTTTAGTGAAGACTGAAGCAAAGTAGGCATTAAATACCTCAGCCTTCTCATTTGGATATTACTGTTGTTTGTTCTAGAAATGCCTCATCCACTTGCTTCTGATTTGGTGGTCTGTAGTAGACCCCTTCCATAACATCCCCATGTTTCCCACACCACTTTCATCTTTTGCCAGAGACTTTCAACTGGTCTACCTCTCACCTCCTTCCAGACCTCAGAAGAAGTGCATGTATTATTGATGTATAATGCAACACCTCCTCCCTTTCCCCCCTCTCCCTCCCGCCCCCCCGCCCCCCCCCCGGCCTGTCCTTCTGAACCAGGAATGTCTAACAACATTTTTCAGTTTACCATGTTTTCATTACTTCCTAGTTATTCATATTATTTGTTAAACATAGACGTTAAACAAAGTTTGTAGTTCAGATAGTCCAATGTTGTCACTCTCTTAGTGTCCTTCATCCATTTTAATGAACTTTTCATTAAATCTTTTAGTGACAACAATAAGCCCAAAGCGGTAAGGGTATGGCTACACTAAGGGTATGGCTACACTTGCGAGTTGCAGCGCTGGTGGAGGCTTTCCAGCGCTGCAATTAGTAAGTGTCTACACCTGCAGGGCACATCCAGCGCTGCAACTCCCTGGCTGCAGCGCTGGCTGTACACCTGGCTCAGCATGAGGAATAAGGATTGCAGCGCTGGTGCTGCAGCGCTGGTCGTAAAGTGTGGCCACACACCAGCACTGTTATTGGCCTCCAGGGTATAAAGATATATCCCAGAATGCCTGTTCAGCCACTCTGCTCATCAGCTCAGACTCTACTGCCCTGGCCTCAGGTGACCCGCCCTTTAAATGCCCCGGGAATTTTAAAAATCCACTTCCTGTTTGCTGAGCCAGGTGTGGAGTGCAATCAGTGAATCTTTCCAGGTGATCATGCCTCCACGTGGCAAACGAGCCCCAGCATGGAGCAATGGCGAGCTGATGGACCTCATCAGTGTTTTTGGTGAGGAATCTGTGCAGGCACAGCTGCGCTCTAGCCGTAAGACTTATGATACCTTTGCCCAGGTATCAAGAGCCATGCTGGATAGGGGCCATGACCGGGACACACTGCAGTGCAGGGTTAAAGTAAAGGAGCTGCGGAGTGCCTATTGCAAAGCACGCGAGGGAAACCGCCGCTCCGGCGCTGCCCCCACGACCTGCCGTTTTTACAAGGAGCTGGACGCGATTTATGGGGGTGACCCCTCTGTAAATCCGAGGACAACGATGGACAGTTCAGAGCAGGGAGAGGAGAGGGAGGTGGAGGGGGAGATCGAAACAGAGAATGAGGGTACTGTGGTGGGGGGAGACACCCCGGAGTCCCAGGAGGCATGCAGTCAGGAGCTCTTCTCAAGCCAGGAGGAAGCTAGCCAGTCGCAGCACCTGGAACTTGGTGCAGAAGAATCACAGGAGCAGGTCACAGGTAAGCAGCTTTTATTGCAATGCAAATGTTTTGGGAGAGGAGGGGGGAGGGGTATGGCTGCATGCTTGCATGCCTAGACTTGGAATATCCCATTGATGTGGTCTATGACGTCGCGGTAATCGCCCTCTGTAATCTCTTCAAAAGTTTCAGCAAGAGCATAGGCAATGCGCTTGAGCAAGTTTAAAGGGAGAGCCAGTGTGGTCCCTGTCCCAGTCAGGCTAACGCGTCCGCGCCACTGTTCCAGGAGGGGTGGGGGTACCATTGCTGCACACAGGCAAGCTGCATAGGGGCCAGGGCGGAATCCGCATTGTTGTAGGAGACCCTCCCTTGCTTCCCAGGTAACCCACAGCAGGGAGATATCTTCAAGTATTAACTCCTGTGGAAAATGGAGGGAGGGACACTGTTTCATTGCAGGTCCCAACAGCAGCTTTCTGCTTTTCCCAAAGCCCACAAACAGCAGTGCACCCATGAACCAATAAGCCCCCTTGCCCAGGCAACCCGCGGCAGGAACATGTCTCCCAGGTTTTATTAACTTCTACTCTACTGTCTTCCCCTCACTTACCATATGTCTGCGAGGCTGTGAATTCTCTAGTTGTGTTTGAAATGTCTGACGAATGCTACAGTGTGAGACTTGAAACTAAAGTCACTGAGATTATACACAATGCAGGCTCTCTTAAAATGTATCATTTGCTTTATTTTTTTAGTGTCCTTGACTAGTCCTGGACCGGCCTTATCAGAGATTGAAAAAAAGCTTCAAAACCTAAGGAGGAAACCTAAAAAAAGCAAGGAAGACTTGGTGAAGGCAGTTATGAATCAGTGTGCAAGAGACAATAAAACTACGCAGGAATGGAGAGGCAAAATTCAGCACTGGAAGGAAACACAAAGCAGGAGAAAGGAGTTGTCGCTGAAGAAAACCACGAGGCAGCTTATAAACCTCAGGGCGCGCCAAACAGACTGTATTCAGTCACTGGTAGCCATGCAGGCAAAGCACTACCGTGCCAACCCCTCCCCCTCCCAAACCTCTTTCCCTTGTGCACCAATGTCAGCTCCAAACCCCCTTCCCCAGCATCCAGGTTCTTACCTACACCACCACCAGCTGCCCCCGACATCTGTACGGTCACCTATGAGCCCAGAGAACTATGACCCTTACCCTCTGCACTCAACCCCCATCACCATGCAGCATAATAATCCTGAAGTGCACAGCACTCCTGGCAGTACATATACAAACCTATGAATGTACAGTTCAACAACCAACCCCCCTGCCCTTTTACTTATTTTTTTTTTAAATAAATGATTTCTTTGATTATGAAACAGATTTTATTATTGCATAAAGTGAAAGATAACAAACCCCAAGGAAAACACAGGTAACAAACCCCAAGGAAAACACAGGTAACAAACCCCAAGGAAAACACAGGCACTTAAAAGCACTGTCACCAGTGCACTTCACTCCCGGTCAAGGCAAAAACCATTACTGTTGGCTTTCAGCCTCAAATTCCTCCCTCAAGGCATCCCTAATCCTTGTAGCCCTTTTGTGGGCATCTCTAGTAGCCCTGCTCTCTGGCTGTGCAAATTCAGCCTCCAGGACTTGTACGTCGTTGGTCCATGCCTGGCTGAATGTTTCACCCTTCCCTTCACAAATATTATGGAGGGTGCAGCACGCGGATATAACCGCAGGGATGCTGCTTTCCCCCAAGTCTAGCTTCCCATAAAGCGCTCGCCAGCGTCCTTTTAAACGCCCGAAAGCACACTCCACAGTCATTTGGCACCGGCTCAGCCTGTAGTTGAAACGGCCCTTGCTCCTGTCCAGCTTCCCTGTATAGGGTTTCATGAGCCAAGGCATTAACGGGTAAGCGGGGTCCCCAAGGATCACAATGGGCATTTCAACGTCCCCTACTGTGATCTTCCGGTCTGGGAAAAATGTCCCGTCCTGCAGCTTCCTGAACAGGCCACTGTTCTGAAAGATGCGTGCATCATGCACCTTTCCAGGCAAGCCTGTGTAAATGTCAATGAAACGCCCACTGTGATCCACAAGCACCTGGAGAACCATAGAGAAATACCCCTTCCGATTAATGTACTCGGAGGCTAGGTGGGGTGGTGCCAGAATAGGAATATGCGTCCCATCTATTGCCCCTCCACAGTTAGGGAAACCCATTTCTGCAAATCCATCTACAATGTCCTGCACGTTCCCCACAGTCACGGTTCTCCTTAGCAGGATGCGATTAATGGCCCTGCAAACTTGTATCAAAACGATTCCCACGATAGACTTTCCCACTCCAAACTGGTTCGCGACCGATCGGTAGCTGTCTGGAGTTGCCAGCTTCCAGATTGCAATAGCCACCCGCTTTTCCACCGTCAGGGCAGCTCTCAATCTCGTGTCCTTGCGCCGCAGGGTGGGGGCGAGCTCAGCACACAGTCCCATGAAAGTGGCTTTTCTCATCCGAAAGTTCTGCAGCCATTGCTCGTCATCCCAGACTTCCATGACGATGTGATCCCACCACTCAGTGCTTGTTTCACGAGCCCAAAAGCGGCGTTCCACAGTGCTGAGCATTTCCGTTACCGCCACAAGCAATTTCATGTCACACGCGTCAGGCAAATCCAGATCATCGTCGGACTCCTCACTGTCACTTTGGAGCTGAAGGAATAGGTCAACTGCCAAACGTGATGTGCTGGCGACAGTCATCAGCAAAGTCCTCAGCAGCTCAGACTCCATTTCACACAGAAAGCGCACTGCACTCACAATGGCAAGAAACGTGGACGGGAAAACTGTGACTCCTGGGAAGTGAAGCGATGCACCACGGGGCGTTGGCACAGGAAGCGGAATGACCCACACACTTCCTTCCCCTTCAGCGCCAAAATGGGACGAGGTGCTCTGTGGGATAGCTGCCCACAATGCACCTCTCAGTACTGCGCTGCAAATGCTGCAAATGTGGCCACACTGCAGCGCTGGTAGCTGACAGTGTGGCCACACTCCAGCGCTGTCCCTGCACAGCTGGATGACCAGCGCTGCAAACTACCAGCGCTGCAACTCGCAAGTGTAGCCATACCCTAAGGGACTTGCTCTGCAAACACTACTTTCATGAAAAGTCCCACTGATCTTGTAAATACTTTTCAATCTAGTGCCAACCATTCCCTACCCACAGCTAGGATGATTCTCACAAAAGAACTTTATAACCTGCTAACTTTCAGTTAGCTAGATAATAGGTTTGTTATCTCTAATGTGCCATACAGCAGGAGTGTATATGGAAATAAAATGTTAGCTCATAACAGAGTATTCCCATTGAAGTGAACATAGAGTTTGAAAGGCTGTTCACATCATTCAGTGTCTGTTGAGTAGGGTCCTGAACCTCACAGTATTTTGTGCAGAGTCTGCCTGCATGGAGCTCATACCAGGACTGGGACCTAAGAACAAAAGGTGTGATGCAAATTTACTATACATCAGTATTTCCAACCCCTGGCATTCTAAAATCATGAATTATTTTTTTTAATTACCTTATTTTTTTTTCATTTGCTTTCTGGTTTTGAGCCTTTAGGTTTATGGTTTCAAGATTGCTTTTACAGCCTTGAGGACTAGCAACTGCCTTTTTATTGTTTTTATTTTAAATGCAAGCTGAAATTCTCACATAATCTCCCAATTCTAAGAGCTGACATGTGAAGAAAACACCAAATATTGGGAGACTTGCTATGAAATCATGAGAAGTGGCAACAGAGAAATAATTGTGCTTATTGTGTGTCATAAAGTTTCCAGATAGTACAGGGATTCTGAAGAATTATGAATTAGGGGGAAAAGTGTATTGACTGTAATATATAACTTGGCTAGATTTTCAACAGGGTTTTCATTACCCTAAGTGGCAATAAGTATAATATCTGATCATATGAAATGCAACTTTTTTTTTTAAATAGTGTAATAAGAGTCTCTCAAAAGTGACACTTCTGTCTCACAAAACTTACTTTATAATCATCATGGAATATGTACCAATGAGCTCATTCTGTAAAGCACTTATTAGTTTGCAGTAAAAGTATAATGGGTACCTATTGTATGCGACTAAAAACTGGAGTTGGGCCTCATGTGTGACAGTTTTCACATTTAACAAGAGTGAAACACATTGTTCAGACCTTGCGCCTTATTCATCAGGCAGTCACCCGGCATGAAAGTTGCTATAGAGAAATACTCAACTTTGAGGGGCCCTGCTTCCCGAGAAACTCTGCACAGCAATATAAAGTCAAAATGTGTGACTTTTATCAGATGGCAGAGAGCTGTGAAATATATTCCTGATTCACAAAGAAAGCATCTGAATGCAAGGAAGTTATAAATAGGGGCAGTAAAGGGGTATGTTTTAGGTGCCAACGCTCTGAATATAATATTTCAACAGTAATCTGAACAATTCTCTAGGATTCCTAGCACTGCCAACAAGTAACAGTTGACCAGACAGCATAGGTAATTATTTTCTTGGTCTTGACCTGTATGTAATTTCAGCTGTTGGAAATACCTCTAAGGATAAACTTTGTTTACACTGTTTTAAATAAAAATGAATGCCAACTTTCACAAGCAAGAGGAGAATTTGCTGTTAGTGATAAACAATTGAAACATGTTGGTTTGATAAAGTATAACCCTTAAGCCACTTCCTTACATGATCTCTTTAATGTCTTCAAAAAGTTTCTCCAGCTTATCACATTCTAATCTTATCTGGCAGCATGACACATGCCTTGAGGGGACTACAAACTGTTTTTTCAAAGACTTATACCATTATAGTCCTCACAAGGCTACAGGGATCCTATAACATGTCTCCTGGGTCTGACTACATAGAATTGCTCTTTCTTTGCACACAGATGCATACATTTTAAGAATGATTATGCTCATGCAAAATTCTGGGAAAGCATGAAACATTTTGAGGCACATACTTAGTGTTAATGCAAAAGGAAACAATCATGTTGCTTATATAGACACAAACATTGAATATTACTTTTATACATGTAACTTTCAAAACAGGGTGTGTGTTTAAATAAGGGAAATATACAGCTAGTAGAAGCCATAGTATACTCTCCCATTTTTAGGACGTAGTTCACATCAGTCTTTGTTTTTTGTCTTGTTCTTTCAACAAACAGACGTCTCACTCAGAACTCAGATATGCTGATACTAGTTAACTCAAATTTAATTCTGGAATGAAAGATCGTAGGGCCTTCCCAGGCATTTGCTCACATTCATCCTTCCCAAGAGTTTATTTTAGCACTTTGCAGGTCCAGCTACCTGACCAGTAGTAGTATAGCTTTTGTTTAGATGAACTTTATTGTTGATAGTCTGTCAACAAAAACATTTAATATCTATTGGACTCTGGAAAAAGGAATTTAAAAGCCAAATTAAAACAATGACCTAAAAAGCACACAGGAGGGTTTAACTGATTGGGATACAACTCGAGCTGGTCAGACTCCTTCAATCCTGCTACCCTGCAGAATATTTCAACATCTTGGTGAAAAAAATCAAAAACGCTTGTTCTGAAAACCAAAAATTTTGATCTGGAAATGCCTTTTCCATGTTCATGGGCATTGTAGTGAGGATGTCCTATGTCCCAAATCTCCTCTGTGGGCTGGACTCCCTAGTTGGACTACATATATCATGATGCACCTCAGTCTCCCCTTTTCTTGAACCTCCATGCTGTTCGTGGGAATACCGGGTCATCAGTGCATCATAAGAGACATAGGCACCAACTTTTCCAGGTGCCGGTGGGTGCCCCCGGCCCCGCCCCACCTCCACGCTCTCCTGCTCCTGCCCCGCCCCCATCCCAAACCCTTCCCCAAAGTCCCCGCCCCAACTCTGCCCCCTCCCTGTCCTTATTGGACCCCTTCTCCAAATCCTCCTCCATCCCCGCCTTTCCCCGAGCATGCCGCATTCCCTCTCCTCTCCCCTCCCTCCCAGCACTTGCTGCCGCAAATCAGCTGTTTTGCGGTGGGAAGCGCTGAGAGGGAGGTGGGAGAAGCGGAGCTGCGGCATGCTCGGGAGGAGGCAGAGCGGAGGTGAGTTGGGGTGTGGGGGCAGGGCGGGGAGCTGTCGGTGGGTGCAGAGCACCCACCAATTTTTCCCCGTGGGTGCTCGAGCCCCAGAGCACCCATGGTGTCAGCACCTATGATAAGAGATGCATTCCTGCAGGGGAGCATGGCCCACATAGAGTGGGGACATGAGATACCACAGGAGCATTTCTGAATCAAAACACTTGGCTTCCAGCTGAAAATTTTTTGGTTTTCAAGTGTTTGGCTTTTCAATGAAAACGGACATTTTCTGCAGAAAGTAGACACTTCTTACCAAAATTCATTCATTGAAGCCCCCCCCCTCTTTTTTTGTTTTGTTTTTGTTTTGTTTTGTTCAAAACACATAGACAGAAAACTTTTTGATCCAGCCTACCTACATCTTCAGGAAGATCTCTCCCACCCAGCTAACTCCCTCTTCTGCATTGGAACTGCAGGGTATGAGGCAAAATATGCTGTAGAATTGGAGGCTGAACCTTTTCCAGTAACCTTGGTAAACATATCTTCACTCATATTAGTCCATAGTGCACATGCAGCTAAAACTTCATCTGGTATATGATTTATGGCTCCCGCTATGGCAGTGCATGTTTGCAACTCTGAGAGCTAGTACTATGAAATACTTAAAGACATTGGGCTACATTCATTACTGCTAAATGAGCATGACACACTGATTTCAGCAGAATTGACTAAATTTGGCCCATTGACAGAACACTTCCAGCTGCATTTCTGAAAGGCCTTCCATTAAATGTTTCACTGAGATGTTGAAGCCTGTCAAGACACATTTTTAATCCATTATTTTCCAATAGTTTGTTATGGAGTACAATTACTTTCTAAAGATCTTCTTAACTCGTCTCTGTGTGACTAACATGACACCTGGTCTTGCAGGCTCATTTCTGCTCTCAGGAACATATAAGTCACTCCCATTAGACCACTGACTTCAGAGGAGTTGCTGTGTTCCATACCAGTGAGGTTTTTAAACAGGATTTTTATGTGTCCTTTCCAGAAAACAGCACTCCTGGGAACTACATAAATGGCGTGGCCAACTCTCACGATTCTTTCCCCAGTAACAGGATTGTGGCTGGGCTGGAACCTGGTCTTGTGATGACATGAGAAACTCCAGTCCTCCTAGCAAATTTGAGCCCTCTGATGGGTTGTCAGCCCCGACTGCCGCCTCCTGAGGCTGAACAACCAATCAGCACTGCTGTAGGCAAAGCGCTCTCCTCCTTCCCTTCCCCCCAGCAACCCAAAGCAGTTCTCAAAGGTGTGGGGGAAGGCAGCTAAAAAGCCCAGCAGCCCCCCCACACACACCACCACCACCTGGGACAGGATGGTTTGTTTCCCTCCACCTCTCTGCAGCATGTGGCCTGGCCTGGGAAGGGGCAGAAGGAGGTGACTTGGAACTGCCCCCACACTCTGGAAGGGGAAGAAAGGCCCCCTGTTGAGCCTGGGAGAGGAGGCTGAACCCCAGGAGGAACAGAAGTGAGGCTAGGGAGCAGAACTGCTGGGATGGCTGGACAGTGCTAAACTTCTGGAGGTGCTGTACTGATGAGGGTGCTGTACTGATGAGGGTGGGGATGCTGAACTGCAGTGGGAGCTGAATGGCTGGGGAGAGGGGATGGGGGTAGACTATATTGGGGGCAGAGCCGAGAGAGGTCTGTGGGGAGCAGAACTGATGTGGGAATAGGGGGGTAGGATTTATTGGGAGGCTGGGGGTCAGAATTAAGTGCTGGGCTGGGGATGGATGGATGTGGGGATGGACAGACGTGAGAGCTCCTGCAGCGAAGCCCAAAAATCATCCTACCTAGTAAATTTGGGACACTAGTTGCCCATTGATTAAATTCATTCTAGGCTACTGAGGAGGGCTGTGATCAATTGTTCTCCATGTACACTGAAGGTAGGACAAAAAGCAATGGGATTAATCCACATCAAGGGAGATTTAGTTTAGATAATTAGGAAAAACTTGCTAACTATAAGGTAGTTACATTCTAGAATAGGCTTCCAGGGGAGGTTGTGTGATCCCCATCACTAGAGGTGTTTAAGAACAGCTTTCAAAAACACCTGCCAGAACATAGGAATGGTCATACTGGGTCAGACAAATGGTCCATCTAGGCCAGTATCCTGTCTCTGACAGTGACCAGTGCCAGCTGCTTCAGAGGAAATGAACAGAATAGGGCAGTTTTGAGTGATCCATCCCCTGTCGTCCAGTCGCAGCGTCTGGCAGAGGTTGGGGGGGCACACAGAGTATGGGGTTGCATCCGTGACCATCTTGGCTAATAGCGATTGATGGACCTATCCTCCATGAATTTATCTAATTCTTTTTTGAACCCGGTTATACTTTTGGTCTGCACTGCATCCCCTGGCAACAAGTTCCACAGGTTGACTGTGTGTTTTGTGAAGAACTTCCTTTTGTTTGTTTAAAACCCTCTGCCTATTAATTTCATCATTTCATTCTGTAATTTGAAGAGCTAAATGACACTTCTCTATTTACTTTCCATATCATTTATGATTTTATAGATATGTCATATCCCGCTTTAGTTGTCTCTTTTTTACGAAGCCAGACAGTCCCAGTCTTTTTTTAATCTCTCCCCATATGTATGCTGTTCCATTCCCCTAATGTTTGTTGCCCTTTTTTGTACCTTTTCCAATTCTTTTTTGAGATGGGAAAACCAGAACTGCAGTGTTATTCAAGGAATGGGTGTACCATGGATTTATATAAAGGCCTTATGATATTTACTGTCTTCTTTTCTATCCCTTTCCTAATGGTTCTTAAAATTGTGTTTGCATTTTTGATTGCCAGTGCACATTGAGGGGATGTTTTCAGAGAACTATCCATGACTCCAAGATTTCTTTCATGAGTGGTAATAGCTAATTTAGACCCCATCATTTTGTATATATAATTGGGATTATTTTTTCCAATGTGCATTACTTATCAACAGTGAATTTCATCTGCCACTTTGTTACCCAGTCACCGAGTTTAGTGAGCTCCCTTTATAACTCTTCATAGTCACCTTTGAATTTAAGTATCCTGAACTTTGAATAGTCTGCAGATTATGCCACCTCACTGTCCATTCCTGTTTCGAGATCATTTATAAATATATTGAACAGCACAGATCCCACTATAGCTCCTTAGGGGACTCCGCTATTTACCTCTTTCCATTAAAGGAATAAATGGTCAATTTTCACTTCTTGTTTCCTATCTTTTAACCAGTTACTTATCCATGAGAAGACCTTCCTTCTTATCCCACAACTGCTTACTCTGCTTAAGAGACTTTTTTGTGGGACCTTGTCAAATGCTTTCTGAAAGTCAAAGACCGAATCATCTTTGTCTGCATGCTTGTTGACATCCTGTAACAGGGTGTGCTTTTGCTCCTGTCTTTTTCCCCATAGAAACTGTGCAGACTTCAGTGGTTGTGTGTTCACAGCACTCTCCATGTTAAATTCCCTCCATCACTACCACAACAATCACCATGCAACAGTCAGTTTACAGTATCTACAGTGCTTTTGGCCTTCTCCTCCGGAGCTGAGGGGAACAGAGGTCTCCCTTCCCTGAGGCCTCCATGTGACTGAGCTCAGCTAGCCTGGTCTCCCCCCCTCCCTGCACTTCCTTCCTGTGCCTCTTTATCAGATTTGGGCTGAGGGACTAATTGCCTCTGTATCCCACCCAGTTGGCTAGCCTGATTATCTAATTACCTCCATCAGCTTTCTCTGGGGAACTAATTGGCATCTAAGGGTATGTCTATGGAGCAAAGGAAAAAGCCACAGCTGGCCCATGCCAGCCAACTCAGGCTCAGGGGGCTCAGGCTGTGGGGCTGTTTTATTGCTGTGTGGACTTCTGGGCTCAGGCTGGAGCCCGGACTCTGGGACCCTCCCACACCACAGGGCTCCAGCCCGAGCCCTAGTACCCTGTGGGGTAAGAGAGTCCCTGAGCCCAGAAGTCTACACAGCAATGCAATAGCCCCACAGGCCTCACTAGGCTAGCCATGGGCAGGCCACTGGTGTCTAGTCGCTGTGTAGACCAGAGGACTTGCTCACTCGTTAGCCTCTCGCACTCTGTCACATACCCTTAGAGAATTCTACTAGATTGATGAGGCATGATTTACTTTACAAAAGCCATGCTGACTCTTCCCTAACACGTTGAGTTTATGTACGTCACACAATTCTGTTCTTTAATATAGTTTCAACCAGTTTGCCTGATACTGAAGTTAGATTACCGGCCTGTGACTGCCATGATTGCCTCTGGAGCCTTTTTTAAAAATTGGCATTACATTAGCTACCCTTCAGTCATCTGGTACAGAGGCTGGTTTAAGTGATAGGTTACATACCATAGTCAGTAGTTCTGCAATTTCATATTTGAGTTTCTTCAGAACTCTTGGGTAAATACCATCTGGTCCTGGTGACTGATTGCAGTTTAATTTTATCAGTTTGTTCTAAATCCTCCTCTATTGACACCTCAGTCTGGGAGAGTTCCTCAGATTTATCGCTGGAAAAAGTGGCTCTGGGGTGGACATCTCCCCCACATACTCTTCAGTGAAGATTGACGCAGAGTTCATTTAGCTTCTCCACAACAGCCTTTTCTCTCTTGAGTGCTCCCTTAGCACCTTGGTCACCCAGTGGCCCCACTGACTATTTAGCAGGCTTCCTGCTTCAGGGATGGTCTAGGTTTACCTGGTCTTGACTCAGTGCAGAGAGCTGGATTTGGCCTTTCAAGGTCCCTTTCAGCCCTGGATTTCTATTATTCCAATCGTCACACTCATATTGGGGATGGGCAGGGGGAATTGAAAAGTCAAAAGAGCAAAAATGACAATTTAATGTCTTTTTAAAAATCTCATGATGGGGGGGGCGGTCTGATTCAAGATTTTTGATCTCTTAGTGATAGTACATAGTAGTGCAACAGTGTCAGGTAAATGTGCAAGTGTCAACGTACCCAGAAGCAGGAAAGTGGGAATTTGAGGAAAAAGAGAAAAATTACTGAAAAGCGAAACGCTCGCTACCACTGTGCTGAACTTACTTAACTATAGTTCCTGCTCTTGCTCCCATTGAAACCAATAGCAAAGCTTATATTGAATCAGTAGGATCCGTCCCCTAGGTAGTGTTATGACATTGAAGTCCAAGGAAAGTTGCACACTGCAAGGCAGAATTTAGTCTGGGTATGATTAACCACTGAGGAACAAAGAAAACTCCAACTCTAAAGATAGCATGAGTAATGCTCAGACATCTGTATCTCCCAACGTTCAAACCTGCCAGTTTGACACAATCAAACTGAGACAAACATCTAAAATACACAGCACCTGTCTTGTTGCGTGTTGTGCCATAATTAAGTTTTTTCAAATAAATCCTTTTAAATGATTGTGAACATACATCTATTAAATAAACACAATTTTTAAAAAGGGAAAATGGGGGAAGGTCTCCTCATTTGGATAATAAAGATTCCCTTCCCTTGGACCCGTGGGTCATCATCAGGGTTTGAATTCTGTACCTTCAGATCCCCAGTAAATATCTCTACAACTTGAGGTTAAGGAGTAACTATTATCCTCTGTATGAACCTTGAGGGGGTGGGGGGAGAGAAGGCACAACACATACTTTGCTAGCTGTTTGCACAAGTATTTGCTAGACAGCAGTAAAATGTAGGGAGTCAGGATTCCTGGACTCAATTCCTGGGTCTGGAAAAGGAATGTGGCCTAGTGGTTAGAGTAGTGCACTGCCCTATCTGAGCAGTAAGCTCTGGCACATTCATTCTGAGATGCAGAGTGGCTGAGCTCATAAGATTTGGGTCTGTGCATCTACTTGGATGGGGTGGCTCTCTGCTCCATAGAACATTGGCTTGGGAGTACAGTGAAACATGGAGCATGATTTGGCTGATGTGCAATACATACTGTAAAATCCAGTATATGTACAGAGTTCTGCAAATAGCAAAAGTAAATGTCCTGTAATTCTACTACAGCAGCAGTTATTTTGTGACGTGTCTGTAGATTTTATGTCCTTTTTATATACGAATTAAAATAAGTTTGCAATGTGCACTTTAGTATCATGCTGACAGTCTGCAATGAGAACTGTAACATAAAGGCGTTATTTCCAATTCTAAATTTTGATGACAAAAATACCTAATTGCATAGAACACACTCTCCTTTCAGTGAGCAAGTTTCAAGTAAGAAGTCAGGAGCCCCAGTGCAGTTGTCTGCTAACCAGCATTATCTCAGCCAAAGTAAATCCAACAAACGGTCCTGTGTGAATGCAGACAGACCTATTCATTACAGTTTGTACAGGAGAAAGTTGCCTTGGAATTTTCCTGAGGCAGTCTAACATCTGGACTTTTACAGAAAGTTTACTCTTCAGTAAAATAGTAGTAAATCTTAGGGAAACATTGTACCTTTTTGTTTTAATTAAATTGGTATTTCTTTAGTAAGCTGCTACCAAACTATGGTTGTGTTTTTTATTTAAAAAAATTATGGTAATAGACAAAAAAATAAGAAATGGTGTTGTCTTTTATTAAGTTTAGGTGTCATGTAAGCATGAAACTAACTAAGTGAAGTATGTGTGTGTGGCTGTGTCTTAAACCATGACTGTGTCTGGTTACAAAGCACCTATTGACTTGCTTGGACCTACTTCATTTATTAAGTCTTAAGCTGCTTATTTAAGAAGTTAGCTACATTGTCTGTAAAGTGCTATACACATGCAGTAATAATAAAATACTTTCCAAACACCATAACTTGTTGAGAATGATGTAATGAGGATATGGTAATAGATTAGAGGTTTTTTGTTTTAATAAAGCATTGGCTTATAAACTTAGAAATCATACTTGAGAAGAGCTGTGCTGTACATCTTTAGGAATCTTACTTACGAAGCATGTATAGTGCTTCTCCATTCGCAAACCTTTCACTTCAAGCTGCTGTTTTAGAACAAGACTATGTAGGAGGTTGGAGATGGCACACAGAACCTTCTCCCCACCCCCTCTTGAAAAGTCCATCTTCAGGACAACCAGAATTGAGGAGCACAGGTACTGCTCTGGCCCTACCCTATGGGGACTCAAAATCATGCCAAAGGGGAATTGGATAGAACAGTTACCCCACTCCTCTTCCACCCTGGCTCATGGAGTGGGACTAGTGCACTGGGGGTGTGGCAGTGAGTTTGCTTCACCTCTCCACTGGGGTGTTTAAGGCAGCACAATGCCTTTCAATATTTTCATTGTGGCAGTCCACATTACTCCTTCCTCCAGCTGTGCCTAACTGGCACGATCAAACCACTAGTAAACTGACAAACACTTAGGCTATGTCTACACTACGCCGTGCCGCTAAAAGGTGCACAAGGTAGCTGTTCTTTGTCAGCAGGAGAGAGCTCTGCTGCCAACAAAAAACTTCCACCCCCAACAAGAGGCGGTGGCTTTGTTGGCAGAAGAGTTCTCCTGCCAACAAAGCGCTGTTCACACCCTCGCTTTTCGTTGGTAAAACTTTTGTCATTCAGGAGTGTGTTGGGTTTTTTCACACCCCTGAATAACAAAAGTCCAGTGTAGACAAAGCCTTAGAGTGGTCTCCAGCACTTAATGTTTGCTTGTTATGTGTCTCCATTTAATGGTAGTAAATAGCATTGGTTTATAGCAGAGGCTCTCCAGCCTCTTATGCTCTGGATTATTTGATAAATTCTCCCATGGACCTACCTCCTCTCTCAAAACTCCAGTCTCCTGCTTGGATCTCAAAACATTTCATTCTGTGGAGCATCATGCTATAGCCCCACAGGTTACAGCATAACAACATTATGGGAGACCAAAAATTCAGAGAGAAGTAAGTCTGAAACTATGTAAATCCAATATTTACACCCAGTAGGTCCAAGTTTGATTATGTCCCCCACTGCTGAGAATAATACAACTATGATATAAGTGCTATGAACATCTGGGACCAGATAGAGGTTAAGGGCAGAAGGGACCACTATATTGCCTAGTCTGACTACCTGTATATCACAGGCCACTACCACCACCCAGCACCTCTGCACTAAACCCAACAAACCAAAATTAGACCAAAGATCCTGCTTACCTTCAGGAAACCACAGATAAACAGAAATATCCATGGCGGTCAGACCACAGAGTTTAATTGTGAGCACTGTCCCTTCCAGTAGATGGGGGTTGGTAGCCCATTGATAAAACAGGGTAGCGACACTCTGAACCTTCAGTTATTCTGAGATCTCTGGGGAGAACTTGTGGCAGTTGGAGCATCTGTGGGTGATTGAGTATTTGCACAGAGAGGCTGATCTTTTATGCTAATCTCCAGAAGCCCCATTCCACATGGCACTGTCTTGCTGACCTTCCCTCTCTTCTTTTCATACTCTGGCCCTGTTTCAATGTATGTGACAATCTAGTGTGCAACTTTACTGAATTATTTCTCTAGATCAAAGTAATCTGACCAAATTTACAGTTTTTACTCTCACTTGTATTCACATCACAACTTAATTATCTTTGCTCAGGGTATGGTGTTTGGCACATTGTATGCAAACAGTTAGAGCTAGTTTACATTAAAAATGTTTAACTATGCTGAAATAAGTTCTATTATACCAGTATAATTGAATCTACCCAGGAGGGAGGTTGCCACTTTTGACAGCAAAAAAACAAACCCATCACCAATGTAGACCAGCCCTAATTCTTCACTACCCGGATCATCCTCCACTGTTCCCGGTACACTTGCAGTATGCCTTCTCTTGCTACTTGTCTTCCGGTTTTCTCCCTCTTCTCCCGTTCTGCCACCTTTATTTAAAGGCTAAAAAGTATCAATCTGTGATAGTGGCATCATGGCTATCTTAAGTGCTGTGCTACCCACACATCTCCTCCATGTCTGGGGCACAGCCCTCCCCCTTGAGGGAGTTTGAAGGCGTGAGCTGGGTAACTACTCAGCATTAATTCACATGGGTATTTCTGTGTTAAAACCCCTGCACCCAGTGAAGCTCCCCCTTCACACATCTCTTCCCCCCACCCTCTCCCCAAATGAACCTTCATAGTTCTAACTAGGGAGGGAAGCTTTTGTAGGCCTTGAAGCAAGGCATGTGACTAAGGCCTGTGACTGCTAAGGCCTAACTGTCCTCTCTATAGTATTTTGGGTATTTGGCCATTTTTATGTCTCCACCATAGCTAAAATCTGAGGGGATGCTCTGTCTTTGTATGTACATAATACATCTGACACAGTGGGAATGATGGAGTTAGTTTTGAAAATTTGTCTTAAGTATTCAACATTCTTCTGAATAGTCTGCTGACATTTCTATAACCTGGTTTCTTTGGAAGTGCTTATGGAATGTTCACAAATATTTAGCTGTAAATTTTTTCAAAGTAATGGAGTTTAGTCACATGCATCCCAGTGATGACAGGGAAGTCATTTTAGTGACTGGAAAACTTACCCCAAAATGTCTAGATGAACGTCTCTTGATTTCTTTGCTGAAGACTTTGGGAGTAGTTAGGAGTTATTTCTATGCTTCAGGAATTAGAGATTTTTATATGCTCTGGCTATTCCATTTAGGAAACTATAAAGATTTTAATTGCCAATAGAGGCATTGCTTTTTCCACTTTCCACATGTATTGGCATAAGACAAAAGTCCATCTACTGTACAAAATCTAGAATGCCAGATTTTTCAGGTCTGTTAACTCCAAACACGCTACCTGCTAGCTTTTATTTTCAAACACCTTGTCTGTATGCCATTAGCAGTTCAATCCATTACATCTATACTGGTACAAATAGAATACCAGTCCAACATCTGATTAGCTCAGTGCTTTCCTTTATTTACCCATAAATGGGATAGTAGGAAGCATGAGGGTACTGTTAATTTTAGCACTTTCATTTGTTACTGCTTGTAGCGGGCCGGTGTGGCTCCCCTCCTCCCCGGAGAGGGTTGAGCCCCGGACACAAGAAGGGGCGGGGCTACAGCAGGGTGAGCCCGCCCCTCAGAGGGTCAGGCGGCGACCCGGAAGAATAAAAGCCGGGCCTCCCAGCTCAATCAGCTCTCAGCCACCGGGGAGAGCAGACCTGCCTGAGGGAGCTCCTATCGGAGGAACCACTGGAGCCCCGAGCGACTGCCTGGACTGGACGGAGAGCACCCTACCTCGCTCCTGGGAAGACCAGCCGGAACTCCCCCGCGCCACCTACGACGAGGAGCCCGGGGGAACGCCCCAGCTGCCATGCTGTTACCCCGAGGAGCCCCCGGGGCAGGATTGGCTGGACTTCCCTAAGGACCTACCAGACCTACCCCCCAGCCCAGGTTGGGACGAGCCCATGCAGTGGGACTTCCCGGGGCGAGACGCCGTGGACCAGGTAGGCCAAGAGGGGGATAGTGGAAGTGGCCCGGGGGCAGCTGACCTCAGTCAGGCTGCTGACCAGACGGAACCCATGTCAGTGTGTTGCGGTCAGGATCCCCACTGACCGGCAGCGGTGAGGACCGCTGCCTAGGGCCCCGGGCCGGGACACAGTGGAGTGGGTGGGCCTGTGTCCCCCCCTGCCACCCCACTCACGGGTGGCAGTCGTCCCCCTCTAGCTACTGGCTCAGCCTGCCACAAGAGGCCTGAGCCCCTGTACTGCTTGCTACTGGCTCAGCCTGCCACAAGAGGCCTGAGCCCCTGTACTGCTTGCTACTGGCTCAGCCTGCCACAAGAGGCCTGAGCCCCTGTACTGCTTGCTACTGGCTCAGCCTGCCACAAGAGGCCTGAGCCCCTGTACTGCTTGCTACTGGCTCAGCCTGCCACAAGAGGCCTGAGCCCCTGTACTGCTTGCTACTGGCTCAGCCTGCCACAAGAGGCCTGAGCCCCTGTACTGCTTGCTACTGGCTCAGCCTGCCACAAGAGGCCTGAGACCTATTTAGACTGTTTGTCGCCCAGCCCCTGCACCAGGGGGCCTGGGCCTGTCCTAGCCTTAAAGAGACAGGACAGAACCCCTGTGAGACAAGCGGGCCGGTGTGGCTCCCCTCCTCCCCTCAGAGGGTTGAGCCCCGGACCCACCTGTTACAAGTGGCACCTGATCAGGGACCGTGATCCCTTGCCCCTGTGAGAAGGGGCCGGTGAGAGGGCGGCGGACCGCCCCTCTTAGCCAGGAAGATGGAGACTGACCGGCTGTTCCAGCTGCTGGTGGAAAGCCAGGAGCGGCAACAGACGGCTCAGCTCCTACAACAGCAGCAACAGCATGCCGCCCAGCTGGAACAGCAGCGGCAGCGAGACGCAGCCCAGCTCCAGCAGCAGCAACAGCAACAGGTAGCTCAACTAGAGCAGCAACAGCAGCTGGTGCAGCAGCTTGGGACCCAGCTGCAGCACCTCCTCGGGCCCGCCCCCCGCCCCGCTGAATGGCCCGCAGGGGAGGACACGGGGGGGGGGTCCGCGTCTGGCGACCCCCCTGCGTCTGACCAAGATGGGCCCAGATGACGACCCGGAAGCCTTCTTGGTCACTTTTGAGCGGGTGGCCCTCGTGGCGGGATGGGCAAGAGACCAGTGGGCCACCTTGCTGGCCCCCTATTTGACCGGGACGGCCCAAGCAGCCTACCGGGGGCTGGCGACCGAAGAAGCCCGCGACTACGACCGCGTGAAGGCTGCAGTCCTAGACGCTTTGGACATTAGCCCGGAGACGTTTAGGCAGCGATTCAGGCGACATACCTACCCGGCGGGAGCCCGTCCCCGGATGGTGGCCCAGACCCTGAAGGAGGCCTGCCGTAGGTGGCTGCAGCCAGACGTCAGGACGGCGGAGGAGGTCACCGAGCAGGTGGTGTTGGAGCAGTTTGTTCACACCCTGCCGGCCAAAGGCAGGGCCTGGGTACTCCGCCACCGACCGAAGACCTTAGCGGACGCCGTCGCGCTCATGGAGGGCTTCCTGGCTGCTGAAGCCTCGATAGGGCCCACCTTCCGGCCACCTACCTCGGGCCCGAACGACCCCGGGACGAGAAGAGGGCGTCGAACATGCCCCACCCACGAGGCCCAGATCACGGGCCGGGACCCCGACAGGGAACCCTGCTGGGAAGCAGCCCCCCGGCTGACTACCCCGGCCTTCACCCAGGGAGCGCCCAAGGTCCGGCGGAGCCCCCCCCGAAGTACCAGAACAAGCCTTCCCCGGAGTGGACGCCCTGAGCTCGGTCCCTGCTTTAGATGTGGGAAAGCAGGACATGTACAACGAGACTGTCCTGAGATGGATTGCAGTTTCGGGAAGGTTTACGTAGGGGCCGGCCGGGCCCGCCGGGCGGAGGCCCCCAAGCTGATAATCCCGGTGACGGTTGAGAACCAGACCACACAGGCCCTGATCGATTCAGGGTGCGGCCAGACCCTGGTCCGCCAAACTCTGGGACCACCGGCCGACCCCCGTCTGACGCCGATACAATTACAGTGCATCCATGGAGATGTCCGACCTTACCCGAGTGCCTGGGCCCAGCTAACGGTGGGAGGCATTACCCGGCGGGTAGTCGTCGGTCTGGCGCCCGGCCTGGCCTATCCTGTGATTCTGGGGCGAGATTGGCCCTCATTTGAAGAGGTCCTCAGGGCAACACATCAACCTGCTAAAGCCATGGTGTGACCGAGAGGGCCTACTGATCGACCCTTGCCCGCCTGAGCCCGAACTGGGCCCGGACACGGCCGAGACAAGGGGTGTGGAGGAACCCCCGATAGGCCCCTCGCTCACGGCAGAGCAGCGTAATCAGGCTACCTGTCTCCTGCAGGCTTTCCAAAAAACCTTCACGGCAGTCCCGGGGTATACAACCCGGGCCTGTCACACGATTCTGACCGAGCCAGGGAAAACGATCAGGGAAACCACCCGGCCTTTGCCATACCGGATGCGGCAGGAGGTAGAAGAAGAGGTCCGAACCATGTTGGCCTTGGGGGTCATCGAGCCTTCCTGCAGTGAATGGCGCAGTCCGGTGGTGCTGGTCCCCAAACCGGACGGTACGCGCCGATTTTGTATAGACTTCCGTCGGTGAACGCCATCTCGCGGTTTGACGCCTATCCAATGCCCAGGGTGGACGAACTCCTGGGCCGCCTGGGGAAGCCCAATTTATTACCACCCTGGACCTGAGCAAAGGATATTGGCAGATCCCACTCGACGAAGCATCCAAAGAGAAAACGGCCTTTGCTACCCCCTCAGGCCTTTATCAATTTAATCGAATGCCGTTCGGCCTCCATGGGGCCCCTGCGACCTTCCAGCGGTTGATGGACCACCTCTTGCGGCCCCATCAGGAGTATGCGGCCGCCTACTTGGATGACGTGGTAATCTACAGCCGCCACTGGGAAGATCACCTCAACCGGATCGCCACGGTCCTACGAACCTTGCGAGAGGCAGGGTTGACCGCCAACCCTAAGAAATGTAGGATCGCATGGCAGGAGACCACCTATCTGGGCTACACGGTGGGAGGAGGACGAATCAGACCCCTGGTAGGCAAGGTACAGGCCCTAGCGGACTGTCCCACACCCACGACGAAACGCCAAGTGCGGCAGTTCCTGGGGCTCGCCGGGTATTATCGGCGGTTTATTCCGCAATTCGCATCAATTGCCGCACCCCTAACTGAGCTCCTCACGAAAAATAGCCCCCGACAGGTGCGCTGGACGGCCGAGTGCGAGGTGGCCTTCCAGACCCTGAAGGACCGCCTTTGCCAGGAACCAGTCCTGTACAGCCCGGACTTCGACAAACCGTTTGTTCTACAGACAGACGCGTCTAAGACCGGCGTCGGGGCGGTCCTGTCGCAAGAAGCGGATGGGGGGGACCATCCAGTAATATACCTCAGCCGGAAGCTATTCCCCCGCGAGCGCAACTATTCCGTGATCGAGAAAGAAGCCCTAGCGGTGAAGTGGGCCTGTGACGCCCTCCGATTCTTCCTCCTAGGTGCCCCCTTCACCCTCGTCACGGACCATGCACCCCTCCAATGGTTAATGAGGATGAAGGATAACAACCCCCGGATCATGCGGTGGTACCTAGCCCTACAGCCCTATGCCTTTACCATCCGGCATCGGGCGGGCAAGGACCACGCGAATGCCGACTTCCTGTCCCGCCTTGAGGAGATGGAAGGACCTGGCCCCAAGGTATGGGAGCCAGGCTTGACGGGGGGGGAATGTAGCGGGCCGGTGTGGCTCCCCTCCTCCCCGGAGAGGGGTGAGCCCCGGACACAGGAAGGGGCGGGGCTACAGCAGGGTGAGCCTGCCCCTCAGAGGGTCAGGCGGCGACCCGGAAGAATAAAAGCCGGGCCTCCCAGCTCAGTCAGCTCTCAGCCACCGGGGAGAGCAGACCTGCCTGAGGGAGCTCCTACCGGAGGAACCACTGGAGCCCCGAGCGACTGCCTGGACTGGACGGAGAGCACCCTACCTCGCTCCTGGGAAGACCAGCCGGAACTCCCCCGCGCCACCTACGACGAGGAGCCCGGGGGAACGCCCCAGCTGCCATGCTGTTACCCCGAGGAGCCCCCGGGGCAGGATTGGCTGGACTTCCCTAAGGACCTACCAGACCTACCCCCCAGCCCAGGTTGGGACGAGCCCATGCAGTGGGACTTCCCGGGGCGAGACGCCGTGGACCAGGTAGGCCAAGAGGGGGATAGTGGAAGTGGCCCGGGGGCAGCTGACCTCAGTCAGGCTGCTGACCAGACGGAACCCATGTCAGTGTGTTGCGGTCAGGATCCCCACTGACCGGCAGCGGTGAGGACCGCTGCCTAGGGCCCCGGGCCGGGACACAGTGGAGTGGGTGGGCCTGTGTCCCCCCCTGCCACCCCACTCACGGGTGGCAGTCGTCCCCCTCTAGCTACTGGCTCAGCCTGCCACAAGAGGCCTGAGCCCCTGTACTGCTTGCTACTGGCTCAGCCTGCCACAAGAGGCCTGAGCCCCTGTACTGTTTGCTACTGGCTCAGCCTGCCACAAGAGGCCTGAGCCCCTGTACTGTTTGCTACTGGCTCAGCCTGCCACAAGAGGCCTGAGCCCCTGTACTGTTTGTTACTGGCTCCGCCTGCTACCAAAGGCCTGAGACCTATTTAGACTGTTTGTCGCCCAGCCCCTGCACCAGGGGGCCTGGGCCTGTCCTAGCCTTAAAGAGACAGGACAGAACCCCTGTGAGACAAGCGGGCCGGTGTGGCTCCCCTCCTCCCCTCAGAGGGTTGAGCCCCGGACCCACCTGTTACACTGCTCCAGAGGCACCATTTTCTAAGAATGCCAGTATGGAAAAGCAGTTCAAAATCCCACAAACTCTGATTTGTTTAGCTCCTGGAAGTATTGGGTCTGAGTATTCACTGAAGCAATAAGTATCATGTAGAAAGGAAATGTATTTGGTATGATGCTATAATTACATGTGTGTGGACAGTAATATGTGAAGGAGGGTACTTTCAAATTGATTTGTATAGAGGTCATAAATCTGTCAGAATATCTGTGCAAAAATGCAAAACAAAGAGGAAGGTTGTTCTGTTGCCAGTGTAGGCAGAAAGATATTAAATTGAGCTGTCTGCTCTTAGTATAGTCGATTTTTGCAATTCTGTGAATACAAGTAGCTTTTGAAATATTAGCATATTATTTTTCAGGGAACAAATTTCTTGGCTTGAAGGTGCATTGAGGCGAGTGGGGAAGGATTGGTAATATATAATGATCATTTTCTCTCTAGATCAGAGAACTCCATCTGATCCAGGTGCGTTCTGACCAAAAAGTCCTTATCAAATGATGTCTGTTTCATGGCCTGTCTGAAATGTTAATCCTGCTCCTAATGAAGAGATGTTCTACTCCTGAGAGCATTCTGTGCCAAAAATTTAAAAATTCTGCATCAAAAAAATAAAAATTCTGCACACAATATTTTAAAGGTTTACAAATTTTATTTGTCAAATAAATGTGGAGGCTCCAGCATGGCTTTGGGGAGCACTGGCTGCACAGAGGTGGGAAATCAACTGTGCAGCTTGCCCCGGGACACAGACTCAGCAGTGAGGCTGCACTGAACCCTGACGCAGCGCAAGGACTGGGCCTGCCTGAGAAACACCCAAGGACCCTGCCCCTCCATGCCAGGTGCACCAGGTGTGGGCAGGCAGGTTCAGCAAGGCAGGAACCAAGTGTAGAAGGGGTTAGTGTGAGGGGATCCAGGTGTGAGTTGACAGGGTTCTGTGTCGTGCTATCTGGGTGTGGGCAGCTCAGTGGGGGATCCAGGTGCAGGGAAGCACAGGGCCTTGTTGGGGGGCTCTGGGTGCAACGGTAATGGGACTCTGCAGGGGAGGGGTCCAGGTGAAGGTGGTTGGGGCTCAGCAGGGAGGGGTCTGGGTGTGAGCAGCTCAATGAGGGGTCCAGATGATGGGAGAGTGGGGCTCATTGGGGTGGGGATCCAAATGCAGCTGGTTGGAGCTCGGTACAGTGGGGATCTGGGTGTGGATGGTCCAGGTGCAGGGCTTGTCGGGGTGGTTCTGGGTGCGGGAGGGGGTGAGGCTCGATGGGAAGGTCTGGGGGAAAGGGGGTCTGGATGCACAGGGGTTGGACAGACGGGGGAGCAGCTCCTTGTACAGTGATCCCTCCCCCTGCAGCTGAAGAGTGATGGGTGCAGGAAGTGCAGAGAGGATTGTGGGGAGAGTTTTCAAAGGTTCCTAGGGGAGAAATCTGGGTGTGGGGCTGACATGGCCCTGGATGCCGTGCAAAGGAAGAGGAAGTCAGGGTAAGAGCCACCAGCTGGGTCTTCCCCAGTCCCACCCCACTCCCCACCATGATTTACCTCTCTGTCAGCTGCCCTGAGCACCCAAAACTGCTGGGGAGGGTTGCATGACCGCTCTTGTTGGTTCCCTTTGCTTCCCCATCAGAAAGTCATTTTTCTGCGGGGAAGCAAAGAAATCTGGGGGAGACATAAATTCTGCGTATGTGCAGCGGCGCAGAATTCTCCCTGGAGTAATGTTCACATCACAGTTAGTCTGAGGAAAGGTGTCGAGGACTATTGTAGCAAAAAATTGTAGCAAAAGAAGCTGAGAATAGAATGGGCATGAAAACTGATCTGTAGAGGTGATACCTGCCATTAAGGGTTGAGAGAAATACATAGGGAAGCTGCACATTGTCATAATCAGGTGCTGCCCATGCTTTCTGTTTATCCACAATTTTCCAGAATCTGTTTACAATATCTAAGATCTAAGATTTTTCAGAATTGCATGTGTAGAAGTGATGAGTTTATATTCCATTCCCATTCTATGCTATAAAATCTGTCAGATTTCCCAGCAGTCACAAAAGGAAGACTTGCATCCAGCCTTTTTACAATCCTTGTTACTGGACATATCAGCCCAGTTCTGACTTTGACCAGCTATGACAAGTTGGATTCACTTCATAAGGTGTAAGTCACAGCACTCTCAACCCTTCCAGCTTTCCATAGGGAAGAGTGGCTGAAACTCTGAGAGGACAGAGTGTTTATACCATTTAAGGGATACCCTTGGTTTCATAGAGCCAGACAGTCTGGTCTGATTACTGTCAGGTTTTATCTATGGATTGCAAGCAGTGGCAATGGTACACTATGAATAACATCTGTGTTCCTTAAAGGCAACAGCTCTGACTCACCAGACTGCCTGCATGGAATGCTTCGCAGGGCTTGGCTACACTTACAAATTTGCAGCGCTGCAGCAGGGTGTGAAAACACACCCTCTCCAGCGCTGCAAATTGCGGCGCTGCAAAGCGCCAGTGTGGTCAAAGCCCCAGCGCTGGGAGCGCGGCTCCCAGCGCGGTCCGTTATTCCCCATAGGGAGGTGGAGTACGGACAGCGCTGGGAGAGCTTTCTCCCAGCGCTGGTGCTTTGACTACACTTAGCACGCGGCAGCGCTTTGAAGCGCTAAGTGTAGCCACAGCCCCAGTGACCTAGATGTTGTGGATGCAATGGGGTGGGGGGGGAAGTAGTCCACCTTCAACCTCCATGGCATCCGTAACATATGATCACAAAACTCTCTGCTGTGTTTGATCAGCCTCTTTCTAAAATGTTGCACACCAAGGCGAGCTAATCGGGATGTTATAGGAGCTGCTGTGTCATGGCCGATGACAAAATATGACTGGGCTAATGTGGCGGCATTGCTATCACCAGAAAGAGCTAATGGCAGAAGAGAGCTTGCCTTCAGAAAATTTGTAAACCTCACTAGGCCCATCTGCAGACTGTCTTCAAAAAAGGTACCAATGAGTGGCTACTCGGTAGTTGCAAGAATAAGCCTTAAGTCTGCTGCAAAGGAGATGAACTGACCGTGATCAGCTTCTTTGAAACTTTACCTGCTAATGCTTGTCCTGGCTGAGTTGGGTTTTGAGACATCTAATAGTAATACATTAATAATCCGCTCAAAAAGCCCTGCATCTCTCTCAGATGGCTGCTGCTGTGTAGTCTCTAAAAATTACATTCACTTTACTACTACAAGGGATATAGCTACTTACAGTATGATGAGCACAACCACTATACAGAGGGGATTATGACAAAACTGCTTTCTTTTACCTCAGGCTTAGCAAAGGCCGTGCTTAGAACCCTACTTTTCTCCTGTTACTTCAAAGCAGTATTGAAGTCTAGTGACTGTTGTTTCTCCCTTTTTATCTTAACCTATGTGTGTGTAATGTTTACAGGTGGGTCAATATTTACAGCAGTTCAGAGGAGATGGAGGTGCTTCCTTGCAAAGAACCAACAAAAATCTTAATTTGAACAAAAGCTGCTTATTTGTGTGTGACCCCTCACATCTGCTAACAGTCCTGAATGTTAGTATAACCAGGAGTCTAGAGATATGGCCAATTCAAAGAGGAAAGTTTGTTTTGAGTGCTCACAGCTCTCTTCCTGTTTGGTAGAAAAAGAAAATAACTCTGCAGTACATAAGTACCAGATACGTTGTGTAGAGAATTTGACAAGTTTCTTTTCTCAGAAGATCTCTTTAAATGTTTTCTATGTGATAGTCTCTGCAATTATAGTTTTCAAGCCTACTATAAGTATAAAATTGAAGGGTGTATAGGGATGCATTAACAAGAATGGGGTTGATAAATTAAAAAACCCTAAAAAGGCAGCTGATAAAAAAAATCAAAACAGCATTTTTAGATTAATGAATGCTATTGGATCTAGGGAGTTTTTGTCTAGCATACTTCCTTCCTTAGTCTCTTTCATGGTAACTATTTCACATTTTCCCCCCAAATAATTATATATCTTGGCTTTATCATTAAGCAGATGTTTTCTATTAATTCTGAATGAAAATAAATGATTGCAATTAATCAGATACTTAAGCTACAGGACTCCACCATTCATCTACATCACTACAGAAACTAATCTGCTTCAGCACCCACTTTTTTTGTGGACAGTGGGAAAAATTCTTCAGAGATGAAGAAACCCTACTACACAACCCACACACACACAATTTGTGTGAAAGATACAGCTGGAAATAGTTTGGGAAGGCTCTCAGACAAAGGTTAAGTATGCTAAGTTTCTTGTGGTTGACAGCTGATGTACTTGCTGCAACCTCTGAGTTATATCACTTTAACATTCTAACAGAATTAAACTGAATGGGTTTGAGAAGCAGAAATAGTGGATGATCTTTCATAAATTTAAAATTAAGATTACTGTTAATAATAAGTTAAGAGTTAGATGCACTACTGTGATGCCAATGGTGAAGGAACTAGCATATTCTGTTCTCAGTGCAATGAAGTAGTAATCTGTGCTACATCAATTGTTATTAGGGCTGTCAATTAATCGCAGTTAACTCACGCAATTAACTAAAAATTAATCATGATTAAAAACATTAATTAATCACAGTTTTAATTGCACTGTTAAACAATAGAATACCAATTGAAATGTATTAAATATTTTGGATGTTTTTCTACATTTTCATATATATTGTATTCTGTGTTGTAATTGAAGTCAAAGTGTATATTATTTTTATTACAAATATTTGCACTGTAAAAATGATAAACAAAAGAAATAGTATTTTTCAATTCACCTCATATAAGTACTGTTGTGCAATCTCTTTGTTGTGAAAGTGCAACTTACAAATGTAGATTTTTTATTGTTACATAACTGCGCTCAAAAAAATTTTGTTTTAAACTTCAGAGCCTACAAGTCCACTCAGTCCTACTTCTCATTCAGCCAATTGCTAAGATAAACAAGTTTGTTTACATTTACAGGAGATAGTGCTGCCCTATTCTTATTTACAATGTCACCAGAAAGTGAGAACAGGCATTTGCATGGCACTTTTGTAGCCAGCATTGCAAAGTATTTAAGCGCCAGATATGCTAAACATTCGTACACCCTTTCGTGCTTTGACCATCATTTCAGAGGACATGCTTCCATGCTGATTATGCTTGTTAAAAAAAAAAGCATTAATTAAATTTGTGACTGAACTCCGTGGAGGTTTGTCTCCAATTGTATGTCTCCAGCTCCATGGTTTTACCCGCATTCTGACATCTATTTTGTGTTATGGTAGTCTCTGACGATGACCCAGCATATGCTGTTTGATTTAAGAACATTTTCACTGCAGATTTGACCAAATATAGAGCAGGTTCCAATATCAGATTTCTAAAGATAGCTACAGCACTCAACCGAAGGTTTAAGAATCTGAAGTGCCTTCCAAAATCTGAGAGGGATGAGGTGTGGAGCATGCTTTCAGAAGTCTTAAAAGAGCAACACTCCAATGTGGAAACTACAGAATCCGAACCACCAAAAAAGAAAATCAGCCTTGTGCTGGTGGCATCTGACTCAGATAATGAACATGTGTCGGTCCATACTGCTTTGGATTCTTATCAAGCAGAACCCGTCATCAGCATGGACACATGCCCCCTGGAATGGTGGTTGAATCTTTAGTGCATCTGACACATAAATATCTTGCAATTCTGGCTACAGCAGTGCCACAAAAATGCCTGTTCTCACTGTCAGGTGACATTGTAAACAGGAACCAGGCAGTATTATCTCCTGCAAATGTAAACAAACTTGTTTGTCTGAGCAATTGGCTTAACAAGAAGTAGGACTGAGTGGACGTGCAGGCTCTAAAATTTTACATTGTTTTATTTTTGAATGCAGGTTTTTTGTACATAATTCTACATTTGTAAGTTCAACTTTCATTATAAAGAGATTGCACTACAGTACTTGTACTAAGTGAATTGAAATATACTATTTCTTTTGTTTTTTACAGTGCAAATATTTGCAATAAAAATAAAGTGAGCACTGTACACTTTATATTCTGTATTGTAATTGAAATCAATATACACCTCTACCCTGATATAACGCGACCCAATATAACACAAATTCGGATATAACGCGGTAAAGCAGTGCTCCGGGGGTGGGGTGCGGCGGGGCAGGGCTGTGCACTCCGGTGGATCAAAGCAAGTTCAATATAACGCGGTTTCACCTATTACATGGTAAGATTTTTTGGCTCCCGAGGACAGCGTTATATTGAGGTAGAGGTGTATTTGAAAATGTAAAAAACATCCAAAAATATTTAAATAAATGGTATTCTATTATTGTTTAACAGTGCGATTAATCACAATTAATTTTTTTTTAATTGCTCGACAGCCCTAGTTGTTATGTTTACATTTTACCTAGCATGCAGTCAAGGGAAGGGGAACTGATTTTTCTTATCCTTTTACATATGCCTGAGAAAGAAAGAAATATGCACACAAGTCTCTTTTTTAAGTAATTCTGTTTAAAGACACTTGTCAAAATACTGAGAAATATAAATGGGTAGAATACTACTACAGTTCAGTGGTGGACAACCTGCGGCCCATCAAGGTAATCTGATTGCGGGCCCTGAGACATTTTGCTGACATTGACCTTCCGCAGACACGGCCCCCCGCAGCTTCCAGTGGCTGTGGTTTACCATTCCCGGCCAATGGAAGCTGTGGGATGCAGCGGGACGCAGGGACATGCTGGCTGCTGGGAACGGTGAACCGCAGCCACTGGGAGCTGCGGGGGCCCATGCCTCTGGACAGTCAAGGTCAGCAAAATGTCTCACGGCCTGCAATCAGATTACCCTGGTTGCTCACCACTGTGTGTGTGTGTGTGTGTTTGTGTTTAAAACTCGTGACATTTGAGGGCCTATATAACTTGGGGCTTTCATTTTTATTTCAGCCTTGATTACTAAATGCAGTTACAAGTTTTACACCATTGTAACTCCAAATTACGCCAGACCTAAATAACTGTTTTAACAGAGTGGACAATTGGCCCAAAGTTCATGTTTTAAAAGAAATCCTCAAATTACCTAAAAAGAAAAGTAGGGAATATTGGTAACTCTGACATATTTATCTAAAAGCCAAAATAGCAAAGTTACAATTAAAGCTGGCCAGAAGAACTTCACTGGAACCATTTTCTGTCAGAAAGTGCAGTACTGTTGAAATCAAAATGCTTTAAAATGTGTTTGTTTTTTTTTCCCAAAATTTCATCTCTGAAATGCAAACCAATAAAAATGCCAATAATGTTAATGTCCCATTGACATTTTCAGAATGAAATGTTTTAATTTTTCATGGTGAAACAACTTTCCTTTTATTTAATAATACAAAAGAAAAAATTAAAGTCAAACAAAGCTCCAGTTTTGTCAAGATGAAACACATCTATCAGTCCAGAACAGACTTTTTCAGATTTTTCCCAAGGAGAAGATTTTAGGTTTTGTTCAGATTTGAAATTAAGCCACATTTCAAATATCTTGAAATCTTCCATGAAATAGAATTTCTGTCGTCCATCCAGCTCTTGTCACAACAAATATCATTCATTCTGGCACCTCTTTGTGGGGCTTACCACTTAAATCTTTGTGGGGCTTACCACTTAAATCTTTGTATCTTTTAAAAATAATATAAACATACCTCACCCTTTTTTCTTGATGGCAGTACTGCACCCTCCGAATAAAGTCCTTTTAAAAGTTTTTCTGTGGTGAATAGTCGAGCCGCTAATAGATGTCTTGCAACATGACCCAATAGAGAGAGATCCCTCTAGTGAAGAGCACTGTGAGAAAGAGTAAAATCTAAGGTCTGGTCTACACTGGGGTGGGGATCAATCTAAGTTACGCAACTTCAGCTACGTGAATAATGTAGCTGAAGTTGACGTACTTAGATCTACTCACTGCGGTGTCTTCACTGCAGTGAGTCGACTGCTGATGCTCCCCCGTCGACTCCGCCTGCGCCTCTCGCTCTGGTGGAGTACCAGAGTTGACGGGAGAGCATTCGGCGATCGATTTATCACGTCTATCGACCCCCGCTGGATCAATTGCTGCCTGTAGATCCAGCATGTAATGTAGACAAGCCTTAAGAGTCCTGTGACAGTAAAGTAAGACTAAAGGTACAGTGCCTAACACTTACTGTAGTCTAAAGTTTCGCTGTTTTTAGTCACTAATGTAAACTATATCTCTTCTTCCAGAGGAGGGGGGCAATGTATGTGTATAGAAAAACGGGGTTTTTTAGATGTTAATGGACATTTTATGACCTGATCCAGAGAAATTAACACTTAATACCTAGATCCTGAGCTGTGCTCTATGCATATCTGGGGGAATGAGGTGCAAAGGTGCCTTAAAACCACTTTTTTTCACCCTGTTTACTTTGGATCTGGGGTGTCTAGCTGTCATGCCACTCCCTGGCATAAACTAGAACAGTCTCAGGGCTGCTTATGGTCCCAAAAGGCTATTGTGCATTAGGACATAGGGGTGTCCCAGCTACAGTCTTTCTGTTATCTATGCCACCTGCACTGGCAACTTAGGATAGCATGTGACCACTCAATACCATCCAAAGATTACTCTAGTTGGAGGGGAATCCTCAAGTAGCCAGCAACACCGCCTTATCACAGGGCAGGTTCTGGCTTTAAAGAGACACCAAGTCACAACTGACTGGCTTAATTGTTTGTGGAGGAAGGCCTTGCTTTCTTCTAAAGTTTCAGATATTGGCCACTGCCAGGAGGAGAATATTAGATATGAACTGTCTTTTACAGTGTAAAAGCCCTGTGTAAAAATTCTGTCTAATCTGTTTGCAGCTTTTTATTATTGGTTTGTTTACATATTTATTTTCCTTGAAGTATGTCATAATTGGCACAGTAAATTTCAATGCTAGGCAGGGCAAGTAACTGGAAGGGAAAATGTTTTAATTCCTTCTACTTCAGGAGTGTCATTGGATGTCTCTGAAAGGAACCCTGTCCGTTCTTCTTGATCCAGAATTTTGGTGACTGATGTTAGACATAAGGCCTGGGGAAAGTGTCTCCTGTCAAAAAACACCAACACATTTTAACTCTTGATTACCTAACTCTTGATATTAAACTCAACTTAGCACCAAGTGCAGAAAAGGACAAGTCCTATTCAAAAGTGCATTGGTTAGTTGTGAATGTCCCCAGAGTTAACCGTGACCAGCTAACGCTTCTCACTAAAGTCACTGCCTATACCAAGGGCTAAATCATGTTTAATATTGATAGTTAAAATGTGCTAGTCAAGACATTTGGTAACATGATGCATTTTCCCCAAGTAGACAAGCTATGAAAGGAGAGGAAATAGGGAGAAGAGGAGTGTGTCCTACAACAGTTTGTAGAAACTTTAAGAAGAGATGGGTAAATGGAAACTGATTTCACAGCATTCCCTTGGCTTTTTTTTTTTTTGAGTACTCTATATGCCATATGGCATTAAAGGGGAGTAGGCATTTATGAGAGCTAAACTTTTATACAATTTTCTGTCATCAAATACTAGAAAAGTTTAATAGAGACTCTCAGTGTTTTGTCTGCATCGCTAAAAGACAGGTTTGAATGTTTATCCACCTGGCAATTTCAAGCTTTCATTTAGCAAAAAATAAAACTACCGTGCACTCTTTAAATAAAGACATCACGTGTGTGTTTGTGTTAGCTCTAATTACAGGCCCTATAATGAGCAGACTTAAGCTTTCTGTGAGACTCTTTGATTTACTTCATTCTAGAGTATAGGTGCTATAAGCAACATTTCTTTTCTTTCTTTTTGCATTAAGATACAAGGGGCTCATACTAGATTACTGGTTTCTTCTCATTTGCTCCTTATCTCGGAGACATGACAGCTGTGTATGTGTCCAGACACATGTAATTTTGCCAGAGTTAAAATTATACGCATTAAAAATAAACCATTACTTTTAGATTTCTTTTAACTTTTGTGCATGTATATAATTAGTAGCCTAGTATAATTCCATTTTAAACCTTTGCCATCTGCATGATTGTTCTCTTGCATTACATCAGGCTACAGGAACAGGTTTAATTAGGTAATTAAGGCTGTAGTAAATATTTCCTGTGGAACATTTTAATTACAAATAAAATCTAAAATAGAGTATCTAGTGCTGAAGGAGCAGGCTTATTCTAAGCTTTTACTGCCATTTATTCTGGTGTAACTTGGTAAATGTTTCCATATGAAACCCTAAGGAGCAGGACTTATTTATGTGCATGCACCCACCCACTGGAATGGCTCCCTTAAAGGTAACCTGTAAAGGATTTTAAAAATCAAGATTGAGCCCTCTTGCTTTTTTATGAGGTATAATGAATACCTGGAAGAATACCCATGGTTGGGTGGCTTATGTGTCTTACCGAAAAATTGATTCTTGCCTTAGATATCAGGAATGTCAAGTCTTGTTTTCCTTGGTTTTGCTGGAGTACTGGCTAGATGTCTCACAGGATGTGTATTCTGTGCCTTGACACCTCAGCTGAAGGGGTGGATTGGTGAATCTTTAATAAAGATGTTTTTCCCTAAGACATTAGTCACTGTAATGTAATAGGTGTTAACTATTTTGAAAAAAAGGAGTTCACTAACAATCTTTTTCCACTCTGACAGGTTTCAGAGTGGTAGCTATGCTAGTCTGTATCAGCAAAAACGAGGAGTCCTTGTGGCACCTTAGAGACTAACAAATTTATTTGGGCATAAGCTTTCGTGGGCTAGAACCCACGCTTATGCCCAAATAAATTTGTTAGTCTCTAAGGTGCCACAAGGACTCCTCGTTGTTTTTCCCCTCTGAGGTGCTCAGCGAGTTTCACTTTCTTGACTAGAGCTGTTTGCGGGGGTGGGGGAGAAATACTTCCCCCTCCCCATGGAAAATTTTGACAAACTAATTTTGTTTTTGTCAAAATTTTCTATGGAAAATGTTGACTTCTTGAAATATCAAAACCTGACAAATTTTCAGCTGAAAATTGAACTTTTCAGTTCTTGGGCATTCCGTTTCTCAACAGTTATCAAGATTTTCTGCAGAAAGCCAACACTTTTTTCACAAAAAATTTTGTAGTCAAAAAGCCAATTTTCCATCAAACAGTTTTAATGCAAAATTTTCAACCAGCCTTACTCTTGACTATTATGCTATCAACATCACCTCACTCTTTCTGCGATCATCATAGAGTCCTCCATGGCAGGCAAAATCTGAATTTGTAATGTGAAAAAAGCCTACTGTGAATAATTTAAAAGGACAATCTTTCTTTTCTTTTGAAGTACATCTTTAAAAAAAATCTGTCATGTCGCTGGAGTACCATTTTTTTTTTGTACTCAGACACAACTCTACACTCATAGCACTTCATCTTCAAATAACTTTATAAACACTAATGAATCCTCACACTGCCCCTGTAAAGTAGGGGAAAGAGTATTCCCATTTTATAGTTGAGGAAACTGAGGCAGACAGGCAAAGTGACTTGGCAAAGGCCACAGAGGGTTTCAATGTCACAGGCAGGATTAGAGTTTAGGAATTCCATTATAGGTCTTATGGTTGGAACACGCCTCTCTGACTCTTATTAGTTATGGGCATATTTGGGATTTTTTGTGGAAGCTTGATGGAGAGGGAGGGCAGGGAAGCAGTCTTGCATGACAACTTGATTCCTCTAGAGTCGATGGTGTGTGCTGCAGAAGGGACACAGAGAGCAAAACTGATACCAAAGTATTTAATATATCTTATTCCCCTATTAGGAGAAAGTCTGGTCATGGATTGTACAGGCACTCAAGTTTTCTGATGACAGCAAACATTGTAACAGAAACAAAATAGCTCCACATATTGATGACCAGAATAATAAAATAATCCTCTCTTAGGTTGCTCTGTCCCAGATCTGGGAGTGAGAGCGCTTAATTGGGGAGCACTTTGGTGTTTGGTGCAACTTTTTAAGACAGAAGTTCTGAGTATTGACTCTCAGTCTAACAGGATGATAATGAGGATTTTTCAGTAAGTGTAGTGTCTGGGTGGGAGAACAGAAGTATGGAAGACCAAGCGTCTACAAAAACTGAACAGCCATTCATGTTAGCTGAGTTACTGGTTTGAGGACACTCTCTTCAGAAAAGGAGACTTGATTTTCTTTTATCAAGCCTTTTCATGCAAAGTGATATGTGACTAACTCGCACGGGTTAACAGACATTTAGGGCCTAATCCTGCAAATCTGTATCTGCCTTATGGGTTGTCTACATTTGAAAGTTATTTTAGATTAACTTGACTTTTTGGGGGATAAACTTAAGTCTGCACCAGCTTTTAAAAAATGATTTGGCATCTCATTCTGCATTAATCAATCCACTTTGGAAGTGGAGTAACTCAAATTTGGAATGAGTTACTCTGCAATAAAAGGTAGGTGTGGACACATCCTCATTTCAGGTTAAATATTCCTTTCACCGCTATCCGACATGGCATTGCTGCACACCTAGGTTAGCCTGTCTGTCTGGGTGGGTGCCCTCTATTTCTTTGGGTCATATTGACTAGATATTACCTCCCTGTTTAAATGCTGGCATGCAGCCATGTGTGCCCTTTTTTGATGCTCCCTCGTGGTAAATTCATACACTTGCAGTAACATACAGATTATAGCAGCCAGTCCCTATGTTTCCACATGGTGCTGTGATGAGGTCCTGGACTTCCTTTGCTCAACCTCCCCTAAATAGCACTGACTGTTAGTCTTAGGCCATGGCTACACTTGCAAATTTGCAGCGCTGCAGCAGGGTGTGAAAACTCACCCTCTCCAGCGCTGCAAATTGCGGCACTGCAAAGCGCCAGTGTGGTCAAAGCCCCAGCGCTGGGAGCGCGGCTCCCAGCGCTGCATGTTATTCCCCACAGGGAGGTGGAGTACGGACAGCGCTGGGAGAGCTCTCTCCCAGCGCTGGCGCTTTGACTACACTTAGCGCTTCAAAGCGCTACCGCGGCAGCGCTTTGAAGTGCAAGTGTAGCCATAGCCTCAGGCAGTGGTTCTCAGCCAGGGGTATGCATGGTCTTCCACGGGGTACATCAGCTTGTCTAGATATTTGCCTAGTTTTACAACAGGCTACATAAAAAGCACTAGTGAAGTCAGTACAAACTAAAATGTCAGACAGACAATTACTTGTTTTTACTTCTCTATATACTATACCCTGAAATGTAGGTACAATATTTATATTCCAGTTGATTTATTTTATAAGTAAAAATGAGAAAGTAAGCACATTTTCAGTAATAGCATGCTGTGACACTTCTGTATTTTTATGTCTGATTTTGTAAGCAAGTAGCTTTTAAGTGAGGTGAAAGTTAGTGTACGCAAGACAGATCAGTCTCCTGAAAGGAGCACAGTCCTGGTCTAAGGTGACAGGCTGCTATGAGGAGTTCTTCTCCCAATCCCACCCACCAAGTAATCAGTCCACTCCTGACACCTAGCTCTCTCCCAGCACTGCCAGTGCCTACTCTCAGCCAGTTCTACTGGCACTTTCCCACTGGCGCCATTAGACACATTAATGGATATCCATGGTTTACTTTCTACTGAACAGGCTATATTTCATTAGTTCTAGAGACAAACAGCACCAGTCTCCTAGCAAAGGGTTGGCTGAGATCAGCAACTCTATTAAGAACAGCTGGTCGAACAGAAACTAGGAAAGACTGAGGTAAAAGCAGTGAGGAGAGAAGGAAGCACTTCAAAGAACTTGCCACCTCTGTAAGATCACACCCCACTGGGAGCATCTGCCCTCAGATCCTTCCTAGCCCTTCATAGCTTCAGTGGGCAGCTGTGTCCCTCACTGTTTCAGGGTACCCCAACAACTATGGCTGTGAAAAATGGTCTTTTTTAAAATTTACAGCTGGCAAGAAGATTGTCCCACACCCTATTAAATATGGACTTAGCCATGGGGACCCATGCATTTGTAGCCTCCACCAGGATTATTGCAGTTCTCTCTATCTTAGAATCGTGTCTGCTGACTCTAGAGCTACAGCTGGTAAGGAACGCAGCAGCTCGTCTGTTCGGCAGCACAGGTTGCCAAGAGTTCATTGTCCCATTCTGTTCACTGACTCCACTTTGAATCACACTCTAGGTTTCAGTCCCCATCTAAGCCCTTTAGAGGACTAGCCCAGGTGGTTATTTGGGGCAGCCCCTCCTCCTATGCATGATCACAACCCATCAGGACAGTCATATTCCATAGGAAGGATAGAACAGTCAACATCCATGAAACTTTTTTGTGCAGGAGAATGACTGGACCATATACCTGAAACATACTGTCCCAAAAGAGATCAGAATGACTATGAACTTCCATGACTTCAAAGCAAAATGCAAAATCCATATCTTTAACTTCCCATCATAACACTGCTAAAGACCCCAAAGCATTGTCCCTGGGAAAAGAGGTCTTACATGTACACCAGTTATTTTGATGTGCTTAGATAAGCAGGTGATGGACAGTATATAGGACCCTAGATGAATGCATAATAACCCAAAATAAAGAAGTTTGAGGAGACGGGAGCTGCTCTGGGTCAGTAATATGTCACTTTCTTAAAATTAGAAATGTAGTACATCAGCTTCTGACTGTAATGAAATGATATTTCTGTCTTGGTTCATAATTACCTAAAATGCTGTCTCGAAATATTTGGTTAATTAAATAGTCAGTCTTGTTTGTTAAAATATAGTACTTTAGCTTTTTTTTTATTGCATAGTAGCAAGTATCTATAAGGAGAAATGCAGGCTAAGTTGACTAGTGCAAAATCTTAGTTTGGAAAATTTCTTGATTTTTTTTCTAGTGAAACATATTATGGTTAAAATGCAATGTTTGATGGTTTCAGGGAAAGACATCTAGATAAGAATTGCTGAGATCTTATCTAAGCGTTTAAAACTCTGACAACATGACATTATCAAGTTTCAGTTTATGTATGGGATGTGGGAGTGGCATTAGATTAGTTCTTCCACATGAGCTAAAATCACACATGTATTTTATCCCAGGCACCTAGTTTTATGGAGGGTCAACAATGTTGGAAGGTCACTTTACTAGATATGATGATGAAGAGCCCTATATAGGACTCTTTCTAGAATTCACATTTGAACTAACACTCATTGCTCTGGAACGTACGTAGTATTTACTGTTAAAGTAGCTAAGCCTAAAATATTTATAGCAACACAAAGCTTGCTTTTTTCTTCAGGAGCCCACTAAAAATTATTAGATCCCTTAGGATCAAATTTATGTAACATATCCACTTAGAAATAACACTTTGCTAATTCCTTGCTTAAAAAATAATTCTAATTGCTAATGGAAGGAGTGGGGCGGGGGCAGGGGGAAACTTGTCCAACCATTATAGCAGTAAAACCCTGCTTGGCACAGTCTTAATACTTCCTATGGCAGAGTGCCACATTGGATGATGGAGAAAGTAGAGCTAATGTGGCCAAGGCACAAACACAACATGAGTTACATGACTTCAGTCTTGTAAAAGAAAGTCTTTTTTCTATTTGCAGAGTATATGTTACACTTGGAACAACATGCATTTACAGTGCACAGCGGTTTCTCATGTATACAGATGGCCTTTGATTTTTATGAATCAGTAATTTGTTTTTGAGTGGACTAAAGACATTGGCCAAATTTTTCAAAAGTGGATGTCAGGTCTAGTCTACACACTTTTTTGCTGGTATAACTGTCAGGGACGTGACTTTCTTAATGGATATAGTTATACTGGTACAATCCGAGAGTGGACACAGTTATATTTCTATAAAGGTGCCTTATACTGCTATGGCTTATTCTACTTCCCATAATGAATAACAATACCAATATAAGCACCTTTATACCAATATAACTGCATCTGAACCACTTTGACTATACCGTTATTGTTAAAGGGGTACAGTGCCGTGTAGACGGGCTCAGGTGACTGAATAAGTGGCCTGATTTTCCAAAGTACTTTCAAGGTCCTGCTTTGAACACCATGTATTAGTTGGACTCCTGTGCTTCCTGATAGATGAGCAGTAGCTCTGAAAGCTAGGAGACCAAAATATTTCCCAGTACTTAGTGGAAACTTGCTCATTGTCCACTGGAAAACATTTATTATGAATTCCAGTGACAACTAGAGTCCTACATATAATAAGAGTCTCTGCCCAAGAGATCTTACAAACGAAATTGGCAAGACAGCGAGTGTGTGAGAGAAAGGAAGATTGTCTCCATTTTGCAGACTGAGTGGCCTACAATCAGTAGGAAGTCTGTGGTAGTGCTGAGAATTGAACCCAGGTCCCCTGAGTTCCAATCCAATGATTTAACCAAAAGACCATCTTTTTTCAATAGCAGTGATAGGAAGTGAGAAGAGTGCCATTTTTTAGAGATTACCAATGAACTTATTTAAAATGAATCCCTCTTGCCTCTTACTAATTCTGTTGTTTCTTCTGCTTTCCTGTGGAAAATGGGTGACTTAATTTAACTGTTGGGAATTTTCATCACTCTAGAATAAAAGAGAGGAGAGAGAAGGTACTAATGATCTACAGATAATCTGAGGCGATGTTAAGAACTCAGGGAACTATTATATATTTTCACCTGGTTTTAAATAAATTGAGAGGTAGTCCAGTAGAGAGCTTGAATTATAAGTCAGAAACCAAAGGCCTGGTCTTAAGCAGGGGAAAAAAGGTGTGCTGTTAACTTGAGTTAGCTAACACAAGGTAAAAGGAACAGCAGTACTTGTGGCACTTTAGAAACTAAGGCTTTGGCTACACTTGCATTTCAAAGCGCTGCCGCGGCAGCGCTTTGAAGCGCTAAGTGTAGTCAAAGCGCCAGCGCTGGGAGAAAACTCTCCCAGCGCTGTCTGTACTCCACCTCCCTGTGGGGAATAACAGACAGCGCTGGGAGCGCTGGGGCTTTGACTACACTGGCGCTTTGTAGCGCCGCAATTTGCAGCGCTGCAGAGGGTGTGTTTTCACACCCTGCTGCAGCGCTGCAAATTTGTAAGTGTAGCCAAGCCCTTTGAAATTTATTTGAACATAAGCTTTTGTGAGCTACAGCCCACTTCGTCTGTGCATCTAACACAACTAACACAGCTGCTACTCTGAAACAAGGTAAAAGCTTAGTTAAGACCGGGCAGTTTTCAGTTTTAACACAAGTCAGCAAATTGAGTATAAAGACTATAGGGGAGCCTTGGGCTTATTTTGCCCTGAAAACTACAGACAGCCTTTGTCTTCATTAGGTACCTCATATTAACTAACTCTGCGTAAGAACACCTAAGGAGAGCTGTTTTAACTAGCTTCACTTACTGTTGAAACAGGTCAAAAAATGGGGATGTGTGTATATGTGAGGGGTTGCAAAATTTGTCCTTTTAATAGAAAAAATGTGAAATTCAAAATGTTTCAACCAGCTCTGACTATATTCAGTGCTAGACCGTAACTGAGCACAGGTCCTTGGAGACCTGCACCTGCCCCAGTCCCTTGAAAACTGGGATTTGTAGTCACAGGGCACATGACTAGAAGTAAGCATGTAACCTACAGGAAACCATATATAAGACTTCTGCCTCAGCAGTTATGATAGCTGGACTCTGCTCTGGAGAAGGATCTGACAGAGGGCTCTTCATGTGGGCCTAAGATTGCGAGGTATACGGTTTTTGGCCAGAACACCCGGTCGAAAAGGGACCCTGGCAGCTCTGGTCAGCACTGCTGACCGACAGGGCCATTAAAAGTTTGGTTGGTGGCACAGTGGGGCTGGTAGGCTCCCTGCCCGGCTCCGTGCAGCTCCCAGAATGTGACTGGCATGTCCCTCTGGCTCCTAGCCCACTGCCCCCACCCTGAGTGCTGGCTCTACCACTCCCATTGGCCAGGAACTGCAGCCAGTGGGAGCTGTGGGTGGGGGCAGGGCGCAGAGCCCCCTGGCTGCCCCGCCGCCTAGGAACTGGAGGGACATGTCACCGCTTCCTGAGAGCTGCCTGAGAGCCCAGCTCAGAATCCCCTCCCGCACCCAAACTCCCTCCCGGAGCCTGCACCCTATGCCCCCTCCAGCACCCTAAACTCCTGCCCCAGCTCAGAGCCACCTCCTGCACCCTGAACCCCTCATTTCTAGCCCCACCCCAGAGCCTGCACGTCCAGCCAGAGCCCTCACCTCCTCCTGTACCCCAACCCACTGCCCCAGCCTGGAGCCTCTCCTGCACCCCACCACTGTGCCCCAGCCTGGAGCCCCCTCCCACATCCCTGGCCCTACCCCAGAGCTGGCACCCCCAGCCAGAGCCCTCACCCCGTCCTGCACTCCAATGCTCTGCCCCAGCCCGGTGAAAATGAGCGAGTGAGTGAGGGTGGGGGAGAGCAAGTGATGAAGGAAGGGGGGATGGAGTGAGTGGGGTCGGGGCTTCGGGGAAGGGGCAGGGCAAGGGTGTTCAGTTTTCTGCAATTAGAAAGTTGGCAACCCTGTGTGGGCCAGGGAGAATAGCCTGGGAGAGAGACCAAGGACTAAGGAAGTGCTAGTGAGGCCAAGTATCCCCATAGTAACCAGGTAGAAAGCTGGATTACAGGGCCCAGAGGAAGCTGCTTTGCAGACTCTGGAAAGAGAGCTGCACAGAACCTTGAAGAACTAAGGGATAAGAGAGTACTTGAGTCAAGCAGAGGACTGACATTATGGATCATGGAGGGAACTGTGAGACCCTGCCTCAAGGGGGAAAGGAGACGAAAAATAAGCCAAAGGCGCATAGAGGATTTGACAGCATGGATAAATCTTAAGTTATTTAAATAATCAGAGATTTAAATCTGCAATCAAGAAACCTTGATTTTAATCCATCTGTTTTACTCATGTTTCGCATTTGTCCTTTTAGTTATTTCCCAAAAGAAGGGTTGATTCTCATTGTTGGTAACTGTTAAAACCTGTTGATTTGCAACTAAATACAGCCTTTGCACTAAATTTGGTGCTTCTTTTTGCTAACGAGGGGGATACACTGTATCTACACATGCTTATTAGAGCAATTATAAAACTGAATTTGCATTTATTCTGATTCTTAAGTTTTACATTTTGATTATGTTAGAAAATGGTGAATGATACATTTCTTTACTAGGGGATGATTAAGTAACTTGTGATTGGTGTCAAGCCATATTTGTGTATGCTAGATACATAAGGGAAAAAAAGTTTATTGAAAAGTTAATCAAAACATGTTTTGCATTTAAAACTAACTGATTTATTAAACAAAGGAAGTATTATCTGTAGTTAATGAAGGGAACTGATGGTGACTCATCACCACATCCTTTCGTAGTGTTTCTTCATAAACTGGAAAGGGAAAAGAAGCTTTCCTGCTTTTTCAGCTCTATCTTAACTAGTCATTGAACTCGAAGTAGCTAAATAAACTAAGAACAAAGAAAATACTTTCTCTGCACCCTCAGCAGAGGCTAAATGTTGTCAAAAGTTGGTTGAGCCAACTCTCATGATTTTGTCATAAGTCTCATGATAATTATTGTTTCCTTAAAGCCAAGCCCCAGCTCCTGGAGTCAGGTGGATATGTGATGATTTCAGCCTTCATTCTTAAAGAAAAAGTAAGTTTCTAATCCTCATGGCTGTGGAGAAAGTTTCCCAGTGCACCCTAAAGGCTCAAAAAGCAGAAGGTACAGTAAAAAAGAACACCAAATCTAGTATTTTTACATAATCTCATTATTTTTAAAGACCATCTCATGATTTTTGGTGAGCCGGACTCATGATTTTTGAGCATTTGGGGTTGGCAATACTGAGCATTTCAACAAACTCTGGTTCCAGGTGCTTAGCCAGTGATTCCCACCAGTTCAGTGGTTTCTCATGCTTCAAAACTTGGCATCAAACATATACTGTTCAATATTATGTGATGTATTTAATTTAAATGATTTTAATAGAATGTAATAAGTTTAGGCCTTAACATAGACTGTTAATTTCAAATTTAAATAGGTTTTGTAAAATTGTATTTCATTTAAATTTTAAAAAATTGTTTTTATACTTTTAATTCACCCTATTATTTGAATTTCCTGCTGCCCTACAGGAGGGCTTATGTATTGTGTGTCTAACAAATGGACTCAAGTGGAGGTGGGGGAAATATTACTCAAATTATATGCACATTCCCACATACATCAGAGAGCTAAAAAGGAGAAACTCAGGCTGGGGTGACTTGGTGCTGGGATGGGGTAAGCTGACCATGTTACATAGACTAATATATCTAATAGGAAGAGTTAGGGGAAAATTAAATCTTTTCTACTATGATGCATGGAGGTGGACTCTAGATGATTTACAATGTCTCTTCCAATCCAGATGATCTTATGATGGTTAAGAAGAATGGCCATTTTGTCAACACTAACTGGATACTTTTTACTTATCATCATCAAATGGTAGTCCTGGTTTCCTTGCTCCTGGGGCCAGGTAAAGTGAATCAGAGCTGGACTGTTACAGCTTGTCTCCACTACGGGGGAGATCAGTGCTGCTGCAATCAATGTGAAGACCCGCTAAATCAATGGCAGAGCACTCTCTGGTTGACCCTGGTACTCCAGCTCTCCGAGAAGAGTAAGGGAAGTCAATCGGGGAGCGTTCCCCATCGTCCCAGCGCAGTGAAGACACTGGGCTAAGTCAACTTAAGCTACGTCGGCTCAAGCTACATTATTCACATAGCTGAAGTAGCATAACTTAGGTCAACTTACTTCAGTAGTGAAGACAAGCCCTTAGCAACTGTTCCTCTGTAAATCTGCTCACCTAAGTGTCAAATCCAGGAAGCTTTTGCCTCACATTCTGGTTTTCCAGTTTGCCTTTTATCAGGGCCTGATCCTGAAAATTCTCATTAGTAGTACTGCTTACTCCCTTGAATACTTTCACTGAAGTCTGGAGTTGCAGGGAGGGAACAGAAAGTGTTACTTTGGCCTTGTCTACATTACTGCGTGTGGTCGATCTAAGATATGCAACTTCAGCTACATGAATAGCATAGCTGAAGTCGAGGTACTTAGATCTACTTACTGTGGTGTCTTCACTGTGGTAAGTTGACAGCTTACACTTTCCCATTGACTCCGCTTGTGCTCCTCGTTCTGGTGGAGTACCGGAGTCGACGGGATAGAGTGCTCAGCGGTCGATTTATCGCATCAACCCCCGGTGGACTGATCACTGCCTGTCGATCCGGTGGGTAGTATAGACAAGCCCTCTGTGTCCATCTACCAACCAAACTCCACCCTCTTGAAATGCCAATCACAGTAGATTAGTAGCTCTTCATAATATGACAGTCCTGCTCCTTTCTTACTTGAGTTTTGAACAGGAGTGAAATAGTTAAGTGTTCCAGTGTACAAGATCATCACTGGGCATCCCATTTTAATCCTCTGTCAAGATGAACAGGAATAGTTCGGACCGCAAAGCAATTGTTTCAGAATGTCAGCAATTCACTGACATCACTGCACCAATTACACTCAGATCACATTGCGGAGATTTTCTTTGCAAGCAATATAGCCTTTTAAATAAAGATTGAAATTCTGGAGCACAAGGTGGCAGTTCAGGGGAGTAGGGGGTATGCTGGAGGTTCCCTTTCTCCGCCCTACCACATAACGATCCTAATTGTAGTAAATAGGATTACTCATGTTAGTAAGGGTTTCTCTGTTAAAGTTTGCAAGATCAAGCTCTAGTTAGTCGGGGTGACTACAGACAGTCAATAGAATGCCAGGTAGCATATCTCTTTAAAAAAACTAAATATTGTACTTAAAACTCAATAGAAGTAATTATTTGTTTGGGTGCATTCAGTCTGACAGAGTTTCTGTGACTTTGACTTTCAGTGCCCTTCATTTTTCTGCTTAAGGGTCTGTTCTGACCTCTGCATGATGAAAGCCCCTTGGAAATTGATGGCACAGAAAGCACGAAAGATGCAAAGCATTTGGAGTGTCTCGAAACTGTTTAATTGTGCCATTGTCATGCCAGTTGGACTCAACACTTGTCTTTTGCAATTGAAAGGATCGGCAGAATGAGCTGATAAGCACTGGTATCCTGGTGTGAAATTGACCCTTTGAACTATGAAGAATAGCTTCAGATAAGCAAGTAATGGAATTTTTATCATGTCTTACTTCTTGTTGTAGCATTTTAGAGTTAGCAATTCAAGCTTGTAAGAAACAGAATCATCCACTTCCCCACCCTTACAAAGAGCAGAGAGAAAATAGTGGCAATGTAATTTGAATAACAAACTTGTACTGATTAAGGGCCCAAACCAGTGAGATGAGCACCCGGACTCCTATGGAAATCAATAGGAGTTGAGGATATTCAGTATCTTGTAGGATCAGGTTGTTGGTATCACAACAGATAGCAATGAAGGGCATTACAAAAAAGGCTTGTGCAGACAAGATACTTTGTATACAGCTATTTTCACTCCAGAGGTATGGATTCTCTTTTACATCAGTAAAATCTCTCAAGTTCTAAAGCTGTTTGTCTAATACAAGCAATAAAGTGGCGGATTTCCATAACACAATCAGAAGTCCACCACTGAAGCCCAAAGGAAGGGATGGGAAAAATATTTGGTATTTTTCTGAGAACATCAGCTCCTGGATTCCTGATTATGCAAGAATTTCAGCTCTCATTTAAAAGAAAAAAAATTCTAGTCCTCAAGGTTATGAAAGAAAAGTTTGAAAAGGTGACCTGAGAATAACTTAAAAGCTCAAAAGGCAAATAAAAAAGAACCTCAATCTCATGATTTTTGAGGATTGGAGGTTGGCAGCACTGTACTACTGAGGTCTGGTCTGCACTACAGATCTATATCAGTAAAACTACATCGCTCAGGGGTGTGAAAAATCCACACCCCTGAGCAACTTAGTTATATCAACCTAACCCCCCATGTGGACAGTGCTATGTTGGCTGGAGAGCTTCTCCTGCCGATATAACTGCTGCCTCTCGGGGAGGTGGATTAACTACACCAACAGGAGAGCTCTCTCCCATCGCCTTAAGAACATAAGAACGACCATACTGGGTCAGACCAAAGGTCCATCCAGCCCAGTATCCTGTCTACCAACAGTGACCAATGCCAGGTGTCCCAGAGAGAGTGAACCTAACAGGTAATGATCAAGTGATCTCTTTCTTGCCGTCCCTCACCACCCTCTGACAAACAGAGGCTAGGGACACCATTCCTTACCCATCCTGGCTAATAGCCATTAACGGACTTAACCTCCATGAATTTATCTAGTTCTCTTTTAAACCTTGTCATACTCCTAGCCTTCACAACCTCCTCAGGCAAGGAGTTCCACAAGTTGACTGGGTGCTGTGTGAAGAAGAACTTCCTTTTATTTGTTTTAAACCTGCTGCCCATTAATTTCATTTGGTGGCCCCTATTTCTTATATTATGGGAACAAGTAACTTTGCCTTATTCACTTTCTCCACATCACTCATGATTTTATATACCTCTATCATATCCCCCCTTAGTCTCCTCTTTTCCAAGCTGAAAAGTCCTAGCCTCTTTAATCTCTCCTCATATGAGACCCGTTCCAAACCCCTAACCATTTTAGTTGCCCTTCTCTGAACCTTTTCTAATGCCATTATATATTTTTTGAGATGAGACCACATCTATATGCAGTATTCAAAATGTGGGCGTACCGTGGATTTATATAAGGGCAATAAGATATTCTCCATCTTGTTCTCTATCCCTTTTTGAATGATTCCTAACATCCTGTTTGCTTTTTTGACCACCTCTGCACACTGCGTGGACATCTTTAGAGAACTATCCACGATGACTCCAAGATCTCTTTCCTGATTAGTTGTGGTTAAATTAGCCCCCATCATATTGTATGTATAGTTTAGGTTATTTTTTCCAATATGCATTACTTTACATTTATCCACATTAAATTTCATTTGCCATTTTGTTGCCCAATCACTTAGTTTTGTGAGATCTTTTTTAAGTTCTTCACAGTCTGCTTTGGTCTTAACTATCTTGAGCAGTTTAGTATCATCTGCAAACTTTGCCACCTCACTTTTTACCCCTTTCTCCAGATCATTTATGAATAAGTTGAATAGGATTGGTCCTAGGACTGACCCTTGGGGAACACCACTAGTTACCCTTCTCCATTCTGAGAATTTACCATTTATTCCTACCCTTTGTTCCCTGTCTTTTAACCAGTTCTCAATCCATGAAAGAATCTTCCGTCTTATCCCATGACAACTTAATTTATGTAAGAGCCTTTGGTGAGGGACCTTGTCAAAGGCTTTCTGGAAATCAAAGTACACTATGTCCACTGGATCCCCCTTGTCCACTTGTTTGTTGACCCCTTCAAAGAACGCTAATAGATTAGTAAGACACGATTTCCCTTTACAGAAACCATGTTGATTTTGCCCAACAATTTATGTTTTTCTATGTGTCTGACAATTTTATTCTTTACTATTGTTTCAACTACTTTGCCCGGTACTGACATTACACTTAACTATCTGTAATTGCCATGATCACCTCTAGCGCCCTTTTAAAATATTGGCGTTACATTAGCTATCTTCCAGTCATTGGGTACAGAAGCTGATTTAAAGGACAGGTTACAAACCATAGTTAATAATTCCACAATTTCACATTTGAGTTCTTTCAGAACTCTTGGGTGAATGCCATCTGATCCCAGTGACTTGTTACTGTTAAGTTTATCAATTAATTCCAAAACCTCCTCTAGTGATACTCCAATCTGTGACAATTCCTCAGATTTGTCACCTACAAAGAACGGCCCAAGTTTGGCAATCTCCCTAACATCCTCAGCCTTGAAGACTGAAGCAAATAATTAATTTAGTTTCTCCGCAATGACTTTATCATCTTTAAGTGCTCCTTTTGTATCTCGATTGTCCAGGGGCCCCACTGGTTGTTTAGCAGGCTTCCTGCTTCTGATGTACTTAAAAAACATTTTGTTATTACCCTTTGAGTTTTTGGCTAGCTATTCTTTAAACTCCTTTTTGGCTTTTCTTATTAAATTTTTACACTTAATTTGGCAGTGTTTATGCTCCTTTCTGTTTACCTCACTAGGATTTTACTTCCACTTTTAAAAAGATGCCTTTTTATCTCTCACAGCTTCTTTTACATGATTGTTAAGCCACGGTGGCTCTTTTTTAGTTATTTTACTGTGTTTTTTAATTTGGGGTATACATTTAAGTTGGGGCTCTATTATGGTGTCTTTGAAAAGTATCCATGCAGCTTGCAGGGATTTTACTCTGGTCACTGTACCTTTTAATCTCTGTTTAACTAGCCTCATTTTTGCATAGTTCCCCTTTCTGAAATTAAATGCCACAGTTTGGGCTGTTGAGGTGTTCTTCCCACCACAGGACTGTTAAAAGTTATTATATTATGGTCACTATTTCCAAGCGGTCCTGTAATAGTTACCTCTTGGACTAAATCAAGCGCTCCACTCAGGACTAAATCAAGAATTGCCTCTCCCCTTGTGGGATTCCTGTGCCAGCTGCTCCAAGAAGCAGTCATTTAAAGTATTGAGAAATTTTGTCTCTGCATTTCGTGCTGAGGTGACATGTTCCCAGTCAATATGGGATAATTGAAATCCCCCACTATTATTGAGTTCTTTATTTTGATAGTTTAGAGCAGGGTGGGAAAACTACAGCCTGGGGGCCACATCCGTTCCTCCAGACATTTTAATTCATCCCTCGAGCTGTCGCCAGGGAGCAGGGTCCGGGGCTTGCCCCGCTCTGGCGCTCCAGCTGGGGAGTGGGACCAGGGGCTTGCCCCACTCCACGCAGTTCCCGGACGCAGCGGTATGTCCCCTCCCCCCCCCAGCTCCTACACGTAGGGGCAGCCAGGGGGCTCCGCATGCTGCCCCCACCCCAAGCGCTGTCCCCGCAGCTCCCATTGGCCGGGAACTGCCACCAATGGCTGCAACTGCCACCAATGGGAGCTGCAGGGGCGGTGCCTGCAGACAGGGCAATGTGCAGAGCTGCCTGGCCGCGGCTCCGCATAGGAGCCGGAGTGGGGACATGCTGCTGCTTCTGGGAGCTGCTTGAGGTAAGTGCCGCTCAGAGCCTTGCATCCCTAACACCCTCCTGCACCCCAAGCCTCTGTCCTGATTCCCCTCCCACCCTCCGAACCCCTTGGTCCCAACCCGGAGCACCCTCCCGCACCCTGAACTCCTCATTTCTGGCCCCACCCCCAAGCCCTCACCCCCAGCCAGAGCCCTAACCCCCTCCTGCACCCCAACCTCCAATTTTGTGAGCATTCATGGCCTGCCATACAATTTCCATACCCAGATGTGGCCTTTGGGCCAAAAAGTTTGCCCACCCCTGCACTAACCCCCCTTTTTGTCCTTTTGTCTTTGGGGTGGGGCAGCGTGCGAAGCCCCCTGGTTGCCCCATGTGTAAGAGATGGAGGGGGGACAAGCCACTGTTTGTGGGAGCCACGTGAAGTGGGCAAGCCCCTCACCCCTCTCCCCAGCTGGAGCGCCGGAGCAGGTCAAGCCCTGGATCCTGCTCCCCGGCGACAGCTCGAGGGCCGGATTAAAATGTCTAGAGGGCCGGATGTGGCCCCCAGGCAGTTTGCCCACCCCTGGGTTAGTGGGTTACAGATTGTAATAAGCCATAAATCTAGTGTGTCTGTTTAGTCCATGATTTTTAGTGTCTAGCAAAGTTATGAATTTAAGCTCCCAGGCTTATCTTTTGAAAGTTAAGTTAAAAATGTCAGATATGTACAACAAATATGGCTCCACACTAATGCAAAAGAGGACTGGTTTTGAATCTATTGATTTTATTTACGCCTTTGATCTTGTGGTAGTGGTTTTTTTCCTTGCAAATCCATATAGTTCAAAAAGACTTTATTATGACTCTGAATGAAACATGCATTATTTTCAACCCAAAATCAAGACAAGTTTTTACAGAAAAGTTGCTTTTAATGGAAAAGTCTTAGGCAAAAAACCTTACTATTTCCTCTGCACATAGATTTATAGTAACTGCTTCATATGTTCAAACTGAACTAAATAAATATAATTTAAAATTTTAGAATAAAAGAGATAAATCCATGCACACATAATATAAATTGTTGTTTTTTCCTCAACTTAACTTTGAAACTTTTTACATTGGAAGAAATATGCCAGTGTACTCTAGGGTACTGCTTTGATGATTCACTGAATTGCTGTTTCTTAAAATGAATCAATAGTCCACTGAGTTCATACGGAAGAATTCCTAGACTGATTGACTGTGCCAGCAACTCCTTCTTCCTGAATTTTTGCTTATATACAATAAATTGAATGTGACATAGCCTTGCTGAGACAAAGGAAGTCACAACAGAATCAGGGCTGGGCTGCATCCTTTTGCCTTGTGGAGTTTGGACAGATTACCCAAACAAACTGAGAATATCTTGCTCACCATCTGTGAAAGTGACCCCTTTTCTTCATGACTGTTGAAGACTTGTACCTGGACCAATGAAGACTAACCATTGCTTCCTTACAGAAGGCAAACTTCCAGCCACCCTATGGGATGCAGTAGCCTAGTTCAAACTAGAAGAAGCCTCTCCTGAGCACCAACAATCTCAGAAAATTATGCCTACTTACTCTTGGAAAAATCACTAAAAAGATGGTGACATCCAGACTCCCAGCATCACTTGTTGTCTTCATTATCATGGATCTGTCACAATCAAATGTTCACACTTGGGCATCACAGACGTGACCTTATTGACACTGGTGAACTCCTTCTCATGAACTCTGGCAAGAAGCAGACCTTGTTGGTAAAACTGCTAGACTTATCTAAATTCAATACCATTGACTGTTTGGTGCTCTTGACATTAGAAGAGCTAGTGGGACGTAGCACTTGACTACTCATTTTCCACCAGACAAATTCTAGAGAATTATAATGGCCATCTGTCTGGGTGTGGCAAGCAATGTCTCCTTTTATCTTGCACTGGCCAAAAGCCCCTTCTCTCTGGAATGCTGTGATCTAGATTTTCACCGCTTCCAAGTTAGTGAGCTGCAGTAGTCCATCTGGACTGAACATAATGGCTGCAACTGGAACAGGATGCAGTAGCTCATAAATAGAATCTAATAATGGGTTTGGAATAATCCTTTAGTCTCCATGTATTACAGTACACCATTCAGTGCATTACGTGATTTAAGTATGCAGATTAAGGTTAAGGTTAAGATTTTGCATTGTTCTTCTATAACATAATGCTGTCCTAACTTGCTACCAACACTTTTAAATTAGAGTAAAATTCTGTCCTTTGATACATATGCACAATTTCTTCAGTGAAAACTGGATGCACATTTGAAGTCAGAATTTGGTTTCTAGGTCCAAGTCCATAAAGGGAATTGGGCATTGCAATATAGAGCTGCACCCTTAATAAGTTTTAGCCCAGAGTTTAGGGAATTTACCCGGGATACAGGAGATCCTGGTTCAATTCTCCCCTTTGCTTGATGAGGAGAAGAGATTTGAACATAGATTTTCCATCTTTCAGGTGAGTGCTCTAGTCACTGGGCTGTGGAGATATTCTTTCTCAGGTCTGCTCTACACTAGAAAATTAGCTTGGTTTAACTACAGTGATCAGGGGTGTGAAAAATCCACACCCCTGAGTGGTGTAGTTAAGATGACCTAAGTCCCCATGTAGACAGCACTAGGTCAGCAAGAATTATTCCCCTGACCGAGCTACCGCCTCACAGCTGGACTACCTATGCTAATTGGAGAAACCCTCCTGTCTGCATAGGTACAGCTCCACTGTAGCATTTTAAGTGTAGACAAGCCCTCTCTTGCCCAGTGGATATTTAATTATTTATACATAGTGAAACAACTTTTAACAGGAGAGAGACACTGCAGAATGCCTGCAAGCCCTGGTTAGGGCACTTACATAAGGAGTGGGAAATCTATGTTCAAATTCCTTCTCATCAGGAGAGGGGGAACTGAACAAGGTCAGGGCCGGCTCCAGGCACCAGCGAAGGAAGCAGGTGCCTGGGACGGCCAACAGAAAGGGGCGGCATTCTGTCCGTTATTGGGGCGGTACGTTCGGGTCTCCAGCGGCAATTCGGCGGTGGGTCCTTCAGTCCCTCGCTTCCTCTTTGGCAGCACTTTGGCGGCAACTCAATCCCTCCGCTTCAGTCTTCAGTGGCAATTTGGTGGCAGGTCCTTCGGTGCAGCTCAATCGGGTTTTCCTTTTTTCTTTTCTTTTTTTTTCCCTTCGCCACTTGGGGTGGCAAAAAAGCTAGAGCCTGAACAAGGGTCTCCCACAGCCTGACTCAGTTCCCTAACCACTGGGCCAAAGGTCATAAAGGAGCCTAACATCACCATTACCTTTGCCTCACCACTCCCCTGGCCATTTTATGTGGAGCTAGGTGTGCTCTGAGAACACCTACCAGTTCGGTCCCTGCAGGCAAGATAGGTGACCATTGCCTATCTTTGCCATGCTTTGAAGATCCTACTAAGGATTAGGCATGTCTTCTTCAATTGTTTAGAAAATGGCATAGAAAGTACACTTATAAAGTTTGCGGATGATACCAAACTGAGAGGGGTTGCAAGTGCTTTGGAGGATAGGATTAAAATTCAAAATGATCTGGACAAACCGGAGAAATGGTCTGAAGTAAATAGGATGAAATTCAATAAGGACAATTGAAAAGAAACTTGACTTAGGAAGGAACAATCAGTTGCACACATACAAAATGGGAAATGACTGCCTAGGAAGACGTACTGCAGAAAGGTATCTGGTGGTGGTGAAGGGAGGGGTCATAGTGGATCACAAGCTAAATATGAGTTAACAGTGTAACACTTTCAAAAAAACAAACATCATTCTGGGATGTATTAGCAGGAGTATTGTGAACAAGACACAAGAAGTAATTCTTCCACTCTACTCCATGCTGATTAGTATTGTGTCCAGTTCTGGGTGCCACATTTCAGGAAAGATGTGTACAAACTGGGGAAAGTCCGGAGAAGAGCAACAAAAATTATTAAAAGTCTAGAAAATATGACCTATGTGTGAAGATTTGAAAAAATTGGGTTTGTTTAGTCTGGAGAAGAGAAGACTGAGAGGGGACATAACAGTTTTCAAGTACATAAAAGTTTGTCACAAGGAGGAGGGAGAAAAATTGTTCTGATTAACCTCTAAGGATAGGACAAGAAGCAATGGGCTTAAATTACAGCAAGGGTGTTTTAGGTTGGATATTTGGAAAGTCTTCCTAACTGGTTAAGCACTGAAATAAAAAGCCGAGGGAGGTTGTGGAATCTCCATCATTGGATATTTTTCAGAGCAGGTTAGACAAACACCTATCAAGGATGGTCTAGCTAATACTTAGTCCTGTCATGAGTGCAGGGGACTGGACTAGCTGACCTCTTGAGGTCCCTTCCAGTCCTATGATTCTATGAGATAGGTGCCTGGGTACCTACACTGAGGTGTCCTGTGCATGCATAGCAACAGAAACATAGGCACCTAGGAGACTTTTACAGTGAAGATTTAGGTATAGAGGGATTTTATGTACTTCCAGAGTTAAGTGGCGGTAGCAGGGTTTTTTGAGGATCCCAATGGATAACTAAAGTGCGCATCAGACACCAGGTCCTTTTGTGGATCTGGGCCTTAGCTCTATTTAAAAACAAAACAAACAAAAAACCAAACAAAAACTTGTAGGGATATTTCCAATGTGTAGTAGCAGTGGGGATTAAATATAATTGTGGTAAAATAGATTGTTTTCTTGTACACATGTCCTAGTGTATCTTCTAGCTGATGTACATGCATACAGAACTGTATTTACTAATCAGGCCCCAATCCAGAGCAAACATCTGTAAAATAAAAATTGTCAGTTCTTAGTCTAATCTATTTATTAAGAGGGGAGGTATAAGAAGGATTAATGTTTGTTTGTTTGTTTTAAATACTGTGTTTGCATTGTTAGCCTTTTGTAATACAAGGCATGTGAAAATTCTCTCTCCATAGTTTTGAGCATCTTAGTGTAATCTCTTCCCCTCACCACAGCAGAGAGGAGTGCTTTCTTGTTTCTTCTGAGTAACTAAGCCAGAGTAGTGAGTAAAGTGTTTGTCTACCCTATTCATATTATGGTTATAATATAAAAAGTACTTTCATATTTCTTTACGAGATCACCAAGGCACTGTTTAACAATTAATTGGTCTTCACACCACTCTGTATGTAAGTAAATCTATTATCTCCATTGTACAGCTGGGGAAACTGAGGAGTTAAGTGACCTTCTCAAGGCTATGTAGCGAGTCATTGGTAGAGCCAGAGCCAAGAAGAAAACTGTATTCCTAGTGCTTAGTCCATCATTCTAAGCTGATATCATACTATCTGGTTTGATAGTCTTTGTATCTTTCAAATATACATTCTCTGTTATTGTTGCAACATAATGCAGAATAAGAGATCAGTAAAAGAATAATACTAGCATCATGTTTGGAAAAATTGTCATACAATTCAATGGCTTGTTGTGGTTTTTACTATTCTTGATAATTAAGAATACATCTCTCTTTACCATCAGGTAGCCAGTGTTGCCTCAGAAAGCTATATCACACTCTGTTCAAGAGGGTCCCAAACTCTTCCTTAGCCTTTGCCAATATAGGCCATGTGCTTTGCTGTCTCCCCGCTGTGCAGGAGAGGATGGCTGTCAAAATGACAGGATCTGCTTTGAGTTCTCATTAAATATTGCATGTCATAGCGTGACACATGATATGCCCTGCAGTGTGTCGTGTGCTATGACGCTAATCAACATTCAGTACCAAAAGAGGAAAGCAGCTGTTCTGCAGTCGGCATGTCTGAGTGCTCCTGAGCCCAGCAGGACATCACTTAATTCACATTAATGGAAAAGGAGCTAGCCTCATAACATTTATATAAACGGAACTAATGATCAGGAAAAAATGCAAACTAGTTATATTCTACTCTTGGAAACTATGAATAATTAACAGTAATCAGACATACTGGATCTGATTAAACTGCTTGTGCCACTGTTACGGCTCCTGTAAACCTTTATGTGAAGCTGCAACTTTTAAGTGCTTATGTTCTTTAATAGATTAAATAACATTTGCCACAAGGCTCTCTCACATATTATAATGGAGAAAAGCTGCAGCTAAGGGCAAACATCTCAGAATTATGGCGCATAGGGATAGAAAGCCTGTAGTCTCTCCTTTCCCCACAGCTCTTCTATTCCTCCTCCTCCATCTTGCCAAGACAAGATTTTTTTCTATAGTCTAACAGCAATAACTTACCCACCTCTCCTTTAAAAAACCCAAACACACATGGTCCTCAACTTCCCAGTCTCTACCAAGGATGTGACTACATGGAAGTTTCTCTGTTACCTTTGTCCATTTAGCTCATCCCCTCAGGGCAGCCTCCTTGCATTAATACCACATTCTCATCCACATCAGGAATGGGAGTGTCTTAACCATCATTGACACAGTGCCTTCCAGCACCTTGGAATAACTACTTCTTCATTACTGTCCAGTGATGGACATCTATAACCAGGAGCATCAGCAAACATGGCCAATTCTTCCTATCTCCTCTAATTTTCTTTCAGTACAAACCCATAGCTCCACTGCCTCCTGTAGGTCAGAGTGAGAAACATTAGAAACTACTATGGAGAGGTGGATGCAGTCTGTCCATAATTGCCCTGGGCAATTAGATAGTCACCATGATGATTAATTACAAATATTTTTGTTAGGGCACATGAGTTCTGCCAGTTGATACCTCCATCTTTACCTTCCCTGTGACCATAATCTCTAGAATCCTTCCCATGAATGAATGAAGCGTTGTTCCTTTAGTGCACCCTCCTGGTTTCATGGCTAATGCCCATATGGCCACTCATCTCTTAAATTATTTGGTTCTGCATGTATTAGCTCAAACCAACCAGCATCTGGACACAAACATCCTCTCATCCCTATTGAAAACCTGTCCTCTAACATATTGAATATCTAATTAGTTACTTCATGCACAGCAGATGTCTCTTCTTGAACCCCCAGCACTATCAAATGGCTGCATATTCCAAACTGACTGAAGCTAGTCTCATGGTTTGGGGTGTGGTTTTTTTAAAGCAGTAAATCCAGCCAAGAACAAGGTTGGTTGAGGCAAGAAAGTGACAAACTGAGAAACAGTTTGGGATTGCACAGCCAAAAAATGGGAATAGGTAATCTAGGTCAGGATAAAATCATTTTTTGCCCTTGTAGGATGAATGAAACCACTGCAATACAAATGAATTAATACTGTAAAATCCCTCACAAACTGGCTTCCCCCTTTCTGAACAGACAGCCCTCCCTCTTATGTAATCATTTATTCCTAACACACAGTGAGAACTGAGTGAGAGGGGAGAACCCTCTGTCCCAACTGCATTAACCTTGGCAAGCTTGTTTACAGTGGGGGGTGGGCACATTGCCATGGACAACAGTGCTCAAAACAAGATCCCTGTCGAATCAGTCTCTATGTATGGATTAAATTGTGAGGCTTCTCTTAAACTGCCATTACCCTCATCTCTCACCATTTCCATCTTCTGTATGAGATGGGGATCCAGGTCCATCTAAGGAGGATAGGATTAGGTAGTTCTCTGTTCTGATAAAGGTCTCCACTCTTGCTTCTGGATCTTTTCCTTGAGTTTTCCATGAGATCTTGGTTGGCAGTACCACTCAGTTGGAGCTTACAGACGGTGACTTTTATGGTGCTCTGTCTGTGCCTCAAGCCTCCTTAATCAACTTCTCAAATTCAAGTCTGCCTCTCCTTAGCTGTTTTTTCCCATGCTCCCTCATGCCGTCAGAAAAGTCTGTCGTTTGATTGGTTCAAAAAGTTCCTGGAGCCCTTATCAGCCTTCACAAGATACTTTTTGAAGAGGAGGGCTCTTGTGCTGTTATATTTGGAACAAAAATGCAGAGCTATGGTCAGATTGGCTCTCTACAGATTCCATAATTATCACTGACTTTCTGCTTATGTGTATCATGGAAGAAGTCCTAGGTGGGAAAATGAATGAAGGGACAGTGATGGCTTAATGCAGTGGTTCTCAACGTGTACCGCTGGGGGTATGCAGAGGTCTTCCAGGAGGTACATCAACTCATCTAGATATTTGCCTAGTTTTACAACAGGCTACATAAAAAGCACTAGCGAAGTCAGTACAAACTGAAATTTCATACAGACAATGATTGTTTATACTGCTCTATATACTATACACTGAAATGTAAGTACAATATTTATATTCCAGTTGATTTATTTCATAAATATATGATAAAAACGAGAACGTAAGCAATTTTTCAGTATTAGTGTGTTGTGACACTTCTGTGTTTTTATGTCTAATTTTGTAAGCAAGTAGTTTTAAAATGAGGTGAAAGTTGGGGGTATGCAAGACAAATGAGTCTCCTGAAAGGCGTACAGTAGTCTGGAAAGGTTGAGAACCACTGACTTAATGGACCAGAGATGTAGGGTGGGTGTAGGTATGTGAGAGAAAGAGAGAGAGCCATATGTGAAGATGATCTGAATGTGAAAAACTACAGAGCCATGTGCTTTGACTACTGTGAACCTTTGGCCTCACCTACTCTCTGCTTGCTTAATCCATCTTATCTGGGACTATTCTGTCTCCTTAATAGTTCACCAGGTCTCTTTGGTGGGAGGGATGGAGGCAAGAGAGGACTGCCTACAAATTTTTCCTTAACTACACATGCACGTGCAGAACCAACAGAATGTTAGTAGGCCAGTAAGATTGCATTGCTGTCTGCACGCATAAGGTTTCTTTTAAACCTTATAGCTTTGATAAATTGAACATTTTTACCAGACTTCTGAAAGTTGCATCTGTGGCGTAGGACTATCTCCTTAGAAACTTGAAATTTTCCATCTCAAATGGCTAGATGCTATAGCAGGGGTTCTCAGACTGGGGGTCAGGACCCCTCAGGGGGGTCACAAGGTTATTACATGGGGGGTCATAGAATCATAGAATATCAGGGTTGGAAGGGACCTCAGGAGGTCACCTAGTCCAACCCTCTGCTCAAAGCAGGACCAATCCCCAACTAAATCATCCCAGCCAGGGCTTTGTCAAGCCTGACCTTAAAAACCTCTAAGGAAGGCGATTCCACCACCTCCCTAGGTAACCCATTCCAGTGCTTCACCACCCTCCTAGTGAAAAAGTTTTTCCTTATATCCAACCTAAACCTCCCCCACTGCAACTTGAGATCATTACTCCTTGTTCTGTCATGTGGTACCACTGAGAACAGGGTCGCGAGCTGTCAGTCTCCACCTCGAACCCCATGTTGCCTCCAGCATTTATAATAGTGTTAAATTTGTAAAAAAAATGTTTTTAATTTATAAGGGGGGGTCGCACACCAAGGCTTGATATGTGAAAGGGGTCACCAGAACAAAAGTTTGAGAACCACTGTGCTATAGCTATTCACAATCGACTTTGCAAAAAAGTATAGTGAGAAACTTTCTTTAAAAAAAAAATTAATCCTGGGTTAAGTGAACCTGCCAAATTCAGCCTAAAATATTTAAAAGCATGTTTTGAAAAAGTTGAGAAGCTAAAAATAACCCCTTTTGAAATGGCAATGCTCATTCAGTTTCAACTGTAGGCACTACTAATGAATACCTAGTATTGAGTTACAGTATACAAAATATGGAATACAGTCTGCTTAGAAGTAGTTCAATATAAGGCATCAACACTTGCTTACTTCGAGTAAATTGCATCATATTTTTAAAGCAGTGTGTTACTTCATTGCTACCCATTCAAAAGAATCCAAAGGAATCCTAATGTGTAACTGGTGAATGAGAGAAGTCAGGACATATTGTCTGGTCCTGGTGGAGTAGCTGAAAGCTAATAGGCAACTAGTTAAGTAACAGATGTTAGGCATCTCAAACAGCTCTTTTTTCAGCAGTTGAATAGAGCTAATAGGACTCATGAATAAATGTATGCTTGTATGATGGTCACTCATGCCAAGATTACAAGTTTAGGGTTTAAAACAATCCTCAATGGTTGAATTATATTTAACCGTGGATAATGAAAATACATTATGTTTATATTTAATCTGGCTACATATAAAATCCTCAAACATAGTAATATACCATGTAATCTAAGGCCACGGTTCTGCACACAGCATATATGTTCATGTGATTCTGTAAACATTCACATTAGTGAAGTATGTATGCATGCCATTGAAGACTCAGGCCTTAAATTTAGTAAGTTATATTTTGAAAAATTAAAGGCTATTAGACTTGATTTTAGAATTACACTCAATTTTTGAAATGTTTGGTAAATTGTTGATCTGGTAAAACGTGTTATAGTGATCAGTGTGTTTAAATTGACTTTCACTTGATTTATTGTAGATCATATAAACATATAAATAAGTACTTCAAGCAGGGATAACACTTTAGAGAATAGACTCCTTTGCCCATCTGACCTTGAATTTCAACTAGAATGGAGGGGAAGAGAAGAAGTATGTTTACTGTGAGGCAGAAATTCTATTGTTTTTTTGTGATGATCCTTGGGTTGTTTGGCAAAAGTGAACAATCTGTAAATTCTTGGCCAATCTTTCTCCTTTCCTCATACTTGTGCTTACAAAATACTCAGGAGGGAGGCATCTGGGCAGTGCTAGTTAAACTTTCTTCCCTGCCCCCGTTAGACTTAAAGTTTCATCTGGGCTGAGGAGTAAGGGTCCCCTAAGTAGCAGTACAAATCAATATTTATTATGCTATTGATTTGGCCCCAGTACCATTTCAGTAACGTACACAGACAAGATTTTCTTCCAGCTAAGTAAAAAATAAAAATAACTGGTTTTGTAAAATATTTTTACTTACATATATTGCTTAGGGACTGGGAATCTGGGATTAAATAAGAGGAAATTCTGTGATGAAGTAACTCCATCAGCATTCTTCATTCAGTAAAGTGGAAAGCCAATCTAACCACAGGGGAAACTGACTGAGTCCCATCCATCTCAGCCATTCATCAACGGCAAGTCGTGCCTGACCAACCTGATTGCCTTCTATGATGAGATAACTGGCTCTGTGGATGAGGGGAAAGCAGTGGATGTGATGTATCTTGACTTTAGCAAAGCTTTTGATACGGTCTCCCACAGTATTCTTGCCAGCAAGTTTAAAAAGTATGGCTTGGATTAGTGGACTATAAGGTGGATAGAAAGATGGCTAGATTGTCGGGCTCAACGGGTAGTGATCAACGGCTCGATATCTAGTTGGCAGCCAGTAACAAGCGGAGTGCCCCAGGGGTTGATTCTGGGGCCGGTTTTGTTCAACATTTTTATTAATAATCTGGATGATGGGATGGATTACAGCCTCAGAAAGTTCACAGATGACAAGCTGTGGGGAGAGGTAGATGCGCTGGAGGGTAGGGATAGGGTCCAGAGTGACCTAGACAAATTGGAGGATTGGGCTAAAAGAAATCTGAGAGCTTCAGCAAAGACAGGTGCAGAGTCCTGCACTTAGGAAGGAAGAATCCTGTGCACCGCTACAGACTGGGGACCGAATGGCTAAGCAGCAGTTCTGCAGAAAAGGACCTGGGAATTACAGTGGATGAAAAGCTGGATATGAGTCAGCAGTGTGCCTTTGTTGCCAAGAAGGCTAACAGGGCCTACATTAGTAGGATCATTGCCAGCAGATCGAGGGATGTGATTATTCCCCTCTATTTGGCACTGGTGAGGCCACATCTGGAGTACTGCATCCAGTTTTGGGGCCCCCACTACAGAAAGGATATGGAAATATTGGAGAGAGTCCAGTGGAGGGCAACGAAAATGATCAGGGGGCTGGGGCACATGACTTAAGAGGAGAGGATGTTCTCAGTGGTGGCAGATGACAGAGCAAGAAGCAATGGTCTCAAGTTGCAGTGTGGGAGGTCTAAGTTGGCTATTAGGAAACACTATTTCACTAAGAAGGTGGTGAAGCACTGGAATGGGTTACCTAGTGAGGTGGTGGAATCTCCATCCTTGGAGGTTTTTAAGGTCAGGCTTGACAAAGCCCTGGCTGGGATAATTTAGTTGGTGTTGGTCCTGCTTTGAGCAGGGGGTTGGATTAGATGACCTCTTGAGGTCTCTTCCAATCCTAATCTTCTATGATCTCAGGAAGGAAAATACAAACACAAAATAAATCAACACTTCCATATTTAATCTTGTTCAGCAGCTCAAAACTATCTTGAAAAATGCATAACAATGATATCAAGCTGAAGTTTGTTTTCATAAACATGATTTAAAACTTTTCTTAAATGCCCACATATGTGGCTGGTGGCTGTTGTTTGTTTTTGTGAAGTGGGGGTGACATTAAAGTAAGGCCTCTTTTTATAAGTGTTATTGGGAATGAATATGACTGCATTTTGGGGCGAGGTACCAGGTTGTAGAGCAGGGGTCTCAAACATGCGGCCCGCGGGCCGCATGCGGAGCTCTTCCCTGCGGCCCGCGGAGCTCAACAAAAGGAAGCTTTTGTCGACAAAAGACTGGATTGCGTACACACTGTGATGTGACTTTTGGCGATAAAATAAAAGCACTCCGACAAGAGACATAAGGCTTTTTGTGCAATTTTTTTGTTGACAAAGTGCCATTGTAGACACCACGCTTGATTTTATCATTTTAATTGGCCTCCAGGAGATGTCCCACAATGCCCACTGTGACCATTCTGATCAGGAGTTTGAACCCACCTGCCTGCAGTCAAGTAAACAACCATTTGCTTTTGCCCCTCTCTCTTAGAAGCCTTGGGAATTTTTGAAATTCCATTTCCTGTTTGCTTGGCATGGAGAGGTTTTATCACATCTTCCCAGGTGACCCTGGCGGGTTATTGCAGCAAATGCTTTCCCATTTGGACCACTGCAGAGCTAATGGATCTGCTCAGTATATGGGGAGAGGAGGCTGTGTGGTCCCAGCTGTGCTTGAGCTGTAGGAAGCGAGACCTACGGGCAGATTTCTGGGCCGGGCCGGGGGTGCGAAGGGAAGGGTATGATCGGGGCCGGGCTAAGGTTTGGGGAAGTGAAGATCAAGGAGCTGAGGCCAGGTGGGGGACCATAAGGCGGGAGGGCCGGGGCCGAACCATCACTCCGGTGCTGCAAAAAGACTGCTCCGCCGTTCTATAAGGTGCTGAATGCTATCCTCGGTGGTGACCCCACCTCTAAAACCAAGAGTCCCCTGGATACTTTGGTGGGCCTGGAGGTGGCAGAAAGAGGGCCTACTCTGGAGAACAAAGTCATTAATGAAGAGGTGGAGTTAGATGATGTGGAGCTCCCGGCAGGGTCGCCTGGTGGGGCAAACAGCAAGGAAATGTTCACCACTCTGGAGGTGTCTAGCCAGTCTCAGCAATTGCTCTTCGGTGGGCGAGAAGCAGGAGAGGAGACGCCTGGTAAGTGGCTGTGGTTTGTGTCATGCGGAGGTGGGTTCAGGGTATAGACATGTACAAGGCTGGCCGTGTTTCTGTGTGCTGGACATTTCCCTGTGTATCCACTCAGTATTGTGGAACAGGGTGTTGATGCACACCAAGATCTTACAGGAATCCTCCAGAGAGATCTCTAGGAAAGTTTCCTGGAGGCACTAGGTATTCCTCTGCTGAAGGTTCTTGGAAGAGTTGCTTTGTTAACCTTCCAGGGTCACCTGGGAAATGTGTAGGAAACTTTCCATGCACCATTCGGCAATCAAAAATGTGCAGGGACTTCAAGAGTGGCACAGAGGCGAGCAAAAGCAAATGGGTTTACTTGACCAGGACAGAAGCCTGATCAAGTATGGTCACAGTGGCATTGTGGGTACACTCGCTTCCCTGCTTACCCTCAGCAGTGAGATATCTGCTACAATGACCCCTGCCTGTGGAAAAGTGTGGGAGAATTTTAGATTTTTTTTCCCTAGTCTGGTGTCAAGTATCAGAGGGGTAGCCATGTTAGTCTGGATCTGTAAAAGCAGCAAAGATTCCTGTGGCACCTTATAGACTAACGACCTATTGGAGCATGGGTATTCACCCATGAAAGCTCATGCTCCAGTACATCTGTTAGTCTATAACAGGGGTCGGCAACCTATGGCACGCGAGCCAATTTTTAATGGCACGTGGCTGCCTGCTGGGACTCCGCGTGCCATTAAAAATCCTGCCGACGTGGCAAGCTGCAGGGTCCGCGGTCCCAGGCCGGAGTGCCGGCCTGAGCGCAGCCAGCCGCCACCCCCTCCTTCCCCTAGAGCCCTGCCGCCACGCGCACAGTGCTCTGGGGGCTGGGGCTAGGTGTTCCCACGGGGCAGCGTTTGGCTCCGTGGGGAGGGAAAGACGCTCCCCACTCATCCGGAGCCCTGCTGCTGCACGCACAGTGCTCTGAGGGGCGGGGCAGGGCTGCGGGGGCGGTGGCGGCGGCGGCAGGGCTCTGGATGAGCGGGGATCCTCATGGTAAGGGGGCCGGGGCTGGTGGGGGGGGGGGTTGAGTAAGGGGTGGGGGCAGTCAAGGGACAGGGAGCAGGGTGGGTTGGATGGGGGGGTGGGATCCCGGGGGGTGGTTAGGGGTTGGGGTCTCTGGAGGGGGCAGTCAGGGAGCAGGGAGGGTTGGATGGGGCATGGGAGTCCCGGGGTCTGTTTGAGGGGTGGATAAGGGTCAGGGCAGTCAGGGGACAGGGAGCAAGGAGGGTACTGGGGGAGCAGTTAGGCTGTGCGGGGGGGTCTCTGGAGGGGGTGGTCAGGATACAAGGAGCTGGGGGGGTTGAATGAGTCAGAAGTTCTGGGGGGTGCTGTCAGGAGGTAGGGGTGTGGAGAGGGGTTGGAGCAGGCAGGGATCGGGGGGGGGTTGTATGGGTCCAGAGTTCTGGGGATCCTGTCAGGGGGCGGGGAGCAGTTAGATAGGCATGGGAGTCCAGGGGGTCTGTCTGGGTGCGGGGGTGTGGATAAGGGTTGGGGCAGTCAGGGGACAGGTAGGGGGTAGGGTCCTAGGAGGGCAGTCAGGGGATAAGGGGCAGGGGTCCCAGGAGGGGGTAGTCGGGACAAGGAGTGGGGGGGTTGGGGGTTCTGGGGGGGGCAGTCACCCAGCCCTAAGCCCTGACCCTCCCCCCCACACACACAGCCCTCTGCCCTGAGCCCTGTACCACCCAGTCCTCTGTTGACTCCTTCACCCCACCATGACCCCAGCCCTGACTGGCACCCCCACACATACCCAGCCCCCCTACCCTGATATCTGCACCCCCTCACATGCCCCCAGCCCTCTGCCCTGACTCTTGCACCCCCCACATCCCATCCCCCCCGCACATCCCCAACCCCACCCAGAGCACCAAATGGGAGCCCCTGCACCCCCACTCACATTCCCACCTGCAACCCTCACACCAAATGGGAGCTGCCCAGGTAATTGCCCCCACACCCAAACCTCCTGCCCCAACCCTGAGCCCCCTCCTTCATTCTAGCTCCTGGTCAGACCCTTCACCCCCAGCCCTGTGCTTAGTCCACTCCCACTCTCAGCTCAGTGCAGAGAGAGGAAGAGAATGGGCCAGAACCAGGGAGAAGGTAGGTACCCACTGTATGTGGGCAGGGCCGGGACCCCAGACCGGCACCGGGCTGAGCGGGTCTGGCAGCTGGGATCCCGGCTGGCAGGAGCTGGAGGATGGAACCCCTGAGCGGCAGTAGGCTGAGCCGCTCAGCCCGCTGCTAGTCTGGGGTTCTGGCTGCTGGCCCCGCACAGCCCGCTGCTGGTCTGGGGTTCTGGCTGCCAGACCCTTCCCAGCTGGGGTCCCGGCCGCAGGTTGCACTCAGCTCACTGCCGGCCTAGGTGAACAGAACCCCAGACCAGCAGCGGGCCGGTGGCGTAAGATCAACATTTTAATTTAATTTTAAATTAAGCTTCTTAAACATTTTGAAAACCTTGTTTATTTTACAATACAATACTAGTTTAGTTATATAATATATAGACTTGTAGAGAGAGACCTTCTAAAAAAACATTAAAATGTATGACCAGCACGCAAAACCTTAAATTAGAGTGAATAAATGAAAACTCGGCACACCACTTCTGAAAGGTTGCCGACCCCTGGTCTATAAGGTGCCACAGGACTCTTTGCTGCTTTTCCCTAGTCGGCTGCACCCCAACCCTTGCAGAGTTATAGAGCGCTCCTGCCCCAAGCCAACACTCACCATGCTTTGGGTGTTCACAGAGATGTGTGCTTGCCCAGGGCCAGTAAGAAAGTGTGTTATGTTACAAAAGGTGTATTTTACTGAAACGTTTCAATGCTGTGCATGAACATAACAATCATGCTTCTGTGCATTGGTCCCTCTGCTTCGGTATATGTGGCCTTCTGGAACACTCCACACATGCCGGCCGAGCATCTCCGTCAGATAAGAAAGCGCCCAAGATGGAGCAAAGAAGACATGTTCCGAGAGGTACTACACTTCTCCAATGCAGAGAAAAGGGAACACAAGGAGTGGAGGGAAGCCAAAAGGCAGTACCAAAAAGAAAATCAGGAGTTTGTTAAGGACACTACTGAGTGGATGATTAAAGTCATGGAGGAGCAAACGCAGACGCTGAAGTCCTTAATAATGCTGCAGACTGAGCAGAAGCATGCCCACCCTCCCCTGCAGCACATTCAGAACTCTTTTCCATGCCCCTGCAAACTCCACCCGCACATTCCTTTCCACTTTCCGGGACTTCTCGGTTTCCCCTTCACTCCACCTCCTTGGACAACTTTCAAAATGATTGCTGGACTGACATACATCTCTGAAAGTCTGCTCTTCCCTGGTACCTCCTTTCCCACCAAGCATCTTTGTGTGTGTGTGTGTGTGTGTGTGTGTGTGTGTGTGTGTGTGTGTGTGTGTGTTGTTTTTTGTGCAATAAAAGCAAAGTTTTTGATGGTAACTCATCTTTATTTGTTTCCTACAAATTGAGATAGCAGGCACAACCAATACATACATAGACAGTTTAATCATTTGCTTACTGGAATGTAAGGTCCCAAATGTCACCATTTCTACCTAGGAAAACTACCTGTAATGTAAGATTGTAGCACTAATACAGAGATATACGTTTCTGGTTCACATTTTCAAAGTATTGCTGCAAAAGCCTTCCTGATTCAAAATGCCCTCTTCTGGGTCCCTCTGATAGCCCTGTATCTGGCTGCTCAAAATCAGTAGCCAAGTGGTCTGCCTCAACATTCCACCCTTGAGCAAACCTTTCAGTCTTAGCTTCACAAATATTATACAATGTACAACACGCAGCTATGACCATGGGAATATTATCCTCATTGAGGTCTAATCTGCCATAAAGGCATCGTCAGCACGCCTTTAATCCACCAAAGGCACATTCCACTGTCCTTTGGCACTTACTCCTTATGGCTGTCCAAGTTTCCATGTAAGGTTTCATGAGCCATGGCTGTAAGGGGTATGCTGGGTCTCCCAGGATCACTATGGGCATTTCAACATCCTCCACTGTAATCTTCTTGTCTGGAAAGAAAGTTCCTGCTTGTAGCTTTCTATACAGGCCACTGTTCCTGAAGATGCATGCATCATGCACCTTCCCAGACCATCCCACGTTGATGTCAGCGAAACACCCATGGTGATCCATAAATGCCTGCAAACCATGAGAAATACCCTTTCCTATTGATGTACTCCATCGCAAGATGGTCTGGTGCCAAAATTGGAATATGTGTGCCATCTATCATCCCTCCACAGTTAGGGAAACCCATTTCTTCAAAGCCATCCACTATTTCACACACATTTCCCAGAGTCACAGTCCTTCGTAGCAGGATGCGATTAATTGCCCTGCACACTTGCATTAACGCAACCCCAATGGTTGACTTCTCCACTCCAAATTGATTCACAACTGACCTGTAGCAGTCTGGCATTGCCAGATTTCACACAGCGATTGCGACACGCTTCTCTCCCAATGGGGCAGCTCTCATTCTGGTGTCTTTGTGCTGGGGTGAGCGCCGCACATAGTTGCAGGAAGGTGGCTTTCCACATCTGAAAGTTCTGTAGCCACTGCTCATCATCCCACACCTGCATGATGATATAATCCCACAATTCAGTGCTTGTTTCCCAAGCCCAGAAGCAATGGTCTACCCTCTGCAGCTGTTCTGTGAATGCCAAAAGCAATCTACAGTTGCTCCTATCCATATCACACAGTATGTCAGGCAACTGGGAGTCTTCTTTAGTTAGGAACTTCGCAATTACCTGCACTGCCATCCACGATGTCCTCATGAGTTAACAGAGCATAGGAGAACAGTGTGGGATCCATCTGATCTCACAAACAAGGGTGTAAGCCGGAGGCCTGGGCTACCGCCACCGGCGGCGAGGGTGAGGTCCCCTGTCTCTGGCTGGCTGGGGTCCGCGGCGCGCCCCTCCGGCAGGGGAGCGCCGGCAGGAGTCTATAGCGTACCCCTCTAACAGGGGAACGCTGGCAGGAGTTCGCAGCGCGCCCCTCAGGCAGAGGAGCGCCGGCAGGAGTCTATAGCGTACCCCTCTAGCAGGGGAACGCTGGCAGGAGCTCGGCTACACGCACCTCAGGTTCGGCCGGATAGACCGCGGCTGGCAGCTCCAGCTCTTCCACCGGTTCTGGTTCCTCCTGTCCCTCGGAGCACTCGGCGCCAGGCAGTCCCGGGGAGTCCCGTCCGTCCTCTTGCTCAGACTTCTGCTGGTCCCGCGCCTCGCTGGGGTTGGCAGCCAGGTCGGAAGGGAGCAGCGTGCAGTCTGCGTCCGCCTCCCCCCGTTGTGCTGCCCCGACTGAGCAAAGGGCCCCGCCCTTTGTACCTCCTGTTCCGCCCCTCCCATCGCTGGGGTCGGAACAAATTTGGCCTGACCCCGCCCCGTCCGGTTGAGAGCGTGGCGGTTTCCCCTCAGGCTCGGAGGGAAGCCAGCCTGGCTCCCTACAAAGGGCCATTGAAAAATGCTGAGAAAGAAAGCTGTAAACTCATGGAATGATGGGACAGAAAGCAATGCACCATGGAACATTGAGCCTGGTCCCAAGATTCGCCACAATCCGCTCCACCTTCCCACAAGACCTAGCAGCAGAAGGTGTTGAGCTGGACTATAGGATAGGTACCACAGTGCACTGCTCACACAGTCGATGCTAGTGCCCCAAGTGTAGACATGCTCTGCTGACAAAGGGAGGGAGTGTGAACATGCAATACCAATTTTTATTATAGCACTTTTTGAGTGTAGACATAACTTTTGTTGACAAAACTCTGTAGTGTAGACAAGGCCTTAGTAAGGGAGCTTTTTCCCATTTCTACCTTTCATGGATAAGCCTCAGCTGAATTTGAAGAAATTGACTAAACCCATTGCCATTTTTTAAAAAATTATTTTTTTGTAAAGCCCACAATGTAAAAGCATAAAAACTGTAGTAAAACAACATCAGATCTGAACTATATGTTACATCTCTGATGGATGATAACATATGTTTGTGGAAACAGGATTTCTTCCAGTTCCTGTATCGCATATGACGTTTCTGTATAAGTAGAAAAGGAAACTTTAGAAAAGCTGAGAACTAAAGAAATAGTTTTGATAGAGGGAGCATGGCCTGGCCTGCCATATAAGCAAGCCTAGTAAACAGAGTAGTGAGATTCTATTGAAGTGGAAATAATGTCTGGCTTTGAGAGAGATGTTTTGTTGTTATTCAACAGGAAGTGGACTGTCCTTCAGACTTAGGTGCCTGTAATATATGCTAGACTAGTAGCCATTTAGCTATTGATCTTCCTTTGCAAAGATTGAAACAGTATCTCTTTTTTGTGATGCATTTTGGTAGAGTTGACCAGCACTGGGTCTTGACAGCTCATAAATCTGTTGGTATCTCCCACCCCTCACCCCACCCCCGCTACTTTGCTATACAAAAGAAAGTTAACAAAGTATAATGTATCTTTATCCATATAGACCAGCAATTAATGAATGTTGACATTACATCACTGTCTGCCTTCAGGATGGCATGTGAGATGAATTTAGTAAACCAAAGTGGATGCAGCGTTGTCGTAGCCATGTCAGTATCAGGATAAGAGAGAGATAAAGTAGGTGAGGTAATATCTTTTATAGGACCAATTTCTGTTGGTGAGAGAGACAAGCTTTTGAGCTTACACAGCTTGTCTCTCTCACCTACAGAAATTGGTCCAATAAAAGATATTACCTTGCAAACCAAATTAACAGTTCTCCTAAACTGTTGTCTCTTCTTATGAGTTGTGTTGGAGCTTGGTGCACTTTATATATAATCTTAGCATGTGGGTCTCTGAAAAATGACTCTGTGAAAGCAGGAGAGTTCCATGATTGTTGGGTCTCATTGACCGCCAGAGTAAATTTGCCCACTTTAAGCAAAAAGATGATTGTAACTGCCATCCCTGCATCCCAGCCTAGAATTTAAAATCAGGTTGTCTTCTTTCTGACTTGTGTATCATCAGTAATAGAGATCTTCCAGGTCAAACTCTGTTCTCATCGTAACTACATTGTTTTTAAATTCTGGCCTCAGGTGCACCTATTCAGCTACATGGTCTGTAACAGGAGTGCCTAAGTGTAACTGAGTCATTATTTACACAAGAAAATTGTCCTGATCTAATTAAAATTGGTTGCGAAAATGATTTAGTGTAGACGCTCTAGTTTTGGTTTAAGAGTGTCGTACTGATTTTATCTGAAGTAAGTTGCACTGATGGTTAACTATATCAGTTTATATACCAATTTGGCTAAATTGATTCAATTGTAGACATGTAGACAAGGCTAAGAGCAGAATTTCTGTAACCAAGCATTTGACACGCATAAAGCTAACATGATTCATCGCATCCACAAAACAGACTTTTCTCTGGCGTAATAGAGAAGTTAAAAGTACATAGATAAGCAAACAATGGTGTCTTAGTGTTGACCTGTCCACAGTCTTCCATGTTGCACAACTGTGCTCACATTGCTTCTGGTGGTGCCACAGGCAAAGCATTGTGGTGCCACAGGCAAAGCACATGTTACAATGCTGATGCACTTGATTATACAGTCCCATCTACACAACCAACTAAGCAAACAAACCTCAGAACCAAACAATTGTGTTAGAATCTGCTTAGAAACAAGTCAGTCGTGGCACAGCTGTTCGTGATCAAGGCCTACACAGTAGTATACTCACTCAGTTATTCATGTTGTGTGTGGACATCAGCCATGTGTGGAGTCAATCATGTTAAAAATCAGGTTACAATCTTAATCAAAATCTTTAGGGGTTAGCAATTACTATAAAGATGCTTTAAGAGTCCTGTCAGCTCAGAAGCAAAGTCCGGCCAAATCCACTAATGAAATGCTCTATAACATTTTAATTTCTTTCCTTGTTACTTCAGAGCAGAATTGTGGTCTAACATCTGTACCAATACTAGATATATAGTAAATGAAAGGAATAATTTAAACTTCAAAAACAACTTTTAAGACAGCTATCCTTTGTACATACATTTCAGAACAGAGGTATCTGATGCCACGTTGAGGCCCAGTCCACACTTGGGTCTGTGCTAGTTGTAACTGTGTTCAAATTCAAGCATGATTGTATCAGGAAGCATTCTACCTATGCATCTGCATAGCTGCCACGTTCTCTATAGCTCTACAGGTGATGGTTTTGTGGATGTAAGCACAATAAGTGAGCAAGATTATTTTCTGATTTAGCTTATCTGTTAATAAACTAAATGCTAATATTTCAGAGCAGAGAAATAGAATCCAAGAGGCTCCATATGGATATTGGTGTCCTTCGAGTCTGACCTTCACAGTCCTTTGTGTTAGCACAAAACTATCTTCACTATTTGTACCTGCATTTTTTTCTTTTCTCCTTTTTTTCTCTCCTGGTCTCTTTCCCATCTGTATTTTATTTTCACCGTTGTTCCTTTGCCTATCACCTAATCCAGGGATGGGCAAACTATGGCCCGCGGGCCGGATCCGGCCCTTCGGGGCTTTGGATCCGGCCCGCGGGATTACCCCTGGTGGTGCTGCGGGCCCGGCGCTGCTCTCAGAAGCAGCCCCCGGGCCGGGAGGCAAAGGGATCCATGTGCGCACGCAGAGCCCTCTGCCCCCCCCACCCCCCAGGGGCCGCAGCACTTCCTGGAGTGGCGTGGGGACAGGGCAGGCATGCAGGGAGCCTGCCCTGGCCCTGGTGTGCGCCACTGCCACCCCGGAGCCACTTTAGGTAAGCGGCACCGGGCTGGAGCTCAAACCCCTCCTGCTCCCCGCCCCCCAACTTCCTGCCCTAAGCCCTCTGCCTGTACCTCGCACCCCTCCTGCACCCAACTCCCTGCCCTGAGCCCCTTTCTGCACTCCTGTGCATTCCAACCACCTGCCCTGAGCTCCCTGCTGCACCCTGCACCCCGTGCACCCCAACTCCCTGCCCTGAGCCCCATCCTGCACTCCGCACCCCTCCTGTACCCCAACCCCCTTCCCTGAGCCCCCTCTTACACTCTGCACCCCTTCTCTGCCCCAATCCCTTGTCCTGAGCCCCTTCCTCCACATCCCGCACTCCACCCGCCCTGCCCCGGCCCTGCATACAATTTCCTCACCCAGATGTGGCCCTCGCCCCAAAAAGTTTGCCCACCCCTGACCTAATCCTTTCTCTTCTACCTGCCCCTCGTACATTGGCTCTCTTCCCACAATGGTCCAGTCTCCCGCTCAGTGCTTTCTCTCTTTGAATTTATCCAGTATCTCTGGTTCTGTCTGCCTCACTCCACAAGTATCTCAGGATTGTGGATTGTGCGGCTGTTCTGTCTCCTGCCAACATAGCGCTTTCCACATCGGTGCTTCTGTCAGTGTAAGTTATGTCAGTCAGGACTGTGGTTTTACCAACAAAAGTGCTAATGTACACATAGTCCTAGTGTCTAGCACAATGGAGCCCCATTTTTGGTTGGCCATGAGCACTACTGTAATAAATAATGAATGTTCCCCAATTATTTATGGGCAGAGAAGAGAGAAAGGAGGAGGTCTTGATTATTCCTCAGGAGTCGCTAAGGGAGGGAAGAACGGAAGGGGAAATATTGATCTCTCCCTGTAGCCCTGGAATTAAAGATACTTCATTTGGCCTGAGTGAGAGTGATATCAGAGCCAAATGTGTGGCTGTCACTCCAGATGAGTGACACTTGGCAGGGATGCAGATGGTGAAAATTGAGAGTTAAAGGACATGTCCATACTGGGAATTTTCAACACTTTTTTCATCCCACTAGTCTAGCTTTGCTGATGGTGGCAACGGGGAAGTGCTAGTATAGACAAAGATACAGTTTAGGATACAGTTGTTAAAATTACCTGTACCCTGTCTACACTAGCACTCCCCCACCAGCAGAACTGCACTTGTGCTAGATCAGTGGTTTTCAACCTGTGGTCTGCGGACCCCTGCGGATCTGCAGATTATGTCTAAGATTTCCAAAGGGGTCTGCACCTCCATTTGAAACGTTTTAAGGGTCTGCAATTTCAAGTGAAAGAAGTTCAAAACCACTGTGCTAGTCTAACAGTGGGGAAATTGTTAGTGTAGAAAAGGCCAGGGGCCAAATTTATAAAATTATATGCTGAGGTGCCTAAAAATGCAGTTAGGCACCTACTGGGATTTACAAATCCCAAAGCAAGTTAGGAACCCAACTACCATTAAAGTCTAAATGCCTTTGTAAATATGGCCCTTGGTAACTTTTCAGAAGAAGCTATACTCAGGGTATGTCTACACCACAATCACAGATGTGACTGTAGCACTCAGGTAGGCATGCTAGCTTTAATCTAACTAGTGCTACTAAAAATAGCACCAAAGATGCTTGGCGTGGATCCCGTGGAGGAACGTACAAATCTGATCAGAATCCTAGGTATGTACTTACGTTGCTAGTCTGTGCCAGGGTCATTGCTGCCACATCTTTACTGTTATTTCAACTGTGCTAGGTAGATTAAAGCTAGTGCAGGTAGCAATCACATTTCCAACTTCAGTGTACACCAGGGGTAGGCAACCTATGGCACGGGTGCCGAAGGCGGCACGTGAGCTGATTTTCAGTGGCACTCACACTGCCTGGGTCCTGGCCACCGGTCCGGGGGAGCTCTGCATTTTCATTTAATTTTAAATGAAGCTTCTTAAACATTTTGAAACCTTATTTACTTTACAATAGTTATTTACTAAAAACTAGTTTAGTTATATATTATAGACTTATAGAAAGAGACCTTCTAAAAACATTAAAATGTATTACTGGCATGCGAGACCTTAAATTAAAGTGAATAAATGAAGACTTGGCACAGCACTTCTGAAAGGTTGCTGACCCCTGGTGTACACATACACTTAGAGGCCCAACTTATTCCCATGGGAGGGAGAACACCTCATGATGGGGCTCTAGAAGAAATCTGTGAGGGCTCTCCTGAGGAAAACCTTCCTGCATCATCCTCTTGCTCCACCACATAGCAAAGCCTATTAAGCCCACTGTTTTCCAAACCTGGCAGATCCCCAGGGATCTATGTGGGCCCCCAGAAGCTACAGCCATCCATCCAGAGGCTCTGGCAGGCCCTCTTGCCCTCACGCTTTCAGGGACTCTTCTGACTATATCCCCCAGAAGCCCTGGTGGTGGACAGGGCTAGATTAACCTCTTTTGGGCCCAGCATCAAACATTTGTGGGCCCCCTGTGGGCAATGAGGCATGGCGCGGGGGTCAGGAGGGGCCGGTTCCCGGAGTGAGGCGCCAGGAAGGGGCAATGGGATGTAACGTGGCAGGGGTGGCACCACTCTGCCCAACCCTGTGTGAGGGCACTCATTACAAACCAGCGGCCACCACTCACACTGGTCCTGGCTGCCAGCACACCCCTTCACCGTGGGGGCGGGGCCCGTGCGGCGCACCACATCACGCTGCCTCCCAGCCCAGTGCCCCCCCACAGACTCTCCACCAATACCTATGCCCAACACCCTCTTGCCCAGAGACCCCCAACACACAAACTCCCCAGCACAACTGCACAACGCCCTGCATACCACCCTCCCCACCCAGTGCCCCCACACAGTCCCACCACCACAACTGCACAGTGCCCCACACATACAGACTTCCACCACTGCCCAGCGCCTCCCCAGACTCTGTGCCCAGCACCTCAAAACACACAAATGTCCCCCACCCCTCACTGCCCAATGCCTCCCCCCACAAATCCCCCCCTAGAGACCCACTCCCCGCACCCGGCTCCCCCTCCCCCGGCTGTACTCACCAGCCCCGCTGGGAGGTGACTGTGTCCGCCAGGCTGAGCCAGCAGCGTGGCCAGTGCCGGTCCGCCCCTCAGGAGCAGCACGATCAGCCAGACTGGAGCGGGCCCTGCCAGGCTGAGCTCCCATGGGCCCCACTTGCTGGGTGGGACCTGGCTGAGCCCTCCATGCTGCCCCCCCTCCACTAGCCGAGACTGGCCCGACCTCTGCAGCAGTCCCAGGTGGCTCGGCCCCAGGGAGACGTGCTGGGCCTTGCAGGTAGTGGGCTGCAGAGACTGATTGGAGCTGGAACCATTCTGGGGAGCAGGGCAGACCCCTGGAATGTGTCTCCCAAGAGCCAGCCCGGGCTGGCTGCACCCACTGGCCCCATGGCCAGCAGCCCTACCCAGCCACATGGGGCAGAGCCTGGCTGCTGGGCAGTGAGCCCCTTACAGGCAAGGGGACTTGTTGGCTGGTAGCCACTCACACAGGAAGGCCTGAGCTCTTGACTGCCCCAGGTGAGGAGCCAGACCTGGATGGGTTAGATGGGTCCTTAATGGGCCCCTACTCTGTGGGCTCGGAGCCATTGTAAACCTGCTAGTGGTGGTGGGAAGGCTCTACAGAAGAGACATCAGAGACCGAATCTTGTAACTAACTTTTAGTATCCTTCTCCTCCCATGGCGTAGACCTTGGACTGTGTAGACAAGCTTTTGCAGTGTCCAGGATGGAGGGGAGACTGGTGTTGTGCAGGCAGCTCTAGCATTTATGATGTAGCCCAGGGTTGTCCAGCCTTTTCTGTGCTATGGGCCCGATACTAATTTTGTGCACCTCCACAGACCATGTACAGAAATATGTGCTCTACAAAATGGTGTCCTACATGCAGTATTACCTTGCACATGCTCCAATAGCCAGGATTCAGGGCCGGCTCTAGACCCCAGCGCGCCAAGCGCGCGCTTGGGGCGGCGTGCCGCCGGGAGGGCGACAGGCGGCTCCGGTGGACCTCCCACAGGCATGCCTGCGGAGGGTCCGGTCGTCCGCGCCTCCGGTGGACCTGCCGCAGGCATGCCTGCGGAGGGACCACTGGTCCCATGGCTCAGGTGGAGCATCCGCAGGCATGCCTGCGGGAGGTCCACCCGAGCCGTGGGACTGGCGACCGCCAGAGCGCCCCCCACGGCGTGCCGCCCTGCTTGGGGCGGCGCAATTGCTAGAGCCGCCCCTGCCAGGATTATATAACCTGGCAGCCTTTCCTATGTCCAGACCTCTTAAACTACACTGCTTTTTCTACACTACAACATTAGGTCAGCTTAACTACATCACTCAGGGCTGTGAAAAATGTCATACCCTGTGTGATGTAATTAAGCCAACCTAAGCTCTGGTGTAGACATGCCTAGGTCAACATAAGAATTCTTCTGTTGACCTAGCTGCCACCGTTTGGAGAGGTGGGTTTACTGCACCAATGGAAGAGCAATTTCTATCACTGTAGTAAGTGTCTACGTAATAGCGCTGCAGCTGTGCCACTGTAGCGTTTCTAGTTTAGAGACACCCTTAGATCCAAGGTTTGATTTACAGATAAAGAGTTTAAGGTATGATTATTTTTTCATAGAATCAGAAATAATATACATGTTTTGGATGTATGGGTTCTGTCAAATTTCATAGTTGATGTGGTTTGTAACATACAGCCTGATCCTGCTCTCATGAAGGTCAATGAGAGTTTTGCTGTTGACTTAAGTGGAAGCATTCTTAGGCACATAAGATGTGCATTGAAGCTATTAGTCACCCTATTGCATATTCCCAACTTTTTATAGTTATGCCCTAAGTTAAATTTGTAGGATTGGATCTTGTTTCATATAATTAAAACAACTGTTGGAGTGAATTCAGTGATTGTGGAAGGTAGCAGAATAACAGTGTAGAGTGAAGTCCTTTTGTATCCAAAGAACCAGTAAAGTTTAGTGCAAGTTATGCCATCACCCAAACTGAGAGGGAAGCATGAGAGGTTAATTCATTCTCTTTCGTTATTCAGTCCTGGGTGTCTTCTGAGACAGCCAACAAGCAAGTACTAGTGTCATTGTTAGTGATGTTCAGTGACGTGGTTAATTGTTGAGTATGAAACTGAACTGGCACCGCTAATTTCTTACAGACCACAGCACAGAAATCACATGGTAGCAACTCTCCTTTACTACCAACCTAGTATGAATTTGTGTTAACACCCTAAGGTGAAAGGTTTCATAACCTATTACAAACTGCCTGAGCCATCCAGTCATTTAAAGAATTAGCTTTACCCAGGATTGTTTGTTGAATTGGAAACTTAAAAGGCCCTTTAAAGACACAATATTATTTTGAAGTCACTTGTATCTTAAGCCTAAACAACTTGATTGTGATAAATAAAAATTGTTTACGCTTTTCTTCTCACCAAAGACTTGTTTTACAACACATATGTTCCCTTGGCAATGGGTACTGAGGTTATGTCCCTTCTCCACATTGGTCACTTTCTTGGTTCCCAATAAAAAAAAGTGACTGACATATGATTTTGGTAGGAAGGGATGAGCTAAATACAAAGACTGAGAAAAAAGGAGGAAGATATTGAAAGGCGGGAAGGAAGTTATATACGGAGAGGAACATGGAGAGCAGGTAGAGCAGTGGGTCTCAAACTTTTGTCCTGGTGACTCCCTTTCACATAGTAAGCCTCTGAGTGCACACCCTCCCCCCTTAAAAATGAAAAACATTTTTAAATATATTTAACACCATTATAAATGCTGGAGGCAAAGCGGGATGTGGAGGCTGACAGCTCGTGACCCTCCATGTAATAACCTTGCGACCCCCTGAGGGGTCTCGACCCCTGTTTGAGAACCCCTGAGGTAGAGTAAGGCTGAGGTGAAATGGATGCTGAAAGGGCAGTGGTTTGGAGCAAGGAGCAACGAACCAGTCAGCTGAAGAGAGAGAATCTCCAGAATTAAAAGATTTAAAAAGAAGTCCTAAGAGGTTTTTGTTCCTGACTTTTAATTTTTTTAAATATATATAAAAGTTGTCTTCCAGCTTGTTGTTGGCTTTTAATTCTCTTACTTTTTTTAGACATGACAGAAATTCTCATGTGGTCTTCCATGATTTCATTGGAGATCTCAGGTGTCTGATGTGGTCTGTCTAAGCCCCTACTATAGGGGTGAGGAATGTTAAATATTTAACAGCCACATCTTTTCTTCCATAAGGCCATGTTTACACTAGAGTGCTGTACCGCTCTATTTTGAAAGGAGAACTCTCTCCCATTGAAATAATTAAACCACCCCCAATGAGCGATGGTAGCTATGTAGATGGGAGAGTGTTTCCTGCCAACATAGCACTGTCCACACTGGCACTTCTGTCAGTGTAACTTATGTCACTGTCAGGGTGTGTTTTTTCACTCCCTTAAGCGACTTAAGTTATACCGACAAAAGTTTCAGAGTAGCAGCCGTGTTAGTCTGTAAGTGTTAGTGTAGACATAGCCTCAGTTTATAGTGTGTTTGTTTCTTTTTTCTGGGGCAGGGGTTTATTGGTTTATTAACTCAATGTTTTAAACAGTATTTAAATAAAAACACTCCCCCACTTATTTAGGCCCATGTCCTGCAAACATCAGGCACTGGCTTGATTTTGTGCATGTTAGTAGCACAGTATTCATGTGTATAAATGATACGTATTACAGTACTGCCTAGAGGCCCCAACTGAGATTGAGGCTCCAGTGTTCTAAAAATTTTACAAGCACCTATTGATACACTGCCTGTTCCAGAGAATTTAGAAATTAAGACAAAGGGTGGGAGGAGAAACATGTCTACATTGCAGCTGGGTATGAACTTCCCAGACCAGGGAGACAGACTTGTGCTAGTGTGGCTCAAGATAGCATGCTAAAACTAGCAGCATGGACATTATGGCTTTGGCAGAGACAAAGGCTAGCCATCCAAGCTCAGACCCTGGGGCTAGGGTTGGTTGGTCTTGAGAGCCCAAGCTGCTTACCAAGCAGCAACATCTATGCTGCTATTCTGAGGCCTGGTACAACTACATTGTTCAGGAGTGTGAAAAATCCACACCCTTGAGCGGTGCACTTAAACTGACCTAACCCCCAGTGTAGACAGTGCCAGGTTGATAGGAGAATTCTCCCATTGACCTAGCTACCGCCTCTGGAATGCTGACTGGAAAATCCCTCCCAACAATGTAGGTAGTGTCTTCACTGAAGCACTACAGCGGCGCAGCTGCAGTGGTGCAGTTGCACTGCTGCAGAATTTTAAGTGTATATTTATAAGCCCTTAGTGTGCTGGGTTGAGCCCTGCTAGCATGAGTTCCCGGGCTGGGAAGCTCATTCCCAGCTGCAGTATAGACATACACACAGAGGCCTAGAACTCAGTAGACCTGGGTTATATTCCTGGCTTTGCTGCTGACCAGCTATATGACCTTCAGCCTTTGTTGCCTGTTCCCTTCCCACCCTTTGTCTCCCGTTTAGATTGTAAGCTCTTCAGGGCAGGTATTGTCTCTTACTATGTGTTTGTACAGTGCGCAGTGCAATGGTCACTGATTTTGTCTGGGGCCTCTATGTACTAAAGAAATAAGTAAAAAGAGGTGAAATGCCTTGAGACCATACAGCAGATCTATGCCTGGCCCAGGAATGGAATTCAGGACTCTTGACTCCCAGTCCGATGCCATGTTTATTAGACTATGCTACCTCCCAAAGCAAAATGTGCAATTAGCTTTGCATGACTGGGGCCTGATTCAAAGCCTAATGAAGTCAATGTGAGTCTTTTCACTAACTTCAATGGGTAGGCGGTTTCATTAATTTGATAACTGTGATTATTTATTTGTATTACAGTAGTGCAAAATGACCCCAGAGGAGATCAATATCTCATTGTGCAAAGCACTGTACAAACACTTTGGGCTACTCTACACTGGAAACTTACATAACCACACCGATGCCCTGGTCTACACTACAAACTTATGTTGGTATAATTACGTTTCTCAGGGGTGTGGAAAATCCACACCCTGAGTGATGTAGTTATAACGACCTTAACACACCCACCCACATACCCATAGACAGCACTGTGTTGGTAGGAGATCTCCCGCTGACATAGCTACCATCTCTCGCGGAGGTGGAATTATTAGCTGACAGGAGCACTCTTTCACATTGATTTAGTGTCTTCACCAGAAGCACTACAGTGTCGCAGCTGCACTGGTACAAGTTTGTAGTGTAGACCTGCCCTCAGGGAGGTGGAGTACCTACACTGAGGGGAGAAGCTCTCCCATCAGTGCATGTAGTGTCTTCAGCTGCGCCATTGCAGCATTGTAAGTGTAGACAAGCCCTACGTCTCTCAGCTGTTCTGCTGTAGCTTTTTTCAGTGTAGACCTACCCATAGTGAACGACAATCCCTGCCTCAGAGAGTTTATGCCTTATTAGTTTTCTAGTTGTCCATAGAAGTTTCCAAGAAAAAAGGATAGAAAATATATGGGTTGTTAATATTCAACAGCAAAAATAATGCATCAGGGGGGAGGTGAGGGAGAATAAATATATTTCTGCTGTTTCCATTTTTAATTAATGATGAATGGAATTGGTAGAGAGGTTCAGTTGGCCACCAGAGGGAGATTATTCAACTCAACAAATAAAAATACTGAAATTGACGAAGTCTGAATGAATACATGCCACACTTGACTTTTTAATTTAAAAAGTTATTGTGACTTCATTAAAAAAACAGTTTAAAAAATCACAGTGGTTATTATCAATAGAATTACTTCATACAAATGAACTTGGATTGAGGCATGGGAAGTTGACTGGCTGATATACCAGAGAGATTGCTATTCCCCCCTCCCAGTAATGGACAGGTCTCACAACTCTGTGGAATCCCCTTGACTTCAGAGTGATTCTGTACAGGTGCAGTCGTCCACCCATACAGAACAAGTAGAGCCAATGACAGGGGAGCAAAGGGAAAAGAACAGAGCAGAGCAGCACCTGTCCTACCAAACTTGGGGCAGGTTATCAGATAGGTGTTGTGCCAGATGGCGGATGAATATTTTATTTTTCTTCTCATAAGTTTCATATTGTGGGTCCCTGGGTATCTGTGGCTGCCATTTATAATGATGTCCCTACAGACAATGCTGGTCCTCCTTGCTGTTTCTGGCCATGCCATCACCACCACACCTGTTACCCAGCATTGAATGAATCTGTAATGTTTCTTTCAGGCATATGTCTTTTTAAGAGATTTATGGTGCTTCCATTGGATTTAGAATGGTGATACAGAATTAAAATATTGATCAAGTTAGTCACTCTACTACAGTTTAAATAGAGAAAGCTCCTCTCAAACTGCAAAGGGAATTTTAATGTCTGACTGCATGTCTTGTGAAGCAATATTGACCTATTTTTTGTAATAGAGATCACATATTTTTCATCAATGATTTCTAATGCTGTTAATTTGTGATAAGATTTGACTTAATGGACCAGACCATTGGTCCATCAAGCTTCATATCCTTGTGGTCCAGTAATGCCCGATCATTATTTATCAACTATGCCATGGTGTTTTCATGGAAGAGGAAAAGTTTCTTCCTGTTCCATATTGCAGTTTATGTATGCCCTGACATACTACATTGGATATTCTCATTTTAGAATTCATGACTAAAATGTTGATTTGTCTTAATGTTACCCAGCCAGTAGCAATAAGTAGCTTAACTTTATGCATGAAATTGCATCCTATTTCCCATGTAAACGAGGTATAATATTTTCCATTTATGAACACAGTTCATTTATCTGACCCCTTTCCACCAACAAATTTATTTTTGAATGATTGGCTCTATACCGTGAATAGATAATTTTAAAGCAGTCTTTTTCACCTCATAAAATTAAGTATAGATACAGGTTGGATATGTGGGAAAATGGTTGCAGTTGAATAAAACTAGATTGTTTTCTTCTTAGCAGTCACCCAAAAAGCAATCCACGCCAGTCTTCCACCTGACTGAAACAAAAGGCAGCCCTTGAGGGGCCCAGTTATGACTCATGCCTTTCCTTTTCTGAATGTGTTTGCCCTTGACAATAACAATCCCTTTCAGACAAGATTGACTCCTCTTAGCACCCTGTGGATATAGTCTGTCTCATTCAAATTTAATTTTTGTAGGAAGCATTAATTGTCTGCTAACTACTTCATTACTATCTCATATGCAATAACCTGTAAAGTTGACAATGCAGTGGAAAATGTAACAAACAAGTAACTGTGAATGTTCCACAGTAGTTGATACTTCCACCCTCCATACAAATAGTTGAATGCGGTACATAATTGGATAATGAAGCCTTATCTAGTTAGCTAGTGTATTGTTGATTTTAAACAAAAGTTTTAGAAGTGATCAGCCTCATATAATTTCATATTAGATGCTTTACTACTGGATCGCTTCAGGAGAAAGGAGTGCATGTCTGATTAATGTTGTGACCTGTCCAACACTAGACATCTCTACAAAAATGCTACATAGATTCATTCAGAACAAGAGGCGTTTATGCCTTTGACCCAGAGATACAGTACTAATAAATTATCTTTGATAATGATTTCCCTAAGAAAGCAAAGAACAGTTAGGAATAGGAAAAAGGAAATATGACCTAGGTGTTCATGGTTAAATTCACAGTTCTGCAGAGGAAACTGCCTGCCAGCCTTTGAAGTCAAATGGGGGAGGGAAGCTGCAAAAGCCAGTTTATTTCAAGCTGGAGGAAAGGCTACACCTTTTAAAAATGCAGAGTGAAGTAAAAGCGATAGCTATGTTGGTGGTTCCTCCCTTTTTGAATGTTTATTGTCAAAGATGGAATCAACACTGGCTGCTAGCCAAGCATGTCTGTATTACAAACACTATTGTCTGACCTGGGCTAAATCTTTTCTAAATAGACTCTATACTTAAAGCCATAAGCCTCTGGTATCTATGCCCTCTAATAAATACTAACATTTTCCTCATCTGTACTTGGCACTGGAGAGAGAGAAACTACTCAGAGTTTTACCATTGAGCTATTCATTTCACCAAACTATTTATAGCAACATGTTTGTGTATTTTTAAATTTTAAGCTTTACAATAGGGCCCATTGTTCAGCTGTGTGCAGAACCATATGTGCAACTAAACTGTGCCCTGTGAGAGAGAAATTGTTCTTGGGTAACATTTAAAAAAAATTGACATTCTACCTTACATTGTTTTTTGTCCACCAGCACTTGATAAATGCAGAGACATCATATGACTCTCAAATACTACAGCAACTGTAAATACATATATGTAGTATTTGATAGTGTCACCTTTGTATGTAAGGCAGCATTTACAGTCTACTATTGGCCATAGTCCCTAGTACTGATATCTAATGTGTATAAAATGAATGATTTTAGACAGATTATATAGCTATTAAAGAGTTCTTAATTTCTTTATTTGTAATTATGCAAATATATACAATAACCAGATTTATTGTGATGCCATAGTACACCTTTCAGTCTTGCACATGAAAGCATTGACTCTACTACTTTGACATTCTTTCCTCTTGCTTCAGTTTAGTAATGTATATAATGAAGGGGGTTTTTTTTGTATTAAATCCTACATAAAATATTTGTCACATTTGTATAATACTATTCATGGGGCTGCTTTGAATTTTGCTAGTGGCTCACTTTTGACACCTTCCACTATCCTGTTTGATTTAAGACTTTTACCTGGCATTGTTCCTTTCATGGAGTGACACAAAATAGCTCTCTTCATCAGGCTTGCCTGACTTTACATATGTTAAGGACCTCTTCAAAATGGTCAGAAACTTGTTAAATTCTGGCCCAGTGAGCTGATTTCATTGTTATGGGCAAGTTTCGAAATGATTGTTAAGGAAGGGGGCCTCGCATATTCTCAGAGTGGTGTGTTGGAAAGAAAAGGGAAGTTTACATAGGCGTTTTAAAATGTTTGCATCAGTGCTTGTAGAACTGATTTGGCTCCCTGGAGCTTATGAAATGGAAGTAAGTGGAAGATAAGGGATTTCTCAAGTAACTCTTGTAATTTGTGGTAACTTGTAGTTTATATAGGATCACAGATGACTGACAGTTCCTGGAAGTGGACAGTCTAAGGATTAATGTTGGAGGAATTATAGACTGAACAGAGGTCAAATCTTAGTACACTCTGATGTATAGGCAGGAAGGCTTTCCACACAATGGGGGGTGTGGTGGGAGATCTATTACAAGCACAAATAGCATTAGGGAACCAAACAGGGGCGGGGGAATTAATATATGTACTCAGTATTGTGACTTAAGTTTTTATTACTTCTAAAAATATTCAGTCTCTGGAGTAGCTATTTGGCCGAGGGAACCTTTTTGCCTTGTAGCGGGTCCTTCCCGAAATATTACATGAATGTGCATCTTCTTCGCCAGTGGTGTGAATGAAAGGGAAGGATGATTCTGAACACTGCCTGCCACGATGAGGCCCTTGTTGTTCTGGTACCTTCTGCCTCCTCCAGCGGCTGTAGCCTTGGTGCTGTATCGGTAAGGGCTGGTTCCTCCCCCCGCTGCGCTGTGCACCATTGAAGTGGGGGGTTAATGAGAACATCTGTGTGTGGGGGAGGGAGGTATGTGGCCTAGGGACACTCCTGGCGGGAGCTAGTGTTTATGTTGGAGGATGTTGCAAACAGCCTCCGAGCGGAGTAAGGAGCTTCTTGAGGTGGGTGTGTTGGGGAGGCGGGCGGTAAGGGGGTCAGGGGCTGTGTGTGTGTGGGGGGGAGGCTGGTGGACTGTGAGGAAGCCGGGGGTCTCGGAGGACTTTGAGGAGGCCGGGGGGCGCTGCGTGTTGGGGAGACTGGGCTGTGTGTGTGTGTGTGTGGGGGGGGGCTCTGAGGAAGCTGCCCGAGGGTTGGGGAGGAGGCTGGGGGCTCTAGGGAGCCGGGAGGAGGCTGCCTGAGGGCTGTGTTTAAAAACTACCCGTGCATGTGGGGAGGGGCAGGGCTTGCGCTCGGGAGGCTGCTCTGTGCTGTCTCTGCAACCTGGCGGGAGGGGAGGGGACGAGGGGGGTGCCCGCCCCGCCTCGCCTCAGGCGGAGGGAGGCGCAGGTAGTGTGCAGGCGGCGGGCCGGGCGCTGCTGAGGTGGGGAAAGCAGCAGCGCGGGGGGCCGCTGTCCCGTGCGCTCCCGCCTGCGCTGGCCACTGCCCCGGCCCTGCCCGGAGAGCCCGGCGCCGCCCGCCCGCCGGCCGGGAGCCGAAGGTAAGGAGCCCGCAGGTCGGTGCGGGGGCGCTCTGGCTGCCGCGGGACGCGCACCCCCTGGGGAGGGACGGAGGCTCTTGAGGGGCCCCCAGTTTCCATCGCCCAGTGATGCGGCAAGGGAGCCGCTCTCCCCGGGGCCCGGCGGCGCGGGAGCCTAGCGCCTGTCCCCGGGCTGCAGTGCGGGCCCCTCACTCCCCGGCCCCTGGGGCTGGGCGCTCGCTCTGCCCTGGCCGGCGGGCTCGGGAGCTGGCGGCCCCCGCCTGGGCTGTGGCGGCTGCGATCTGGGATCTGCCGGCTGCTGTGTCCTGTTTCGTTTCTTGGCGTGTAAAGCAGTGGAGGGGACTTGGTTGAAAATAGCAATGGCAAGTGGCGAGGGGAAGCAGCGAGCGCCGAGTCTGCAGGGGTCGGAGCTGGGGGGCTTCGCCTCCCGCTGCCGCTTGCGCCTGGGCTCCCTTTTTAAAGAGGTAATGTGCCGTTCCTTGTAGCCACTTAACCGTCAGGACTCGGCTGCAAGGGAGGTTAATTGGACGCTGATACCTTATTACTGCTGCTGTGAGCTAAGAAAGCCAGGTCTGTTTGCGCTGCGTTTGCTCCAACTGTTCACAGACTGCTCCTGTGCTACTTGACATACGAGATGGCATCACATTTGATCCCATTCACTCACTCAACAAACCTCCCATTGGTGAGTTGTTACATGTGCACTTTGTTGTCAGCTGGCCCTTGGACACAAGGCCTGCCTGAAATACAGGTGGTCCCTCTAAGATTAGAATGATCTTTTTAAGCTAGTCTCCACAATGACTTGGCCTTGAAATAATAAGTTTAAGAGAGGATTTCTGTTGGCAGTATGTCTGGTATTTAGAATTGAGCATTGAGAAGGGGTTTTGCCTATTGTTTGCTATACATGCTTGTTGCTATGAAATTTAAGTACACTCATGGTTTTAGCTTATAATTATTAACCTCCTTTTTATAATTTTTTTTTAAAAAACCTTTATGATAATGAGAACAATCAATATCAGTTTTTCAGAATTCTTCAGCTGATAAAACATTTGACAGATAAGATGACCTTTTAAAAATGTGCATGTATGTATATTTAAATTTTCCTCATTAATCTGTGTCAGAATAAACTGGGCTATGTGTGGAATTTTGTTTTTACAACTCTAGCCTTGTGACTTCTTGAACACTTTCTTGAAGTATTTTCTCTGGAAACTTGTTTCCAATGAGTGTGCTGTAAGTTTTAACAAAGAAGAGTGTTGTTCAGGAGCCAACAGGTGATGGGGTGAAACCTGAGTATATGTGTACATTGGAGTAAAGTCTGGCTGCTGTTTCCTACAGTCGTTGTTTAAAATAGAAATTAAAAAAAAAATCAATAGGAGACTGTAAAGGGCTAGATTTCTTTTACTCTCTTTTTTTAAAATCTGTGTACCCCATTATGGAAGATAAAGATCTTATTAGAACAGTGCTTCCTAAACTATTGGTTCTTGTATAACCACAACATGCAGTTTGTATTTATATCCCAAGATGGAGCCAAATAACATAGCCCAAATCAGACATTTTGGCAAAGACAATGCTTTGTCATAGTGTTTCCCCCTTTTGTTAAATTTAAGCAGTCTTTGCAATATCAGAAGGCATTATTCATGAAAATAAGTCTGAAATCACGAAAGAAAGTAATGCCAGATTTCCAGTGTGAAAAATTATCTTTATTTTGGCAAGTGTGTGTGTGTGTGTGAATTACTCAACTCTGCTGTTGATTGGTGTACATAGATTAGGCATTACACCTCTACCCCATATAACGCGACCCAATATAAAACGAATTCGGATATAATGTGGTAAAGCAGTGCTGGGGGGTGGGGGGACTGCGCACTCAGGTGGATCAAAGCAAATTCGATCTAACGTGGTTTCACCTATAACACAGTAAGATTTTTTGGCTCCCGAGGACAGCAGTATATCGGGGTAAAGGCGTATTTAGAAAATGTAGAAAACACATCAGCTTGATTTATAAGGCCAATCAACATATAGTTAACAATGAATACACTGTAGAGGTCTTTGAATTCTGCTGTATGTCTTTATCTAATAAAGTACAGTACTGTTTCTTTAAAAGTTCACTAGATATTCTGTACATGCAAATAAGTTAAACCTCTGAAGCAGCTGTGACTGAGTCCTGATAATGCCTAACACCTAAGTTGTAATATTTGGAACTGGGTCCAAATTTCTTTGTACTGGGTGCCAAATCTGGTATCAAATGTTTGCTAGATTTCAAAAATTACATTATTTTTAACAGCGAAGCAGGAAAACAAATTACTCCAGTTGCGGCAGTAAAGTGGGTTTTTCTGGTAATACTTATACCGTTATTGGAAACGCACTGAATAGTCCTGATATTGGTTTTTGGTTATATTGCTACTACAGACTCTTGCTCCTCTTTAGGGTGAATTATCATATGAGGTGGAATGGTCATCCCATTCACCTGCTTATTTAACCCCTAGTCTTAACCCTTTGGGCTGCAGTTTCAGTGTATTGTGAATGGATGCATGTGATATGCATCTTGTATTCCCTATAGCCTTGTTAACAAGCAGTTTAACAAAAAAGTTGTTAAACAATTTGCCCTGCAGGACAGAGTTAAACAGCAGGGGTTGGGAAAGGAAATGTGTCTTACTGGGCTCACAAATCATGACCTCTTCTATCTGGTCAGAGGTGACCATAGAACTTATTCAGTGAGCTGGAAATCCTAACATAAGGATTAGTTTCACACTTGGATTCAACAATTCTGTAATATCCTTTCTCTAGGATGTGAGTTTTAATACTTTATGTAACAGTGGATTTATAATTAGGGATATGGACTCTTCATTCTTAAGAACTCTTCATATTATTAAGTGACCATAGATGACAATAGACTTCAGTTTCACTAGTGTATATCTGGCTAACTTTTTTAATCACATTTTTCTTTAATCCAATTACATGGCTAATAATTATGAAGCCACTAGTGAAAGATTTTTCTCTTTGTAGATTGTGAAGCTTTATTAGTGAGGTAGTGCTTGTAGATCTTTAAAACAAACTTACTTTATTTTGAAGATGTCATGTAGCATCCCTCCTCAAACAAATAATCTATTTTTTCAACAGCTGTACTCCTTAGGATATGTAACCATTTTGAAGCCTGTTACTTTGAAGAATGAGTATAACTGCAAAAAACGTTTTAGCTCTAATCTGTTGCAGTTTTAATTTGCAAACTGATTTACAGACTGACTCTGAGGAGGGTTGGGAAAGTAGTAATTTATAAACAAATGATAGCTAAAATAGTGTCTACAAATAGTTTTCAGATACTTCAGTTCAACATCAGACATTCAGAAACACAATAGTCACAATCTGGTTTGATTTATGAATAATGTTTTTGGTATCTGGAATGCACCTCTTCCATGTTAATGCTCCCAACCTTCCAATGAATGAAAGTTTAAATGGTAATTTATATATATGGGGGCATGTGTGGTTTGTGATTCTTCTTCCTTGCCCTTACTAAAACCAACATACTGATAGCAATCTTGCCCTTTTCTTTTAGTTTAGTTTTTCAATTTGCAGATCCCAGCTAAGAGACGGACCCCTCTTTCCTTCACTCCCTCCCAAGAGCTGTTTCAACCTACTTCTTACCCATAAAGGAACTGGAGGTAGAGGGTGTAAGCTTTGAGGTTAATGTGTTAGGTTTTTTTTTTGTTTTTGTTTTTTAAATTCCAATGCATAGAAAAATGAGTAGAACTGGAGCTGTTTCCGCAAGTAGCTTGGTCTGAAAGGAAAAATGGCTCTGCTACTCCTCCCCCAATGTCTTGTCCTCTTTTTGGAATTATATAACTCTGGCATCTATAGATCCTTGGTGCACTTTGTAAATCTTAACATTACCAAGGACAGCAGTTACCTACACAGAAATAGCACTTGACACTTATAATGCCATTTGCAAAGAGCTTTGTAAAATTAACTAGTTCACATAAACTCACTCATTTCACAAGGTTATCATCTCCATTTTACAGATGGAGCAACTAAGCAAGAGAGGTTGACTTTTTCTGATGCCACAGGGAATCAGTGTGGGCTTGACTTTCCTAGATTAATAGTTCAAAATTGAGTTTAAAGAACTAGTACATGCTCAGTTCAGTATCATGTCAGGAAGTCATGGGTATATGGTACTGGGACCAGGGTTTCTTACAAGTGACAGTGCTGAACACAACCTTGACCTTGTCTACAGTGGCAAATTGGGTGAAACAGTGCTGACCACAACTAATGTGATTGTGAATTCATATTTAAACATGACTGTTTTCACTACCATGTTTAAACTTCTGGTTACCGGTATTCTGCTCAGACTACTAAAATACACCTCTCACTACAAATCAAAGTCTCCTTTAGTAAAGTGAAAGACTGTTTCTTTGCTCAGGTGTTACTGCCCATTCTTGATTAAGCTGTAAATAATGTAACACTTGAATGTTAAAATTCTCCCATACCTAAATATTGGATATTTATACAGGTTATTGGAACAACCCAGTACTGTGGTTGGGTTTGATTCATACCAATCTTGCTAATGACACTCTCTCCTTCATGGAATCAGCTAGTCCATTCTGAATATGGTTGACATTTTTTGTCCACAGAGTAGGAGGTAGACAACCCTGATTCACTGCCAGAAACAGTTCTGTTGACTATGACTTGATGGTTAAAAAGAAGAAAACTTTCTTTGCTGCAATGAAGGCATAAGATTTTTTTTCTTTTTTCAATTTATGCCATCATTGGTCACACTTCAAATGTGATTTCTGTCTCTGATGGTCTGGCATTCTTTCTCCAGGCTTAATTTATATGCCAAGATGACCTGTGAGGATAGCACAAAACAAGAGGATGTTAAGGCTTTTCCAAATTTATTTTGTGATTTTTTTTAATTGATTTTTATTAAGAAACTATGAGAAGTACAAAACCATGACTGACTGACTGACAGCTTGTATATCTTTCTAAACAGAGACAAGTTTCCATGCTGACAGTAGAAGACATAAAATGTCCTACAGGATTATTTGGAGTGGCCTCTAGTGGTTCCCAAACTTTAACACTCTGTCAATCCCTTTCACTAAAAGGTCAAGCCTTGTGAACCCCCTCCTAAAAATGAATACTTCCAGGGATTTTCTCCTTTACCTGAGTATAAAAGCCATGATCTTGGAAATATAAAATTTGTTTTTATGACATGCTTATTACACACTATTTATTTATTACAGTATTTTTATTACATTATGAAAACGCAACACTCTTCCAAGATCTCACTTTCGTAGCTTGTATCACTTTGAATAAGCCTGTTATAAGACAAGGCTCCTATGTTTCATCAAGGAGTATCAGATGTGAAACAGCATGAAGGTATTTAAGAAGCCAACCAACTCAAAGAGTTCCTCCTACACAAACATTCAGGTCTTGATCAGTCCAGGCAAACAACGCACATCACAACAAAGCTTAAACTTGTTCTTCATAACAATTTGAAAAACAATACTAGCTGCCTATTTAATTTTAAAAACAGCAAAAAATATCCACCTCCCTTTCCATTTCTTATAATGAGTCTTGAAGTTTAAATCTCCTCAGTGTGATAGATATGCTTGCTTTGATCTGCTTAGCTCTTGGAAGTCCAGGGGCTCTGGGCTGCTGGCCCCATGCTGCCTGGGCTCTCTAGGGACAGCTCTGTCTGCCATTAGGGATTTTTTTCCCAAGAACCCGCTGTAACATTTCGCAAACCCTCGGGGGTTCATGAACCCCAATTTGGGAACCACTGTTCTAGAGGGATCAGTGATGAGCACTGGGCAGATCCCATCTGCTGGCACAAAGCAATAATTTCACCCTTTAGAAAACTGACAACCAGTCTAAGAAAATCTACATGGTAGAGTAGATGTGTACCGATAACTGTATATCTGATCACTGTATGAAAGCCACTAATATTTTGAGCAGCTACTCGTCTTCCCTGTTATATTTCTGAATCAACAGGATCAGTTACAAAGCTGAATATATCCAATTACTGTTCTAGCTTAAGAGCGTGAACGCCAGACCAAAGATACTATTGTCTGAACTCTTCAGTATATTTGCTGATGTAGTTACTCCTTTCCTATGAAACTTACTTTAGGCTTGCTATTCCATGGTGCAGTCCAACATTAACTGCTTAATGAAACTGTTTAAAAAAAAAAAAAGTAGACTCCAATATTTATGGGTCACTAAGCAGAATTAAGTTTTGAAAGGTGACAGTCTGACAAACACATTACTGTATATAATACAGTAATAAGTGAGAAGTAGAAAATTTCAAGTGAGACTTCAAGTAGTTAGATCATATTTTTAAAGTGTCACTACCTCAGGGATCAGCAGCCCTTGGCACGTGGCTTGCCAGGGTAAGCACCCTGGCGGGCCGGGCCAGTTTGTTTATCTGCCGTGTCCACAGGTTCGGCCGATCACAGCTCCCACTGGCTGCAGTTCGCCGTCCCAGGCCAATGAGGGTGGCGGGAAGTGGCAGCCAGCACATCCCTCGGCCCGTGCCGCTTCCCGCCACCCTCATTAGCCTGGGACGGCAAACTGCAGCCAGTGGGAGATGTGATCGGCCGAACCTGTGGACACGGCAGGTAAACAAACTGGCCCGGCCCGCCAGGGGGCTTTCCCTGGTGAGCCACATGCCAAAGGTTGCCGATCCCTGATCTACCTCATTTCAAATAAACATCTCACTTAATTTCATTAGTTCTACAGAAGGATATTCTAAAGTACTGTATATCTAGTACTTGGATCACCTTCCAAAATGACTTGGACTTTAAGTGTGACTCGTAAACATGATACATTGATCTCATAGCTGAGAATAGGACACACCTATAATTGTGCTAGGGGTCAAGATATGCATCACAGTCCTACTACAACCATAACTAGCAATTGCATCTTTTAGTAGCTACCAGAACATTGAGTTCCCAGCTTTATCCTACTCCCTCTTGCCTGTTGCTTTATGGGAATAGGAAGAGATCTTGGCTATGTCTACACTACATCATTTACAGCCGCGCAGCTGCATTGTTGTAGCGCTTCTGGTGAAGATGCTCTAAGACTACAGGAGAGAGCTCTCCCATCGGCTTAATAAGTCCTGTCTCTGCGAGAGGTGGTAGCTATGTTGGTAGGAGAAGCTCTCTGGCCAACATAGCACTGTCTACACTTGTGCTTCGGTCAGTATAACACAGGGGTCGGCAACCTTTCAGAAGTGGTGTGCTGAGTCTTCATTTATTCACTCTAATTTAAGGTTTCGTGTGCCAGTAATACATTTTAACCTTTTTAGAAGGTCTCTTTCTATAAGTCTATAATATATAACTAAACTATTGTTGTATGTAAAGTAAATAAGGTTTCAAAATGTTTAAGAAGCTTCATTTAAAATTAAATTAAAATGCAGAGCCCCCCAGAGCAGTGGCTAGGACCTGGGCAGTGTGAGTGCCACTGCAAATCAGCTCGTGTGCCGTCGGTTGCCTGCCCCTGGTATAACCTATGTTGCTCAGGGGATGTGGATTATTCACACCCCTGAGTGACATAAATTATACTGAAGTAATTTGTAGGGTTGACATAGCCTTAGATCTAAAATGAAATTATTGCTCTTGTTGTACTGGATGATTTTATTTCCACTAACATGAGAAAGGAATTTTCTTTGAACAAATTATTTCCTCTGTATCTGCTTTCAAAGGAAATTAGTTTATAGATAAGATGTTTATCTATGTATTTTAGATACCCAAAGTGAACTTTAAGAGATCTGCCTACTGATCATTTTTATAAATTATTCAGTAGATGAGCGCTGCTTTTTTGTTACTTGTTTCAGCAACAGTAATATTCAAGACAATATAATATCCACACTAAATTGCTCCTGACTTTTATTAACACTAGTAATTGAGGACTGAATGAATGAACTGATGTTCATAAAGATTTTTTTTTACATTGAAAACATGAATGAGCTGCACCTGCTTTAAAATGATGACTTATTTAAAAGGTCACAAACTCTGAACAGTAGAAAAGGAAATGAGGTCATCTTTACTTTTGTTAAGGGTGAAGTAAAGTCAAATTTATTGGTTGGTTGGGTTAAGGTCTGTCTTCTGGCATGCATGCTGTTTTAAAATACTGCACAAAATAGTAAATGTAGAGGTTTTCCTTCATGTTAACACTTACCTTTCTTTATAATATGTACTGATGTCACTTAATTTTAGTTTTAATTTATTTAAATTTACTAAGTTTACCACTTCAGCAAAAACTGAAATAAAATTTTAGGGATTTATTTAACATCCAACATGCTTTGTGAAAATATGCAGTTCTTACAGTGGCTTGGATAGGAGATCTACCATTGTACTTAGAATAATGAGTTATGATATAAGCAATCTTTATTGCAGTGCTGCTGTGCACTGCAATAAGTCTGTTGGCATCTCTAAAAACAGTGTTTTCAGGATTTATAACTTTGTTATTCTAACTAGCAGTAGGCTAAAATTAGTGGATAAATTCTCAAGGCATGTGTAAACTTTATTATTCATGGGTTGTTTTTTTTTGGGGGGTGTGGAACATTTTAGTATTGTAGCAATAGCAAAATGGAATAGTCAGTTTCATCTTTTTGTGAAGGTATGGACTAGCTCAAGAATGGCTTATTAATAAATGTGTATCTTAAAAAAAGATGCATAGTAATTAAATGTCTACTGCCATTTGCTTGAAGGAGGAAAAACTCTGATACTATACCTACAGCATTGTCTACCATGAGAATTTAAGTCCTTCTTCCACCACTGGTCTAGCACTGGTACAACTTCATTGATATTGGCAATGGTGGGACTGGTAATGTGTCCAGCCACAAGTATTATACTGCTGTGATGTTTAGACGTGATTTGAAAGGGCTTACTGGTAAAACTTTCTGTGCATGATCTAGCATCAATGGAGTTGCATCAGCACTTAAGCCAATGATAAGAGTGTTGCCTGAAATTCTGAATGTAAATACAGCTTAATCGTGCAATGTTATACTGTTGGAGGAAATGTCTTCTTAATCCCAGGTGGTCAGGATGATTGTCCTGCCAAGACACTAATTAATTTTACTGAAGATCAGTATTTCATGCTATGCATATAATCTAAATTCCCAGTGACGTATCAATAGAAGCATCTCCCCTTCATGATGTATTTTATAGCAATCACTTTGCCACAATAGTAGTTCAAATATTTAACTTGTTTGATGCCCTTCTACCCCTACTCCAAGATCACTTCCATGAGGCTTTTCCTGTTTTGTTAATTCTTTTGTAATCTCATTCTTTTGTAATGTCCTTTTCAGAACAGTTTCTTGATGAACTGCAACTGAATAGCTGACACTGCACACTATACTGTGCCTTTGGAGATGGAGCCAAAAGTTAACCTTACCTTTGGGTGTCAACGAAGCTCAACATCCGATGACGACTCTGGCTGTGCCTTGGAAGAATATACCTGGGTTCCACCAGGTCTTAGACCAGAACAGGTAGGAACTGAGACTCTTATTTTTAAAATTAATCAAAATAGCTATAATTTCATCTCTTACTAAATATCATGTGTTGCCACTGATGAAAGACTTGTATAGCTTCCTAATAAGACGTAAGTTAAGTGTGCTTTAGCAGATTTTTTTTCTAATGGCCTATCTTAATGGAGAGAGAGGTTAAACAGCTTTGGTTATTGGGAAGCCTATATTAAAAGAAAAATCATCACTGGACACTTTTATAATAGAAATAATATACTTTCCAATTCTTTATTTTTCTAAATAAGTAAATATTTGACATGTGTGAAATGGGATGTTTCTTTAAATATGATGTATTTAAATGAAACTATTTCTGGCGCTGCTTTAAAATTGTTTAACTGTACATATTGCCACTTATTCACGCAATGATTTCTCTCTTGCATGCCTTCTGGAGTTGACTTTTACAGTTGGAGGGGAGAGGAGTTTAGGACTGTTCCATTTTTGGTTTTGGATGGTGGTTTTTCCTCAACTAAACTGCCTAAAACTGAAAATGAAACCTTTCTAAGTATAAGAAAATGGCAATGGAAATAGAACAATGACACTAATTGCTAAGGGAGCAAGTTGCTATGTTGATCAAATGTTCAAAAATAGGTTCTTAAATAAACTTCTAGTTAAAAAGAAGATCCAGCAACAGTACTGCAGAATCTGATATAGATGATTCATAAGGTGTTTGACCAGCATTGAGTTCTATTGTTCCTGTATAAATGGGTAGGGTGACTACTAGACTATGTGTAACATGTCAAGGGAGCTGAGCATCTCTAGTTCAGGTGGCCTGCCGATGTATGCAGGAGCAAAAGATCTACTTTTTGTTTTCCAGAGACTTCCTCTTCATGATTAAATTAAGAATAACAAGCCAACAAGACCCATATATGATGCACCATCTTTAAGGAAGATCCTTTTATCACAAACTAAATACACTAGAGTTAAATTACCTTGAGGGACATGGGGAAGGGGGAACAACTAGCTAACAGCTACTTTAAACTCTTAAGGGAAATGCAGCAGAAATCACTCATTCTAGGTACCACAGGCTTAAAGATATTTTCATACAGATGACAACATCAGTGGCATTTTGATTAGTATTATGTGAGACATGGGCATAGCAAATTAACCCTAGAAGTTTCCTTTTTACTGCATGTTCTGCTTTGTTCCTTGCAAAGAAAGTCTGTTGGTTAGTGGACTTAAAAGTAAACTTAATTGAAACTCATTGATGTTCAGTTCTGTGTCAAAACCTGACAGTGATTTGTACTACTTTTTCCACTTAACTTGACTGAGGAAGAAATGATTCTTTTTTCATTTGTCTTAACTAAAATGCCTAGTAAGTGATTGACCAAAGCATCATTTAAATACAGATAGCAGGTAATATCGTCTGCAACAATCAGCTCTTATTTACAGCCTTAGGCCTTATGACAAGCTGGAAACTGTACAGGAAAAATAATAAATCTGTAGCTGTTCCACAAAAATATTTTTTGCCATTGGGCTTTGTCATAGCATTCTTTACAGTTTTCCTGTCATTTTTCTACTGATAAGATGAAATAAAGACAAGCCTGAGAAGACTTTCAAGAAGGCATAGTGTGTTTTGCTTTCCCGGTCAAACGAAAAACCCTATGAAAATTTCAAAGTGAACTTGCATCTGGTTGAAATGTGGCTGGAGCCAACCTCCTCCTCCCAAGAGAAGGATGATTTTTGCTTCTTACCAAAAGCTCACATGGTAGCAATGAAAGCTGATGTTTGTGAAGAACCTGATCAGCAGAAGATTACAAAACAGCTTTTGTCTCAGCAATGTGTAAAATGCACAGAGCAAATTAAATTTGTTTATGTAGTAGTTGTTTTTAGTACAGCTTCACACATTGTGTGGTAAACTGCAGAGGGAAATTTGGAATTTCAACAGGCTTGCTGACCAACCCTAAAGGGGGTGGAAATAATGATAGCATTAAATGTGCATAATTTATGATACCCGTAATTGTCACTGCAAATTGCATTCCAGAAAAGCAATTCAGCAGCTGGGCGCTAGTTGTAGCAGAGACAATCCAGTTCTGCTGTGTTAGCTCATCTGGTCCTCATATTACCTAGAGGAATGCAAATGCTGTCACAGATCTAATGTAGCATATCTTAGTTCCTTTGTAAATGAGACTTAAGATAAGGCACTGGTTGAAGGACATTTACAATGTTTGAGTCATGTGTACCCCTCTGGTCTTAATTCTTAATACCTCCTATTCAGGTACAGCTATACTTTGCCTGTTTGCCGGAGGAGAAGGTCCCTTACATTAACAGCCCTGGAGAAAAACATAGAATTAAACAGCTTCTGTACCAGTTGCCACCCCATGATAATGAGGTAACTATGTGTCCATGTATCCATTAACTATATGCTTCTTTTTAAGAATGAAGAATGATCTTCCTGTGGACATATTACAAGTCTAAAATGTCACATGCAATGCATCTAACCCATAAAGATAGCATAGTGTGTACATTGTCAAATCCACTGTTTAGCTCAGGGGTAGGCAACCTATGGCACGGGCGCCGAAGGCGGCATGCGAGCTGATTTTCAGTGGCACTCACACTGCCTGGGTCCTGACCACTGGTCTGGGGGGCTCTGCATTTTAATTTAATTTTAAATGAAGCTTCTTAAACATTTTAAAAACCTTATTTACTTTACATACAACAATAGTTTAGTTGTATATTATAGACTTATAGAAAGAGACCTTCTAAAAACGTTAAAATATATTACTGGCATGTGAAACCTTAAATCAGAGTGAATAAATGAAGACTCGGCACACCACTTCTGAAAGGTTACCAACCCCTGGTTTAGCTGTTCATTTCAGTTGTATTGAGATAAGAGCTGTCTAGGAGGCCATTGCTTTCTCTTGTTAAGAAGAAGGCAGTCAGTGCAATAAACTTAACACAAGTTGGTTTTATAGTGTTTGCAACCACCCATCAATTACCAGGAACCTACACATTTCTGAGACTTCATTGTAATAGAAAAGATGCTTTGTGGCAGTAAAAGGTTTGAAACCTAGACACGATTCTGTGTATTATAGGGTAGAAGTGGAAGTAACAAATACCTTTGTAAAAACGAGTCGGTGCTTAAGTTCTTGTGTATACTGCAGTATACACTCTTTGGTTATCTGCAAATCCAAAAACCATACATCCAAACACACTAACAAATTTAATTTGGCAGCAATTCTATTTTTAGATAGCAATAGTTTAGCACACTTTTGATTTGCTTATAATACTTTAACAAAGAATTCACATAAACTTTCTCTTTGCATATCTGGTGTTGTAACATGTGGAAGAGTTTAAAATATATATTGTAGGAAATATAAAGCATGTGGGAAATCTTAGGAAGGAGCTGAACAGGGATGTTGATATTTTATCACATATTTTAGTTACTACTGCGAAGTAAATAACCAGTAGCTTGGCGTCTAAAGCATGTACCCTCTCTTCTGCTGAAGGTGAGATATTGTCAATCTTTAAGTGAAGAAGAGAAGAAGGAACTACAAATGTTTAGCACTCAGCGTAAGAAGGAGGCATTGGGACGAGGAACTATTAAACTGCTCTCAAGAGCAGTAATGCATGCAGTCTGTGAACAGGTAACCTTGTGGCAATAGCAATGAAACTAGCTGTACCAACACTGTAGACCGTATACGTTTGTTGATGCTACATATAGGCTCTTGTCTGTCTGTGCTTGTACTCAGTAATACTGATAAAATTCCACATAAGAAGAGAGAAGATAATGGTTTATTTTTAAAAAAGTTAGATTTAATTCTTTCACATGGTGTGGATATACCAAACAATTTTCAGAGTAGACAATAAGTCACATTGTAGCCATCTGGCTGTTGTACTAAATCCATACCTATTTAATACACAGAAGATTTAGGTGTTTTTAAAACACCAAGTAAGTGCATAGGAGTAAAATTTACTTCTGCATCAGAATTGTGTACAATCCAGGATTATTAGAATTGCCCCTTTTGCTATATAAAATGGAATAAGAACTTTAACAATGTATTGGGCTTGGTGTTTTGATTTAACCAAACTAAACACCAAAGGCTGGTATTCCTGCAGTGGAAGCTTATTAACTTTTTTTGGTTGTTTCTAGTGTGGTACAAAAGTAAATGGAGGTGAAGTTGCAGTGTTTGCTTCAAGAGCTGGATCTGGAGTGTACTGGCATCCATCCTGTTTTGTGTGCTCTACATGTAATGAGCTTCTTGTTGACCTAATCTACTTCTACCAAGATGGAAAAATTCACTGTGGTAGACACCATGCTGAACTTCTCAAACCCCGTTGTTCAGCATGTGATGAGGTAAATAACACTTTTGTACTAAACCCATGTTTCCACAGAACCCACCATTAATATGATAAAATTGTCATGTCCCTTGCTCAATTAAACAAACAACTTTTGAATACTAATATGTACCCTTTGGCAACAAAGACTGTATTCTAATATCACATATGTAGATGTGAACAACCTCTCCAGTCTCCAAACAGATCTTGTAAAATCAGATACTGGACAAGGGTGATACACAGCTGTGTATCTGAGATTAGAATTGAAACCTAAAGACTGAGTTACAAGGAAAACTTGTACACATTCCAGAATAATGGTTTTCTTATTGCTGACCTTATCAGTCATACCTCAAATACTTGGAAACATCTGTCTTATGCACTAATTTTAGTTACTTTTAAAAAATATATATTCATTTTACTTAGCAAATGTGACAGCCTTCTGTCTACCTTTAGCAGCATAGCTAAATCTTGTATTTTTAACTATTGAAACTGATCAGTTAATACTTCAGATTGACAGTACTGCTGAATTAATATATAGTTTTTTAAATGTAATCGGTGGTCTGTTAACTTTATTCCTTTGGTACAGTTCCTTTTTTACATGCAGTTTTCATGAATCCAACAAACATTATTAATGCCTGCCTAAAAATGTACTTTTATTTTTTAAGATCATCTTTGCTGATGAGTGCACAGAAGCTGAGGGTCGCCATTGGCATATGAAGCATTTTTGTTGCCTCGAGTGTGAAACTGTCCTTGGTGGACAGAGATACATTATGAAGGATGGGCGTCCATTCTGCTGTGGGTGTTTTGAATCTCTTTATGCTGAGTACTGTGAGACCTGTGGGGAACACATAGGTAAATATATCCTTCTTAAGTATTAACATTTTACAAGGGTGGTGAGTATTTTATTGAATAAACATGATAATTCACAAGCCAAAAAAGCTTCAGGTTTTGCATGTGTAACTTTTTATACTATTTTTGCCATAAACTAAACATTTCCTCTTTGACTCTCTTTACTAGGTGTTGACCATGCTCAGATGACCTATGATGGACAGCACTGGCATGCCACGGAGACTTGTTTTTCTTGTGCTCAGTGCAAGGCCTCTCTGCTGGGTTGTCCTTTTCTTCCCAAGCAAGGACAAATTTACTGTTCAAAAACTTGTAGTTTGGGAGAAGACGTTCATGCCTCTGACTCATCTGATTCTGCATTTCAGTCTGCACGATCAAGAGACTCCAGAAGAAGTGTTCGTATGGGAAAGAGCAGCCGATCAGCTGACCAGTGTAGACAGTCTCTTCTACTGTCACCAGCACTGAATTACAAATTCCCTGGTCTTTCTAGCAATGCTGATGATACTCTTTCTCGCAAGATGGATGACTTAAGCCTTTCAAGGCAAAGAGCAGGCTTTGTGAATGAAGATTTTTGGAAAGGAAGAGTAGAGCAGGAAGTGACCGAAGACCCTGAAGAGTGGGCTGAGCATGAAGACTACATGACTCAACTCCTCCTAAAATTTGGTGATAAAGGCCTCTTTCAGCAGCCTGCTGAAGTAGATCTTACATCAAATGAACACTGGATTTCTGATAATGTTAAAAGCAAGTCAGATTTGAAAAAAAATAATCAGAGCCTGGCAAGTAAAAAATATCAGGCAGACATGTATTGGGCCCAGTCACAAGATGGTTTAGGGGATTCTGCATATGGCAGCCATCCAGGCCCTGCCAGTAGTAGAAAAATTCAAGAGTTAGATATGGAACATGTGGCTTCAGGATACAAACATGACCAGACACAATGGTATGAAGGTTCATTGGAATGTTTGTCTGATCTGAAACAACAAGAGCAAAGTGTTCGAGATTCAATGGATTCCTTGGCTTTGTCTAACATCACAGGTAATTGATTATAGGGAAAAGTAAGCATTTTCCTGGGAATTTTTTTTTTTTTTTTTTAAGAATTCCGAATTAGTAGTAAAGTATGTGAAGACTTCAGGGAAGAATTTGACCCTTAACTATCTTTTTTTAATTGAAGTATACACCTCCAACCTCCCCTTAAGAAAGAGATGCATAGGTATCTGAGGGCAGAATCTGGCTATGTTATTTCCTCCGTTACTCACAAGAGAAACACAGACCACTTGAGGTGTTAGAGCTGACATCAACTTTTGCTGGAGGAACTGTTTTTCACTCTATACTTATTAGGTACACAACCTGCCAATTCAAATAATTTTTGTATCAATATATAACAAATTCATAACACTAAAGAAAAATATAAAAAACCACTTTTCAGTCTAATGATGGTATTAAAGGTTAACTGCAAATAATATTTTTAAATGGGTTTATTTCATGTTTTGCTTTTATATGTATTGAGAATGTTTGAATGGATGATGGCCTTTTAAAAAAATGACATTTCTGAATGTTAGTTTTACACTGTAAACACAAGGCCATTCAGCCCACCCATTGCAATCTGTTTTACCTTCGAAATATCCAGATTGTCACATATGGTATTCTCTGACTTTGTTGGAGGAATTCCTGGAAACATGGAATGTGTTGTCAACCCTAAACAGGTGGTGTGGGATGCTGAATCTTTAACAGACTTTTTTTTTTTAAGTGTGTGCTAGGCATTGGAGTTCAGTAGATGTTTTGAACAGACTAATTAAAAATTCCTTTCACTCTTGATGTCCTAATGTCACTAGTTTTCTACTAATCATAGTTAAGACCTGAACTGCTAATGTAAATAATTTAAAAGACTTTTCAGGCTGCCTTTATATATCTCAAAGTAACAAATTGGCACAAGAACATTTTTTTTACTTTTAAGTTCACCTTTAAGGCAAAGTCACAAAGAATCAGTGATAAGTCATGTTTACTCCATAAACCTTTATTAGAAGTTTAATATTTTGAGTCAACACACTTCATTACAAGTTCACAGATTACAGTTAACTGATTTTTTTTTTTCCCTCCTTAGGGGCCTCAGTGGATGGAGAAAGCAAATCAAGGCCATCTTTTTATTCTTTGCAAACTTTCCAGGAGCTGGAGGCAGAGGACTGTGAGAAAATGAGCAATATGGGAACTCTAAATTCTTCAATGCTCCACCGGAGTGCAGAGTCTTTAAAGAGTTTAAGCTCAGAGTTATGTCAAGAAAAGGTGTTGCCAGAAGAAAAGCCAGCACACATGCCTGTACTTAGAAGATCCAAATCCCAGTCTAGACCACAACAAGTAAAGTTTTCAGATGATGTTATTGACAATGGGGATTATGAGAGTGTTGAAATTCGCCAACCTCCAATGAGTGAAAGGACTCGTAGGCGTGTTTTTCATTTTGAAGAACGTGGGAATCGGCATCAGCATCGTCGCAGGAGAAGTAGGAAGTCTCGTTCAGATAATACACTTCATTTAACTACAGAAAGAAGATGTTCTCCAAAAGAAAGACTTCACTTTTACTCACCTCAGGATTATGGCAAATTTATCCAAAATAAAAGCCCTCATGAGGTTCAAGCATACATTCAAAACACACAACTCTATGGACAGTATGCCCATGCTATGTCTGATTATGCACTGCGGAACCAGGCAGTTGATAAATTTTTTGGACTGTATGGTGAGGAAGAAGACTCTTGGTGTTCAACTTCATCATCATCATCATCTGATTCTGAAGAGGAAGGATATTTTCTTGGACAGCCAATTCCACAGCCACGATCACTGAGATACCCATACTATACAGATGACCTTTCCAGTCCAAGCACTGCACTCGCCAGTTCTCAGTTTGGGCAAAGGACAACCAAATCAAAGAAGAAAAAAGGACAAAAAGGCAAAAACTGCATAATTTCTTAACTCATTAAGACTAACAGCCGAGACGACACATTCATATAAACTTTGTAGCTATAATCTGTAAATGATAACCTTACTGGTGTTTACAGTGTAAAACTAACATTCAAACATGTCATTTCTTCCAATTATCAGATATTGCCAGGTTTTCATAATATATGCTGTGGTTATCAAAACATCACAGTTTTACTTCCTTATTACAGTTTATAGTCTTTCATACAGACTTTGTGTAGACATAAACATTGTTTTGGAAATTCATTCCTGTTTCAACATATGAGAGAGGGTACAATAAGAGTGAACTGAAGTTAAAAAAATGCTTGTTTTTCACTGTTGCTTTACGTATTCAGATGGCCGCAATATCTTTGTTTTTACCTTTTGAGAGGAAAAGAGAGTGTTCTGTGGTGTGTTCCTTTTCTGCAACCTCCCATTTTCATTAGAACAATCACAGCCTGGCTTGCCTTTCTTTACACATCAAACTGGAGTTTTAACCTATTGCTTTTATTTTATTGAACCCTGATCTGCAGCTTTCCCATTCTTCATTTGTGTGTGCGCCAGCCCTTTAAAAGAATGGAACCTCCAGTAAAAAGAGGCAAATCAGAAAATGACATTTCAAATATCTGCGGCCATCGTCCTATCGTACAGAAGCAGTAAATGGCCCAGACTTCTTTAAAAGATTAAGAATTCCAGGCACCCTTTCAATGCAATTTTTTATTAACTAAGGTTCAGCTGGTTTAGAACTTGACTGGCATTGTTTCACTGTAGGACATGCACGTAGCTATAACTGACATTTTAATACAAAGTATGGTTTTCCTTAAAAACCCCTTTAAAAAAAAAAAGGGGGTTGTGGGGGGAGAAACACAGTATCCTAACACTGGAAACCCTAACACAGGCAAGTAACTTCTTTTAAGTCAATGAAACTACTTCATGTAAAGAATACTTGCAAAAGGGTTGAAAGGATTAGGACCATATTGTATCTTTTGGAACTCATTATTCCAGATTTTAAATGTATTATTAGCTGCAATTAGAAATTGAAAACACATTGATATTTATAATGTAGTATTCCATAGACTAAAATGTATTCATAATTTAACAGTGAAAATATTAATGTACATATTGTACAGTTAAGATTTAAAAACTGATTATTTTTATATCCCTGAATTCCAAGAAGTTTGTTATAATACAAAACTAGATTTATTAGGTGTTTTAACAGCAACATTATGGATGAAAAGATTGTTTGTATTTTAGTCAAGGGTTTACATTTAGAAACATTCAAAATTTTATTACTTAGTGAGCCAAAGCTTAATTTTCTCTTCTAGATATTAAAAGCTCTGTATGCATGGCAGGGCTGTGTAAATGCTCTCTAAACTATGGCCCTTGTAATCTTACAAATGTTTATTTATGGGTCAAGCAAAATGTAAACTGTATAAATGTAAAAAACCACACAAACCTGGAATATATTAGTACAACAAATATGCAACTTCTGTGGATTTTTTTTTATAACCTTTGTTATTGCCCTGCATTAGAGAACAGTTAATGTTGGGGTTGTGTATGGAACAGGATTGGCACAAAACTTTTAAAAGCTGCTTCTTTCCATCAGTGAATTTTAAATGTACTGTATGTAGGAAGTCTCCATTTCTGCCCTTCAGCTAGCGTGTATATCAACAGCAATTTTGATTTAGTTATAATAAACATATATACCTCTTACAATGCTGCATGCCTTAACCACAGGCAGAAGTTTTTGTTGTTGTTGTTACATGAAACATAAAAGGGTAACAAGAAAACATTCTACAAATACCTAGAAGCAAGAGAAAGACCAAGGATAGGGTAAGATCTGTTACTCAGTGGGGGAGGGGAGGAAATAACAGAAAATGTGGAAATGGCAGAGGTGCTTAATGACTTTCTTGTTTCAGTTTTCACCAAGAAGGTCGGTGGTGAATGGATGTCTAACATAGTGAATGCCAGTGAAAATGAGGTAGGATCAGAAGAGGCTAAAATAGGGAAAGAACAAGTTAAAAATTACATGGACAAATTCATCAAGTCACCAGGGCCTGATGAAATGCACCCTAGAATACTCAAAGAGCTGACTGAGGAGATATCTGAGCCATTAGCAATTATCTTTGAGAAGTCATGAAAGATGGGAGAGATTCCAGAAGACTGGAAAAGGGCAAATCTAGTGCCCATCTATAAAAAGGGAAATAAGGACAACCCAGGGAATTACAGACTAGTCAGCTTAACTTCTGTACCCGGAAAGATAATGGAGCAAATAATTAAGCAATCAATTTACAAACATCTAGACGATAATAAGATAAGTAATAGCATGGATTTGTCAAAAACAAATCATGTCAAACCAACCTGATAGCTTTCTTTGACAGGGTAACAAACCTGATTCTCTAATTCTGTGTGAATACTGAAATTTGCTAGTAAAATATTAATTAAAAAACATACATAAAATGCCAATGCCTATAGGTTTGACCACCTAAACAATAAAATAGGGCAGGTGCTCCTAATACCCCTAAAAATGTGGCATGTTGAAAACTAGAACCAGTCTTGCACTTCTTCTGAGGATATGGAAGAATGTTGATTTTCAAATCAGTTAAGCAAATTATTTGACAATTAGTATGCTAGGGTGGTCATCTAGGCAACCATTTGTGTTGCATGAGTCTAAGACTACCACACTGCAAGCAAATGCATTGCTACTTTAACGAAGCAGTGAACATTTTTGGTTTAAATCTTTTGCAGAATGAAACAAAAAGACACTAACAGAGCTACAAAATACATAGGAATGGCAGAGTAGGTCATGGTGGTGGGGAAGTAGCACTATATGTGGAAAAATATAGTTAAATGTAGTAAAAATCTTAAATGACTCAAACTGTACCATAGAATCTCTCTGAAGAGAAATTCCATGCTTTAAGAGTCTAGCTCAGGGGTAGGCAACCTATGGCACGCGTGCTGAAGGCGGCACGCAAGCTGATTTTCAGTGGCATTGACACTGGGTCCTGGCCACCAGTCCGGGGGGCTCTGCATTTTAATTTAATTTTAAATGAAGCTTCTTAAAACATTTTAAAAACCTTATTTACTTTACATACAACAACAGTTTAGGTTATATATTATAGACTTATAGAAAGAGACCTTCTAAAAACATTCAAATATATTACTGGCACGCAAAACCTTAAATTAGAGTGAATGAATGAATGAAAACTCGGCACACCACTTCTGAAAGGTTGCCGACCCCTGGTCTAGCTGTAGGAATGTACTGGCAATTACAGGCCAGTAAGCCTAACTTCAGTTCTAAGCAAATTTGTTGAAACTCCTGTAAAGAACTTTTGTAAAGAGAAATCATGCCTCAATCTAATAGAATTCTCTGAAGGTGTCAACAAGCGTGTGTACAAAGGTGATCCAGTGGCTATAGTGAACTTGGACTTTCAAAAAACTTTTGACAGGGTCCCACGCCAAAGGCTCTTAAGCACAGTAAGCAGCCATAGAATGAGAAGAAGGTCCTCTCGTGGATCAGTAAGTGATTAAAAGACAGGAAACAAAGAGTAGGAATAAATGATCAGTTTTCACAATGGAATGTGGTAAATAGCAAGGTCCTGCAAGGAGCTGTGCTGTTCAACATTCATAAATGATCTGGAAAGACTGGTAAACAGTAAGATAGCAAAGTCTGCAGATGATACTAAATTACTCAAGACAGTTGAGTCCAAAGCTAACTGAAGAGTTACAAAGGGATGTCACTAGATGACAAAAGGGCAGATGAAAGTTAATGTTGATAAGTGCAAAGTAATGCATATTAGAAAACATAATCCCAACTATACAAGCTGTTACCACTCAATATTCACTCAATAGGCAGCAGCAGTCAAAAAAGCTAACTATGTTAGGCACCATTAGGAAAGGGATAGATAAGACGAAATATCATAATGCCACTATATACATTCATGGTATTCCCACACCTTGAATACTGTGTGCAGTTCTGGTCACCCTGTCTCAAAAAACACACATTGGAAAAGGCACAGAGAAGGCAACAAAAATGCTCAGCTTCCATCTGAAGAGACATTAAAAAGACAGACTGTTCATCTTAGAAAAGAGATGACTAATGGGGAATATGATAGTGGTCTATAAAATCATGATGGGTGTTGAGAAAGTGAATAAAGAATTATTTACCCCTGCCCAAAGTAGGAAGATGGGGTCATCCAATTAAATTAATAGGCAGCAGGTTTAAAACAAACATTAAGTACTTCACACAACACCCAGCCAACATGTGAAACTTGTTGCCAAGGCCAAAACTATAACTGGGTTCAAAAAAGAATTAAATAAGTTAATGAAGAATAGGTCTGTCAATGACTATTAGCCAAAATGGTGAGGGTTGCAACCCCATGCTCTAGGTATCCCTAAACCTCTGACTGCCAGAAGCTAGGACTGGATGACAAGGGATGGCTCACTTAATAATTGCCATGTTCTGCCACTGGCTACTTTTGAAAAACAACTGATGTTAACTCCATTCAAAGGCTAATTGAGACTTTTTTCTAGTTGGTTTGGAAATACTTTAAGGGCAACCTGGCTGTTGCAGTGTCACAAGCATTAGCAGTTCAGCGTCTGAGTGCTGTGTTCAAGATATGTCTTAAATTTTTGCATTGAAACAAGACTTTCAGCTTTGTTCCAGGGGGTAAAATCTTTGTAAAACCAGGTAACTTTGTAAAATCAGTGTTTCTTCTTTCAGGAGTGGAATTGTACTTAGGGCTTGTCATGCTGACAGTGTCCTCTTTGAGCAAGTGTCTACATAAAAAAATGGAAAGGTATATTTTAAAATCTCTGCAATCATGTTGCTTAGAAAATGGTGTAGACCAAAACAGAGAGAACAATTTTACTTGGTGTGGTATCACTCTGTGCGCATATAAGTCTCCTGGGGAAATTCTGTGCCACTGCAAAATGCAGAATTTGCACAAAAATTAATGTTCTGCATAAAATTTCCTTTCCCCCTCCCCACAGAAATGGGCTGCAGAGCTGCTATCCGCCACTAGGGGCCTCTGGACCCAGCTGGGCCCAGCTCACAAATAGAAAACACTGCCAGGGAGAGGGGGGCCAGAACTGGAGGGTTTTGGGCAGCTGCAGTTCCCAGCATGCCCTGAATGAAGGAGGTGTCATACAGGCCCGGGACCCAACATCAGGCTGTTTCTCCCTCTGGATCCCTAGGCTCTGGAAGAGTAGGGGGTTGCGAGTATCTGCGCTGGGGGAGACCCTGCAGCTGGACTCTCAGGAGCAGGAGGTGTGTGTGTCTGGGCTGGGGGTGCCCTGCCTATGGGCTCTTGGGGCAGTGAGTGCGGGTGTCTGGCTGCGCAGCTGGGCTCTGGCGGGAGGGGAAAGAGAAACAGGAATTGGGTTGTTTGTAGGAGTTTCTTTAACTCTCTACTCCTAGGAGAATTTTTTTTACATAAGTATTTTGATATAAATTACCAAAATAATTGAAACTGACATGATTATAGTGTTATTTTGACAAAATATGCAGAATTTTAAAATATTGTGTGCAGAATTTTTATTTTTTTGGCACAGAATTCCCCCAGGAGTAATATACTAATGTAAGACTTCCTAGAGGGCCACAGCAATATTTGGAGCATAAGGAGACATAAAGCCTGTGGAGGATGTTGCAGAAGTTTGCCAAAACTCTCTTCCTCTGTTTTTTCATTAAAGCTAGGGCTTAATTTCTGGAGATTTTGAACTACTTTCTACTACAGGGGTAGGCAATCTATGGCACGGGTGCCAAAGGTGGCATGCACGCTGATTTTCAGTGGCACTCACACTGCCCGGGTCCTTGCCACTGGTCCGGGGGGCTCGGCCTTTTAATTTAATTTTAAATGAAGCTTCTCAAACATTTAAAAAACCTTATTTACTTTACGTACAATAATAGTTTAGATATATATTATAGACTTACAGAAAGAGACCTTCTAAAAATATTAAAATGTATTACTGGCACACAAAACCTTAAATTAGAGTGAATAAATGAAGACTCGGCACACCACTTTTGAAAGGTTGCTGACCCCGTTCTACTAAATACTACGTGTGCTGAGGTCAGCCACTCAATCTGGACAATGATTAAAATCTCTACATAATCCTACATGGAGACAAGGCCCCATATCCACAAAGAAACTTGGCATTGCAGCACCTTACTTTTTAGAAGCTAGAAAATAACTGGAACAACAATGGTATCCATAACGCGCATGGGAAGAAAAGGTGCATAAGAATGCAGTCCATAAAAGCACACCTCAGCTAGCCAAGGAGAGGGGTGTATTCTAAACCCTTCCTCCCTGAGTTAGGCATGTAAGTGTGGGCTGCATTGAGGTATCTAGCTCTACTTGAGATCCACACCCAGAAACTCCTCTCCTGGAGTCAGATGGCTTAGGCACCTAAGATGTTTCTTGTGAGACTGAGTCACTTGTCTTACTCCACACAAAATTGCCAGGGTGAGTAGAGAACTCACTTGGGATGTGGGAGTACTGGCTTCAATCTCCCCCTCTGATGGGGAAGAAAAGGTTGAATGGGGGCCTCCCACCTCTGAGTGTTTTAAAGCAGGGTTTCTCAGCCTGAGGGTCAGGACCCAAAATTGGTTCACCACAATGATTCAAAGGGTCATGTGACAGCTCCTGTGGTTCCTGTCCCCTGGGACTGCCTCGTCTCGCTTCTCTGCTCCAGGCCCTGCAACCTCTGGGGTCCCAGCACCACTCAGGTTTGGCCCAGCTGTCATGATGATGAGCTTGGGTAGGCCCATGAGCCAGGTCACAACTCCACTCACAAATTTGGTCGTCTGAGGGGGCGGAGCCAAACCCAAGTGGTGCTGCAACACTGGAGGTTGCAACACCTGGAGTGGCGAGCCAAGCCCAGCCAGCCCCACAGCACAGGAACTGCAGGAGCCGCTACTCTGGGTTGAGTGCCAGGCAGGACCCAACAACCCCTGGAAGCTGGATACAACCAAAACCACCCCAGGGCCTCCATACCCTACACTATTTCCTGGGTCGTGACAGGGTTCACAATGGAAATTCACAATGGGTCCTGAGCCCAAAAAGGTTGAGAACCACTGACCTAAAGGAAAGTTACTTACCTTTAGTAATTGGAGTTCTCTGAGTCATGGTGTTTGCATGTATTCCACTTCTAGCATGCATGCACCCCAAGCACTGGAGATTGGAATGCTTCAGCCAGCAGTATCCATTGGTGGAATCTGCTCCCCTGCTGACCTTGAGCCACAGCCCCCTTGTGGGTATAAGGGAGGGGGCGGAGCAACCAGCCGACCCTCATTTCCGATGCCACTATCAAGGCTAGGTTATCGGACTCGACAGATGGGAAAAGAGAGTGGGTTGTAGAATACATGTAAATACCACATATCGAAGAACTCCATTTACTAAAGGTAACTTACTTTCCTTTCTTCAAGTGCTTTTTTACATGTCTTTCATTTCTGGTGAGTCACAAGTAGTATGTCATGGTTGGGGGATGGTACTGCGAGCCTAATTAAATCATAGAATATCAGGTTGGAAGGGACCTCAGGAGGTCATCTAGTCCAACTCCCTGCTCAAGGCAGGACCAATCCCCAGACAGATTTTTACCCCAGTTCCCTAAATGGCCCCCTTAAGGATTGAACTCACAACCCTGGTTTTAGCAGGCCTATGCTCAAACCACTGAGCTATCCCAGTGCAACACAGCCCTCCAAAACTTGGCACCTGAATGAGATGCCTGAACTAAAGAGTAATGGCTAATAAAAGTCTGTATACTACTCCAAGTAGCGTGCTCCCCACTCTGCAGGTGTTCCCGGCCAATGACAGCTGGGGGGGGGCAGCGCTTGGGGCAGGGTGCAGAGCCCCCTGCCTGCCCCTAGGCATAGGAGCCGGAGCAAGCACATGCCGCTGCTTCCAGGAACCGCGCAGAGAGCCCCTGACCCTGCTCCCCAGCAAGAACTGAAGGGTCCGATTAAATGTTCTGAGGGGCTGGACGTGGCCCACAGGCCGTAGTCTACTCACCCCTGCCCTAACAGATACTACAGAAGCAACCTGTACTCTGGTAGAATGTGACCTGGGAGTTAAGTGAGAGAGTATTTTGTGAAAAAATTCAGGGTATGGCCAGAGTGAAACTATCCCTGTGAAAATCGTACATGCGGGTTTCACCATAAGAACCTGCAATACACAGACCCTGTATGTAACTAGGAATACCATCTTCACAGAGAAATTGAGTAACAAGCATGAGGCTAATGGCTCAAACGGAGGTCCCATCAGACTGATAAGGACCATATTAATATTCCAAGATGGAGGGAGTTATTTTAGCAGAGGAAAATATCTCAGAAGACCTTTTACAAACTTTTTAACTGAAGGATGAGGAAAAATCTGGATGATCTTGAATTGGTGGATGATGTGCAGAGAGAGCAGTCAAACACATAATGAGCATAGCAACAAACCAAACTTTTTAAGTTTGATAGATACTCAAGGATATGAGGAGTGGATTTCTCTTGTGAGGAAAGATTATGTTGGTAAGCCCAGGATGAAAAACACCTCCATTCTGCACTATATATTGTCCTTGGGGACTGCATTCTGCTCTGAATCAATATGCTCTGTACATCAACAGGACAATTCTTGTCCAGGTCTGTTAGCCAGCCAGTTTCCAAGCCGTGAGGTGTAATGAGACTCTGGATGAAATGTTCTCCCATTGTTTTAGGTAATTAAGTCTGGTAGGAGAAGTGGAGATATTGGAAGTGTCACTAAGATATTTCTGATTTCTGTACTGCTTGGACTGGTGACTGAAGCTTTGTTCTATGTGACCTTCCTTAATACACTGGGGATCAGAGGAATGGGAGGACAAGCATACAACAAGCCCTGAGTCCAGGGGATTAATATGGCATCTCTTTGAGAACCCAGTCTTTATTTTCCCATGAAACAAAATACTTTGCATTTCTTGTTCTGTTGGGTTGCTAACAAATCTATATGGCAAGAAACCCACCGACTGAAAATGAACTGGATCACCAAATCCTTTAAGGACCATTCGTGATTCTGAGAAAAATGTCTGCATAGATGGTCTGCCAGTGTGTTGTTTATGCTTGGAAGGTGAACTACAGTTAGTGTTATGGTGTGCTGGATACACCAGTTCCATGGAATTGTTGCTTTCCTGCACAAGATCATTGGCCTAGGAGTTCTAAATTGGCCACCTCAAAATGTAACTTTATGCAATGTGACACCCAATTAGAGATTCTCTGAGTCCAGACTGCTTGACCCTTGGATCTTGGCAATTGAAATAAATAGCCTAAGGCACTGCCTGGATGGTTTTGCTCTAGATAAGTAAATCACTGAGCTTAGAGAACATGTAGAGTGCGTATGGTAGCCTCATCCTTGGTTAATGAGGCTTTGGGCAAAAGAAAGTGAGTGGACTGATTTAAATTAAAATCAGAGATTACTTTACTTATACTATATAGTGGCTGCGATGGGCTCTCCACACCAATATTGAAGCATTGGTCACTGCTGACTTTGGAAAGTGCTGGGAAGAACAGAACTCCCTTGCAGACCTGATGTGGATCTTTTCACCAGTTGAAGGAGTTCAAAACTTCTTGAGGTATGTGTATCTGCATGTCTGTCTTGAGAACAGCAGGGTGATAGACCATCCTTAAGCACCCCTGAAGACAACAAAGATCCAGTCTGTTGAACAGGTCACTAGAGTACATGAATTATGTGACCTAAAACCAGAGACATATCCTTGCTGTAGTACATGGATTGTTTTGCAGTTGATTGATCAACTTTAATATATTGACAAATCTGGTCTGCAGCAGCTATCTTGAGCCATCATGGAATTGAGGAGAGCCCCAGTATGTGCTATCTTTTTTTGTTGGATTTAAATGATTTTTTTCATATTTCACACTCAGTCCCAGTCTGGAGAACTGATGTATGAGGTACTGGACACTGCTTAGCACCTGCTCTGGAGACTGTCCTCTTATCAACCAATTATCAAGATATGGGTAAACCCAAAACACATTTCTTTCTGAGATGTGCCACTACCACAGCCAGACATTTTGTGAAAGTCCTTGAAGCCATCAACAATCCAAAAGGCAGCACCCTGTACTGGTAATGTGCATTGCCCACTACAGAAGGCAAATATTTTTCTGCTGGATGGATAGAAATATGCATTTTGTAGATTGAGAGTTGCAAACTAGTCTAGAGGATCTAGGGAAGGAAGGGTGGAGAACAGGGTTACTATTTGAAATCTGAACTGGCTAACTGAAATCTGAACTCTCAGGTCCAATACCAGTCCAACCAGCCTCCCAATTTTGTGAGGACTAGAATATATCAGGAACAGATTTCCTTCTCTGATACCGGGGAGGGAACCTCCTGCAAAGCACCAAGAGCCAACAGACACTCAACATTTTGTGTGAAGGAGTCTTATGAAACGGGTCCCTGAAACGGAAGGTGGGAATGTCTTGGAATTAAACAGAATAACCTTTCTGAATTAGTTCCAATACTTATCTGCTGCTGGTGACACTACTCCATCGCTTCCTGGAAATAATACAAATGGTCCCGAAAAGGGGTAAGGTAGGAAAAACAGACCCTCCAAGATTGGTTAACAGTCCTCTGTATACACATCAAACAACTTTTTAAAGCCTGTCTTAGCAGCAGTTGAAGTTGATGTCAATTAAGGTCTTCCATGAATACGTTGTTTCTTCTTTAAAAAATCCATTGTTCTCTGATAAGGATGATTAAAAGTAGTGACAGGCTGTTTCATTTGAGTATGCTTCTTTTTGTATTTTGCAGTACTATTGTAGCTATGTTGTTCCCAGGATATGAGAGACACAAGGTGGGTGAGATATCTTTTATTGGACCAACGTCCAAACCTTCTCTCTTTCATCAACAACAGTTGGTCCAATAAAAGATATCTCACCCACCTTGTCTCTCTTTTTACATTGGAAGTGTAGATGCCTAATGACAGTAATGTAGTACGAGTGCCTTTCAGCGTAGGTAATGACTCAGTTTTAGAACTGAACTAGATGATTCCCTTCAAAGGGAAGGTCTTTCAACATAGTTTGAACCTCCAGAAGACCAGAACCATCACGCACGTTGCATAGTCCTTGTTGCCTCCAATCAGTTTATTGTAGTTTCAGCAGCATAAAGGACTTATAGGAAGGTTTTAGCTATTAACTCACCATTCGTAGATGAACTTTTGTCAGACTTTACAGGAATTTAAATATTTATCAAGATACTCAGTTACTTTGTCCAACATAAGGTAATCACAGCAAACTATCAGGCCCTTTCATCAAGTTATGCAGAGTTGAAGGCTAGCTGACTTCTTTTCTAAAAAGTCAAATCTTTTTTGGCTCCTTCTCCTCTGGAGTAGTACTAAAGGACTAATGTTTCAACTTCTCTTGTGTGCTGCTGTCACTACTGAGGACCCTGGAGAAGTCTGTGTGTAGAAATATTAGAAGCCTGTTGAAAGGACTTGATATCTGTTTTCACCTCTTAGCAGTGGGTGGTCTAGATGCTGGAGTCTACCATAAAAGTGGGGTTGGCTCTAACAAGCCTTCGTTTATAGGTAGGGCAAGCCTCTCTGGTAGAAATGGATGCAAAATGTCCAGTAACTTATGTCCTTTTTCTTGAGCAGTCTGAACAGGGATTTCCAAAGCTTCTGCCATTCAGTGGACCAAGTCTCGAAATGACTTATCTAATGACGATAACTGAGGAGGAGCCATAGCCTCAATCTGTGAAGAAGAGGATGGAATATACTCTGAAATAGTTTCAGAAACTTGCCATTGAAGTATATGTTCACCCAGAGATAGATGTGGAGAAGAGTCTGGTTCAACAATATGTATACATTGCTGTGAATACTTTTGCATAATAGGTGCATCCTGGGCTGAAGATGATCTAACCCTGGAAACCAAAGCTGAGGAATGTTTTGATTTAGGATGTGGTCATAGGGCCCTGGAGGCCAAGCAGTTTGTCTATATGTATAAAATTAATGAGACCAGGCCCAGTGGTACCAATTAGGGGCTTTTGAACTAACACGCCTATATTTACCCCCTATGTCTGACTTGACTTCCAAATATATACAGGTTATAAAAAATATCCCCAAAGGGTAAGCAGGTGAAACATTCCAATCATCAGAAGAGGATGAAAAATGATACTCGTCCTCCTCTTCGGGGCGGGAGGGGGAGAAGGGAAGGGAAGAGGAGACGGCTTGTGAGCGGGTATGAGAATTACCCACTGAAAGGGGCTTACCACACTAGCCCTAAGGTAACTTATGAAGCATCCCTTGATTGGCAAATAAGTGATGTTTTGCATATCTTGCTGAGGGTGGCCAATGCATCATGGTTATTTTAATTTAAAAACTGGTTCTGTTACCTTCCCCCGCCCCAACAACAAAGATACTTAGTGTCTAATCACTGGTATTTACAGGTCAAGCAAATGGGGATAGTATTACCTCTTAATAGAAAAAAAGCCTAAGTAAACTTGTATTGGCGAAAGTGATATTCCTTTAGTTACAACTGGTGCAGACCACCTAGTGCAGATAGGCTGCACTGGCACAAAGTGTACCCTTATCCTAGAGGACGCCTGGACTTTGAGTCTCTGATGGCGAATGGGATATGTGGTAGATACCCTGCACTATTCTCTGAGGAAAAATAAAATTAGGCTTGGACAGCAGAGAGAAGGGGTCATATCTTCAAGCCATATGCTCTCTGGTGCATTCCATTTCACTGCAGAGGCCACTGATCCATACACAAGATGAAAATAATCTGCAGTGACACGTTTAACCATTTAAAGTGCAACTCAAATTTACATTCTGACAATCCACTGAAATTAACAGATCAGTTCCTACCCTCTCAAACCTATTGTTTCAGGGTGTGTACACCTTCAGGCAGACAGCACCGCATTTACACTGTGTTCCCATATTTTAAGGGTATATGCACATACATGAATGCTAAAAAACAAGTTTTGCTTTAACTAGCTCACCTGTTCACATGCTATGGGTGAAGCCAGAGTAGACCTACACCTTATCCAGTGCAGATTCTGTCCACTTCCACCAATAATCTCGTTGCCCCGACACCATCTCCCAATTAGTCCCCACCCACCTCTGTCTACAATGCAGATTCCTCAGTGCAGAAGACAACCCTACTGTATTTTCACTATATAAAACTGAAAACAAGTGCACACACTTCTGTGTATATTTATATGCATAGCAGAAGAGGCCATTTTCTTGCTTTAAATTTACTAGATTTGCAGGGACATTAATTTCTCACTTATATCAACATTATGAATAGCTAAAGCACACAAAGGGTTTTAAGCATTAAGTCTTGAAACAAGCACAAATCCGGGGTGGGCGGGGAGAGGAGAGAGCAACCTAGCATTCAATGTGAATTTCAGGTTAGCAAACTTTATAGTAATACCAATTCTAGAAAAAACACATTAAGTTGTGCAATAGGAGTTCTTTGTTGCTATCACTGAGATTTAATCTGATTTGAGAAACAGTTGATTTATGTAAAACAGATTTTCATACAATAAAGCATGTGCTCACAATATTCTCTAATTTTATAGACTTTTTTTTGCAAATTAAGCATTAGGAAAATATTCCTTAATGAAGAATACTGAAATTAAAGTACAGTAATAACAGGCATTCTTGACGAGAACAGTAGGTATTCCTCATAATGTTGTATTATTAAACAAATATTCCTAATTTTTTTTCAGTGCTTATAACCTTAAGAGTTCTAACCATGAGTACAAACGTATGTTTAACACTGATGTTGCTACGAGAGTACTCATAGCTAATAATGACAGAATTTTTCAAATGCTGAAAACATAATTGGTGAGGAAGACTCAGCCATTTCTCAAACAGTTTCAGTTTTTGTATGAATAGTGAAGTGCATTAGATAAATTTGTTATCACAGAAGAGTCAGTCTAAAGCAAAGGCACTGACACTAAAACAAACCAGACCCATAGCAGGAGTCTGATGTAGACATGTTTATTGAATTCCTATATCAGAAAGGTGAAATCCATTGTGGAGAATGGTAATGGTGGGTATGAGTACACACCAACTTCTACATACAAAATGATTACCATACATTAGTTTACTCCCCTGTAAGTAGTCCCAGTGAAGTTAATGATACTACATATGACTGTCTGCAGAATGCGGCTCACAGTATTTCTGTTAGGTGAAGCAGCCTACATGTCATAGAAGTGGTCTGTTTTAGAGTCATTAGCTCTTTTCATTTTGTTTCAAACATGTTATATAATACAGATAGATACAAGGAGCTTAGCTCTGCATCTACTAACCTCTGTGTAATATGTCTTACAAATTTTGTAACTGTCTAAGGTGGAATGTTTCTAATATGCCAATCTCTTTTTAAAAATGAAGATGCAGCCTCTTAATTTTAACAAGGTACCACAAACTGATCTAAATCATGTTTCAGAATGTTTTTTTTTTAAGCACTCTGTTGCCCAATGGATCTGGTTTTCTTCTGTTACAATTATAGTTAGCCCTGTATTGCTCTAGGTATCAAACAGAACTGTTAACTAAGTTTGAACCACAGGGAAAATTCTGCCCCTCAGCTGCACAGATGTAACTGAAAGCCGAATTCACCTACCTAACCAGTTTTATACTGATGATACATGAGAAGAAAACAACCCAGCTTGTCTTTAGGATATTAAGTAGAGTTTGAAGGGCTAAAATTAGAAAAGACATCACTTCCCTTGTCAAGTGAGCAAATTGTTCTGGCAGTCACTGAGTCAAACAAGGAATCCCCAGATATCATTTTTCAGAATGGACCTGAACTTGAAAACCACATGCCAAAAATAAATGATAAAAGTAAACTATGGTCATGAACAACCTTGCAAGTTTTTCTATAGCATGTATAAACAAGAGAACATCCATGTTTTTGAATATAAGCTGAGGAATGAAGAACTGCTTCTTGTTATTTTAATAAAAATACAGTGCTTACTTACACTTCTAAACATTGAAACAAAAGTATACATACATGGAACAAATCTTTTTTTCTAGGTAATTGTGTAAAGGCTTTCAAAAATAGTTTGTCACTTTACATCATTATTGAAACATGTATCCTTTTCAAAGGAATAAATGTCACAAAACAAATACACATTAGAAGAACACAATTAAATGACCAGGGCAATGAACAATCTATAGTCATCTACTATGAAGGAACATGAGCCTTGGGTTCAAATCTCCAGCAAGTATTCCCCTTTTCCACAAAAAGCATATTTATATATTAACGGCATATACAATATGGAAAATCTAAAAGCATATTTTTTGTTCTTAATATGCACCCTCTTTAAAGGACTCTGCTAACTCTTGATTGGCAGCATCATATTCAGCAATGAAATGTTTAAGTTCTTCAATGCATCGCTCACCTATCTCATGCAAATTTTGTCTCAAGGCAAACTGAATGGACTTTTCTAATGAAGGATCTTTATCAATCAGCATCTTCACTACCATGCCAAAGGTTTCACAGTCTTGTCTGTAAACCTAGAAGTAATATATTTGAGAAACTGATTAAATGCAAGGATATTTACATAAGCAGCATCATTTCCCCCACCCCAAATAAAATTAAAGTAACATTACACCACCAAAAACAAGTGATGAACAATGAATGATAGATGCAACATAAATTTTATTTGTTAAGCCTGTTATAAATGTTTACTCCCCTGCAGGCCTGCTGTAATGTAACAAGGGCAAAGGTAGCTAGTTCAGTACTACTTTGACACAAAACATAATTCTTAATGAAGGAAATTTCTGAAAAATAGAACTTGGGGAGGAAAAGAATTTCTCTTGTAATGCACCACCTGGAATAAAATATCTGAGTAAAGAGAGATGAGCAAACACTAAATGCATTTAACACTTTTGCTTGTAATAAAATCTGGGTTTTACCTCGTCATCTGTGCCCATCTCATTAATTTTTATTTAAAGGTAATGATTAGTTAGTTATGTTTCATTTTCAAAGTGTTATCAGAAAATCACTAAATATTTCAGAAAATATATTTTTATTACGTTTCTTGGCGATTTCAAATCACCCATAATGGCAAAGCCAGATCAATTTCCTGTACAGAGCTTCAGAGCAGCTCTATAGGTTTGATGCTATTGGAAGCTCTACCCAAGTACAATGTAACTTCATAAGGGAGAGCTCAGTTTAGAATTGACATCAGCCAGAGGTTGCACCTCAGAGGATGCAAAGTAACTGAACCCAAGTGGGAGTGGGGGAAGGGTAAGAAAGAAGAAAACGCTACATTAACTGCTGAAAAGAGCTTGAAGTGGAAATATGCAGGGCTTCTACATGCAGGAAAAGGGAAACTGTCTGACCACCTGGTATAACTTCTTTGATATTTTAACCTCTTTTCTGTTCCCATTCTTTTCACTTGTACTTGCAGCCCCATCTGCTGATTTTTTAATTTACATCTGAAATTTAAATGCCCCGATTATGTATTATTTGCACTGTACCTTAGTACCTAGGAGCCCTAGTCATGGACTAGGGCCCCACTGTGCCAAGCACTTTACAAATATGAAAGAAAAAGATGATCCCTGCACCAAAGAGCTTACAGTCTAAGAGCTAAGAACAGGCACTACTGTAAGTTTAAATAAATAATTAAAGGATATTGTTATGAGCGGAGTGAAACCTTGTTATGGGTTGAGTTAAAACCCCATTGAGATTGACAGGTGTGAACTGACTCTTCAATTAAAATAACTGAAAGCATAAGACCCCACCTCGGTCTGTTTGTGCAGAATCATAGAATATTATGGTTGGAAGAGACCTCAGGAGGTCATCCAGTCCAATCCCCTGCTCAAAGCAGGACCAACACCAATTAAAATTATCCCAGCCAAGGCTTTATCAAGCCTGACCTTAAAAACCTCTAAGGATGGAGATTCCACCACCTCCTTAGGTAACCCTTTCCAGTGCTTCATCACTCTCCTAGTGAAATAGTGTTTCCTAATATCCAGCCTAGACCTCCTCCACTGCAACTTGAGATCATTGCTTGTCTTGCACAAGGAAGAAGAAATGTTAAAAGATACAAACCAGGGTGTAACTTTGGGATATTAAGAGAAATTGCTAAAAAAGATGTGTTCCTGTCTAGGAACTTTTCAATGAGCATTGTTCTGGGTAGGGATGTATGTGAGGGAAGAGAGAAACAAAAACAGAGAGAAAAGAAGAAGCAAGAAAGCCAAACAGGAGCCTGTAAGCAGAGTGTGATCCTGATAAACGCTCGACAGAGCACTTTTGGGTCTAGTGTTGGCTCAAGAGTCTTGGAGGCTGTACACTATGAAACTACTTCTTTTGTTCCTTGTGTCTTCTGTGTTCAGAGACACAGGACTTTGTAGATTCCTTGTAAAGAAACAAGTGTGCATCAAAGAAAATACCAGACTCCATCAGTTTCTACTTCTAGCTAGATCAGGGGTGGCCAACCTGAGCATGAGAAGGAGCCAGAATTTACCAATATACATTGCCAAAGAGCCACAGTAATACATCAGCAGCCTCCCATCAGCCCTCCCCCATTTCCAGTGCCTCCCACCCACTGGCATCCCTGCTGATCAGCACCTCCCCTTCCCTCCCAATCAGCTCTTTCGTGGCGTGCAGGAGGCTCAGGGGGAAATGAGGGCATGGCAGGCTCAGGGGAGGGCATGGGAAGGGGTGGAGTGGGGGCAGGGACTGTGGCAAAGCCAGGGGTTGAGTAGTGAGCACCCTCATGCACATTGGAAAGTTGGCACCTGAAGCTCCAGCTCTGGAGTCGGTGCTTATACAAGGAGCCGCATATTAAATTCTGAAGAGCCGCAAGTGGCTCCAGAGCCACAGGTTGGCCACCTCTGAACTAGATCATCCTCAGGGTTGTGAACTTTGCCTAGATACTCAGGTTGAAAAGGGGCAACGATATTCATCTCATGCACCCTACCCAAACGGGAATGTGGCAGAGGTTCTTCCTCCATCAAATGGTTAATACCGGTCATTTTCACACACCACTGGCCAATTTCCTTTTATAAAATGTACTGGACTTTTATGTGATGACGGCCTACTTTTATTTCTCTGCACATTCTTTAGAAGAAAAACAGAACAAACACAAGCAATCAGAAGTTGTGATCTTTGTCCAAGGATGATCTTTTAAGACATGAAACTACACCCGTGGTAAGATTTAGTTCTTACTGAGACATATATACACATTCTTCCTAAATCTGTCTATAAATTGTAGACACAATTAACAAAGTAAAATAATCCTATACTGGGAAGAGCCCATTTTTATTGACACCTGGACTACACTTAAAAGTTAGGCTGACATGGTTACAGTGATCCTGGATGTGAAAAATTCACACCAGTGATCACCACAGTTAAGTCGACCTAACCCCTGGTGTAGATGTGGTGAGGCAATGAAAGAATTCTTATGTTAACATAGCTACTACAACTCAAGGAGGTCAATTATCTACAGTGATGGGAAAAAAAACCCTTTCTGTAGTTGCAGAAAGCGTCTACACTAGGACACTACAGCAGCACTGTAGCTCTGCCGCTTTAGTGCCCATAGTGTAGACATGACCTAGGACTATCAAAATGCAGCAAGGAGGACAAAGCCATACCAGCCGTGTGGGAGGTGGGAAAGAAGATCTTTGGGCATTTTGCAAGCACAGATGAAGTTCAGAAGTAATGTCAGTGATTATGGTACTTCATGTAAAGCCAGACAACACAATACATATTTTTGATGGTACATTTTAGAATAGGCAAAAATGAGATCACCATTTTCAAACAGTATTTAGGACAACTCTTCCTGCAAGTAATGATTCTTTACTTTTATTTTCTCAAAAGATTAAAACAGACCTAAACAAAACAAACAATGTAGCCCACAACCATTTCAGGGCAAAATCTCTTTAAAAAAATAATAATCAGGAAAACAGTGCGCACATGGTATTTTCTCAGATAAGGTAGGAGTATTTTTTTAGCATACTGCTTTGGGTACTTAAGATGTTCATTGCTTTACAACAGCAGAAGAGTTTAGGACTTTCATAGTCAGAGGATTTTCACAGCCCTAGGATTCTGGGTCTGGCTAAGAGAACTTCAAAGCAAAGCTAACTTTGGCGATTATTTCCTGACAGATTCTTTTCCAAGAAAAGAACCGTTCAGAAAAATAACCCTGTATCTGATTAACCATATGATAGACAGATGGTATTTGGTTTTCAATAACTCCTGCTTTTCAAGTGCTTTCAGTCTGCTTTTACCTCCTTTATAGGAAAATTTTTTCCCCCAGTCATTAGGTACTGGGGGAAAATAGCTTAACACAATTTTTCTTATCACACTTTTATTTGTTCTGTTTTATCACGTTTGAAGTACTCAGACTGGAGATGTGTGAATGAACAGGTAAAATAACCTGGTAATTGATACTCTTCACAAAGCCTTTTATAATATTGTAGATGTGGTTATGTCAGCCAAAGAACTGATGTTAACCACACTAGTAAAGAATACAGAGACATGTTCTTCTGAAAGGCCTTTTGTACTGTACAGCACCAAAAAGAAATATGTGAAACAAAGTAGGTCCTATCTACATGTAATTGGTCTTCCAGAGAACTTCACATTACTGACTTGCATTTCATTCTAAACCTTATTTTTCCACACACCATGCCGAACCAATAAAAAAAAGCCACTTTTGGGCAGATTTTGTCATGCTAAGAGTCAACTGAAGCATATTTTCTTTACAAGGCTTCAAGGAAAAAAAAATTAAAATGAAAAAATCAGGAGAACCATTTTTATCACCACCAAGCTTGGAATCTCAGATGTTGCTTCACTGACACTATAATCAGTAGGCTAAATAGGCTCATAGCAGAGATGCATGCTTTTTGGGATACTTACTGTGGCAAACTATTTCAAAAGCCACAAACTGTATTAGAACAAACACCAGGTTACTCTACAAACAGAAAACAGTGATGTGAGGAGGGGGTGCAGCCTGGTGCCAACAGGCTGTAAGAACAGAGAAGAACAGTTAAAGCAACTTAAACACAACATTTTGCTCTAACAAACGGATGAAAAAAAGAACCCAATCTATTCCGCTTTACAAAGGTATGCAGAGACCAGACACAGATGAGTTATGGAGCTCTGCACAGCAACCGACTGCAGTGGTGCCGGCCTGTGCCTCTGAAATTCTTGCAGAAGGACTCAGAGCTCTTTAAAAGACAAGATGCTGGCCCTGAATACAAAGACTGACACTTCAAAAATTCATCTCAGCAGAGAAGAAAGTCAATTTCTGGGAAATGAGCAGAGAATAGGCCACGTGGAGTCTGAACAAAGGAACTGCAGAAGAGATTCCAAACATGGAAAATCACTTATGAAAAACCATTCTTTGCTGGAGGGAAAATTGGAAGCACTTGAGACCCAACTCGGAGTTAGAAATATCTATATCCTTGGAATTCTGGTTTATACTCATTCTGAGCCGAGGCCACTGAAAAGCTCATCCCTAAACATCTGGAAGTGGACATTAAAAATGATTCCTTGTGTGGGGAAAGAAGTTATAGTATCCCTATATTCAAAAATAAGAAAGAGAATCATAGCAGCAGCATTAATATATTGTTTGATATATGTCAGGGGATCCTGAAAACAGCTAACGCCACAGGGTGATCATTTACCCAGGCCATAACATATTATTCTTCTCTGACCTGACTATATCACAGGCATAATGGAAAGAATTTGTAGCGTTTTAACAAACATATGAAGGAGGAGTGGAAACAGCTGTACAATTCCTAAGAAAATTCTGGGTTATCTAGGAAAAAAAAAAGTCTTCTCTTCTGGGACATGACCTGAGTTCAAGTCCTGTTTGAAAAGATCCTTAAAGACAACACAATCCTCACCCTATGAGTTTTCATAGAACTACTAATATGTTTCATTGGTAATTATTCTTCTCCTTTAGACATTTTAGCTCCTTTTCTTATCTTACAGTAAGATAAGAGGCCCCAACTGTGATTTCCGCCCATCGTCCCCCCCAACACACACTGTGGTAGGTACTGTTCAAACACTTCAGCCATGTCTAGACTAAGGTTTAAAGATATAATGTTGGAAGTTGTTAGCTAACACCTTCAGAGCTTGTCTATACACAAAAAATATACTGTTTAATCATACACGTATATTTAAAGTGTATCCACTTTAATCCAGTAGTTTGGATGCAGTTATATCAGCATAAAGGTGTTTTATACAAGTATAGCTATTCCCATACAGGAATGGGAATAACCTAAACCAGTATAAGGCACCTTTATAACTGAGTTCACACTGGTTGTATTGATGTAACTATTTTGATAAAAAGTTCACAATTCCAACCAATAGTTATAACTGTATAAACTCTCTGTGTAGACCAGGTCTTAGTGTAGGCAAGACACGCTGCCTTTTAACACATTTAGGTGGCTAAGCTAAAGCCAAGCACAGAGCCTAGGCTTGACCAGCTGAGTATGTGTTAAAGTATACACTGCCTTCTCCATACTAGACTTCTCAAACATGCTACTTAGAATGTGTTAACTAACATGATTTAACATCATACCTTTAAATAGTGTGTGATCATGCAACTAATGTATCATAATGCATACACACAAGGCGGCCAAATGAAGATTGCGCAGGCAAACGTTATTCAGACATTTACCAACTTTTGAGAAATTGACTTTGTAATTGTAATATTCTTTTACTGAAATGTTTTGGGATGTAAGGTAATACATATTGTGCCTACTCTGGCCAATGTGTAGAAGGTGACTGGGGTATACAGGCAAGTCAAGGTTAGCATCAGAACAAGAAAAAGTTATTCTGAAAATTTAAAAGGGAAGTAAGGAGAACACAAGGTTCTTGTTCAGCCTTTTATGAAATGATAAGAAAGTAACAGAAGTGTCTATAAGCTTAAAAGAGAAGGGGAATGGGCAAAGCCACTGATAACTAGAGAGAGGGACTTGGCCAGAGGGTGGATACAACTCAGTGGGTATTGAAGAGCTGATAGCAGATGGAGCTGTGAACTATTAGGTGAGTTCAGTTTGCTAGAATCCAGTAACTTCTGGAAGGTGGCCAGGGCATCTGATGTGATTCTATATTAAATGTCCCAAAACTTCATTAACACAGAGTTAAGGTTGCCCAGTGGTGCCTTATGCCCTTCCAGAATGTGGAGAGTAGCTAAAGTTAAATCTCTGAAAACCAGGAAACACAAAGTTAAGGTATACACTACCCCAGCATTGCGATCTTAACTCAGCCCACTGGAGCTGACAATAGCCATTTGGAATGGTTCTGTAAGGAGAGTGCCATAATGAGTAAACATGAGGAAGAATGTGCCATTGTTTGCACTGTGGTACACAGATTTGAATTCCAGCATTTATCTGAATCTGCTCCAGCTGCGTTCACTATGTTACGTGTAGCTGTGTTGAAGGTGGAACAATTAGTTGGAGCAGCTTGGTAGAGCTGTTACTGGGATATGGCAAAACGTGCACATATATTTTCAAGGATCAAATATGCCTCATTTCAGTGCTCAACTCTGTAGGTTGGGTCAGTAGTAGTGCACAGAGATCATCTTGTCACGTGGATTTTCAGCTTATGGTCACATGCATGACAACGGTCCCTGGAGCTTGGAGTGAGGGCTTGTCTCCATGTATAGTTTTGCAGTGCTTTAGTGAAGATGCTCCTATGCCGATGAGAGAGCTTCTCCAGTCAGCGTGGTTAATCTACCTCCCAGAGAGGCGGTAATTATGTCGACAGGAGAAGCTCTCCCGTTGACGTAGCGGTCTACACAAAGGGTTAGGCAGGTATAACTGTGTCACTCGGGGTATGGATTTTCACACCCCAAAGCGACATAGTTATACAGATATAGGTCTGCAATGTAGACCTGGCCTCAGTGAAAGCAATGTCTCAGAAGGACTCCCCAGGGCAAGGGTGAAAAGGAGGTAACATTTAGCAAATCTGAGGTGGTCTGTGTAGACTGAGCCTTGGTCTACACTGAAAATTTAGAATGATCTAGCTACACTGCTCAGGCGTATGAAAAAATTCACATAGTTGAGCACCGTAGTTAAGCTAATGTAACCCATGGTATAGATGCAGCTAGCCACCGTTGCTTGGGGACGTGGAGTTCCCACATTCATGGAAAAAAACCCTTCCCCATTGCTGTAGTTGCAAAGCTATAGCCATGCTGCTGTAGGGTCCATAATGTAAACATGCCCTCAATGTTTAAAAGCTTGCCTCTCTCACAAACAGAAGTTGGTCCAATATAAGCTACCACCACCTGGTTTCTCTAATATCCTGAGATCAACACAGCTACAACTACACTGCATACAGTATGTGTAATTATCATGCTAAGGCATCATTTCAAGAAGGCAGAGATAAGGTTGTTATGCAGGGGTGGCGTTTACCTTAATTTTGTATTTCCCAGTTTTCAGAGGTTCAAAATTAGCCACTCTCCACATTCTGGAAGAGCATGGGGCACCACTGGGCAACCTTAATTCAGACTTAAAGTGTTTGGGCATTTAATTTTCTTGGCTTTACAAAAAATAATTTCTCATCACCCCAATGTACCACAGCCCAGCTCTCCCTCTCCACTGCCTTTGGCTCCTTGGCAATAATTCCTCTAGCCACAGAATGAACTGGCTGCATGTTGGTACCTTCACTACCTCTGCATCTCCTGTCTCTGTTTGTCCACCACAGCCTGGTTCTACCTCCTCAATCCTCCTCCCGACAGAGAGACAAGTACTGGCAGGAGACCTGCAGGCTAAGGAGCTGAGGAAAGCATGAGGAACAGTGTGGGGACCAGCCTGGCCTCAGTGAGCATAATTTTTGAAGAGAGTGACAGATGTGGGGAAAAAGGGGAGTATGATAAGGTTGATGCAGTGGTTAGGACATGGGACTTGGGAGACCTGGGTTCAATTCCCTGCTCCACCACAATGTACCTGTTTGACCTTGGGCAAATTCCTTAGTCACTGTGTTCCCCACTATAAAAAGTGGATAGTGTTTCCCTGTCTCACAGGGGTGTTGTGAGGCTAAACATTATCCAGTACTACAATGATGGGTGGCAGATAAATGCCTATCATTCACTGACTGATGGATGGGGGTTTTTTAGAAGACAGAACTGAAGTTCCCCAACATCCCCCCAGTATAGCACTGACCTCCTCCTTTCCACTCTGTTCTTCCCTGCACAGTTCCAACAGAAGCCTGCATTGCTCCAAACCTCTGATAGTCTCCCCAATCACTCAACCCCTGCCCCCTACTGCTCCAATTCCTCCAACATGCCAATTGCTCGAAGCACCCCGTGCCTCACTGGTTCCAGTCCTCCACTTTCTACCAGTTCCACCCTCCTCCTTACCACTTCATGACCCTAGGAAGTTTGGAGGGCCATGGGGAGATGGAAAGGTGGAAGAGCTATGAGGAGTGCAAGCTGCAGGCAGGAAGCGCCAGGAAAGTGGAGATGCAGAGTCCCTACCCTAGTGGGTGGTGAAGGGATTCCACAAATTCATCTGCAGTATGGGAGGCTCAGAGAGGTGTGAAGTCTCAGCTAAATGACAACATGGAGATGAATGCAGCCTGAAACAATAGCTCTAAAATATGTGAACTGCTCCATTATCTCCATGGGTGCTTTCATTCCCTCTTCCCAGGGTCAGTCTTTGTGAGCCTGTGCCATGCACCAAGCATGTCTGCTCTCAGCTGTCCATCCACAGGGGAACCCAGCTCAAAAGTCAAGGACGGGGTAGGGGCTTTCAACTCCCCCTTCCCCCCCGGGTCAAGGACCTTCCAACTCTCCCCAATCCTGGCTCACATGGAAGTTGCAAGATACCCAGAATTCATTCCCACAAATGTGCATACAGTCTGTATCTAGTGTTGTTGTAACCATGTCGGTCCCAGGATATGAGAGAGACAAGGAAGGTATGGTAATATTTTTTATTGGACCACTTTCTGTTGGTGAGAGAGACAAGCTTTCGAGCTACACAGAGCTCTTCTTCAGGTCTGGGAAAAGTATTAAGAGTGTCACAGCTAAATACAAAATTGAACAGATAGTTTAGCATAAGTGCTTAGCACATACTAACTTGAATGGTCCCTTTATGTGCTAACTCCTTATGCTAAACTTTCTGTTGGACACTGTATTTAGTTATGACACTCTTAGTACCCTTCCCAGGTCTGAAGAAAAGCTCTGTGTAGCTTGAAAGCTTGTCTCACCAACAAGGTCCAATAAAAGATATTACCTGACCCACCTTGTCACATACAGTATGTGTAATTTTATTACCTTTCAGAAAATAGTCAGAGCCCCTTCTAAAGTACCTGTACCAGTCAGGGCACATTTACCAAAAGTATAAAAGTATCGATGAATGAGTTGATTTTATAAAATATTGGATTTGTTTTTAAAAGAGTGGTATTTCCCAAAGGGGAACCCCTTCCACAAATGGTCCCAAATTTGGACCACTAGCACTACCTAGCATCCCTCTCCCCTCCGAAGCCCAGCAAATCTCAAGACTATCTGAGCATACAGATTTCAGACCACTTAGAGTATGGCTATGCTGCAATTTAAGCTTAGTTGTAGTGTGGGTAGGCATACCCATGCTAGCTTTAATCTAGCTAGCACCAATAACAATAGCAGTGCACATGGTAGCATGGGCTTCAGTGCAGGTTAGCTGTCCAAGTACAAGCCCACTGGGGACCCTTGGTACATACTCAGGTGGCTAACCCATGTGGGGTCCATGTCCTCATTGGTACTGTTACTCACACTAGCTAGATTTAAGCTATCGTAGGTATGGCTTCCCATGCTATTGTTACACCTTAAATGTACCCTTACAGTCAACTGTTAAACCGAACACAATGCTCAACCTTAACTATAATAGAGTGCATGCTCTGCCAGAATAAAGCTGACCAGTTCATTTTATTTTTTACTCTTAGGCAGACACCTAGAAAAAAAGTGACCTGATTTTCAGAGATGCTGAACATCCACAACTCTCTACAAACCAGACGGCTAGTTTTGGTGTCTAACTTTAGGTACTCATATCTGAAAATGTTAACCTTTATTCACAGTCCTGACAACATACAAATTCCTACTTTATAACTGAAAATTTAAATTCTAACAAATCAGGCAACTATTTATTCATTTAAATTAGAATACAATGTTTTTCAGTGTCATGTTCCTGTAAATACCTCAGTGATACAGAAATTCAAAATGTGTGTCAACCCAGCCTCTCAATCCACATTCTCCCCCCCCCCCATCCTCCCCCAGACTTTTCACAGCCCTGCAAAACACAACATTGACCTAATTTATATTGACCCGGATAGCTCACCTGCAATGGACTACTTAGTATATTCCTTCTTGCAAGAGAAAAAAATAGAAATACCCATTACCACAGGTGCCATTTAATTATCATTTCACCACTGAAACTGTATTTTCATGTTCATGTGTAAAATATTTAATTTAGAAATCCACAATGGGGAAAAAAACAAACAATATGTTTAGAATTACAATTATAATATATGCATGCAATTCAAATGATCAACTACATTTTGACATTATTTTTCTGCCTAAAATGAATTACTTTTCCTGGTTCTAAAAAGGTAGATTAATAAACACACAACACATTTAACACTTATGCACTATACCATCTACAAAATTTTAAATCAAACAATAACCATATACTATATTCCCTTTCTTTAATATGTACTGACAATTTAGCTTTGGATCTGTATAGTAATTTTCATACCCATTAATCAATGTGTTTATAGAACAATTACACATTCATTGAAATGCAAACTGAGAGAAACAAATGAACGAATCTGCTGTATAATATCTAATTATTTTATGTTAAGCTCTACTTTTCTTATTGAAGAAATGTAAAAGAAGAAAGTTACTTGCACTCAATTACAATTCTGGTCCCCTTTTATTTAATTTAATGGAACATTTGTAGATATCTGGTTTAATAGATTTTTCTAAAATGTAATAATTATTTTTAAAAATGTATAATGCTTGGCATTTAGATACCTAAGGTGACAACACCTTAGAAATTGCTTAGAGTTAGTTGTTTTGCTTGGTATATACTCCATGATAAAAATAAAACTAAAAGTGTTAATTACAGTCCCAAATCCTGCCCTCATCTGCCAGACCCTGTTTAATAAGTATGGCTCTACTCTGAAAAGTGACTCTCTAAAAGTGTCACATTTTGGTTTCCGTGCTTATTGTCACTCATTGATTTCTGTGCTCAGTTTACAGATTTGTTTATTTACACACACACACACACACACACACTCACACTCTCTCTCTCAAACTGGAATACCTGCATACTAAGCATGGACCACGAAAATCAAGCTGGATTCTTTCCATTTTGTGTACCGTCATCAGTAAGAAAGGATATGCAGACCACACCATTCAGTAGCACTCATGCAACAGCGTTATATTCAGATTAGGCTCTCAATTGCACCTGGACACTCTATGTTTTGAAATTATGCTTTGGTGGCACCCTGTGCAGTTCTAGTGAATTCACTGGGTTTGCATAAGTGGAGCTGATTGGAAGTCAGGACCAGATTGTGATTCGCTCTTGTAACTGTTCACAGGTAGATGGGAGCCCACAGTAAGCCTCCTCACCTTTGCACACCATGCAAAGGCTGTCACAGTGATAGTCCCTGCTCTTGAAGTAGCACAGACTTGTCCTTGCATGATCTAACATAGTCTAACATAGTGAATGCCAGTGAAAATGAGGTAGGATCAGAAGAGGCTAAAATAGGGAAAGAACAAGTCAAAAATTACTTAGACAAGTTAGATGTCTTCAAATCACCAGGGCCTGATTAAATGCATCCTAGAATTCAAGGAGCTGACTGAGGAGATATCTGAGCCATCAGTAATTATCTTTGAAAAGTCATGGAAGACGGGAGACATTCCAGAAGACTGGAAAAGGGCAAATATAGTGCCAATCAATAAAAGAGGAAATAAGGACAACCCAGGGAATTACAGACCAGTCAGCTTAACTTCTGTACCAGGAAAGATAATAAAGCAAATAATTAAGAAATCACTTTACAAACACCTAGAAGATAATGAGGTGATAAGTAACAGTCATATGGATTTGTAAAGAACAAATCATGTCAAACCAACCTGAGAGCTTTCTTTGACAGGGTAACAAGCCTTGTGGATGGGGGGGAAGCGGTAGATGTGGTATATATTGACTTTAATAAGGCTTTTGATACTGTCTCGCATGACCTTCTCATAAACAAACTAGGGAAATACAACCTAGGTGGAGCTACTATAAGGTGGGGGCATAACTGGTTGGAAAATCGTTCCCAGAGAATAGTTATCAGTGGTTCACAGTAATGCTGAAGGGCATAACGAGTGGGGTCCTGCAGGAATCGGTTCTGGGTCTAGTTCTGTTCAATATCTTCATCAATGATTTAGATAATGGCATAGAGAGTACACTTATAAACTTTGCAGATGATACCAAGCTGGGAGGGGTTGCAGGTGCTTTGGAGGATCGGATTAAAATTCAAAATGATCTGGACAAACTGGAGAAATGCTCTGAAGTAAATAGGATGAAATTCAATAAGGACAAACACAAAGTACTCCACTTGGGAAGGAACAATCAGTTGCACACATACAAAATGGGAAATGACTGCCTAGGAAAGAGTACTGCAGAAAGGGATTCTACAGGTCATAGTGGATCACAAGCTAAATATGAGTCAACAGTGTAACACTGCTGCAAAAAAAGTGAACATCCTTCTGGGATGTATTAGGAGGAGTATTGTAAGCAAGACATGAGAAGCAATTCTTCCGCTCAACTCCACGCTGCTTAGGCCTCAACTGGAGTATTGTGTCCAGTTCTGGGCGCCACATTTCAGGAAAGATGTGGACAAATTGGAGAAAGTCCAGAGAAAAGCAACAAAAATGATTAAAGGTCTAGAAAACATGACCTATGAGGGAAGATTGAAAAAATTGGGTTTGTTTAGTCTGGAGAAGAGAAGACTGAGAGGGGACATGATAACAGTTTTCAAGTACATAAAAGGTTGTTACAAGGAGGAGGGAGAAAAATTGTTCTTAACGTCTGATGATAGGACAAGAAGCAATGGGCTTAAACTGCAGCAAGGGCAGTTTAGGTTGGACATTAGGAAAAACTTCCTGTCAGAGTGGTTAAACACTGGAATAAATTGCCTAGGGAGGCTGTGGAATCTCCATCATTGGGGATTTTTAAGAGCAGGTTGGACAAACACCTGTCAGGGATGGTATAGCTAATATTTAGTCCTGCCTTGAATACAGGAGATTGGACTAGATGACCTCTCGAGGTCCCTTCCAGTTCTATCATTCTATGATCCCTGGGCCACATATTGCTCAAAGAAGGTGGGGAGGAGGTAAGGCCTTGTTCTATATAGCCTTCTGTAGCAGACCATGGAGCAGGCCCGTCACACTGCCCGTACTACAGCTCTCTCAACTTCAGCTGTGTTGGTTCTGGAGGGCCAACAGCAATAAAAAGCAGCAAAACCAATCATCAATTTTGTCACTGAAATTATGTCTCTGGACATTGGCAGGGGCAGATCTGTTGAGTAAGGTAATGTTATTTTTAACAGTCACTTTTCAGAAATCGAACTTCCCTTTATTTATTTAAGAACCTGTTCCTGTGAACTGCTGAGCCCCTCAACTCTCCCTAAAGTCAATGGGAAATGGGAAAGCATAGAAGGATACAGGCATATTGCTAAGGTTCTTATTTGCCTTTCATTGCTATAAACTAATTCTGAATACTTGGAAAGCCCAATAACAAAATCCTACTCAGGGAACCTTGTGTTCCATTTTTTCCTCCCTGTCTCTGTAAAAATCATACTTAATTAAAATGTATTGCCAGGATATCAATTTAATTTATTTTTTAGACATTCATCAGCTGAACAGTTTAAGTTGCTGTTTAAATTAACAAAAGTTGATATCTAACACTAATAAACCAATTTATATGACAGCATACAATTCACATGTTACTTTTTGGCAACACAATAAAGTTCATTATTACTTCTTTAAGAAACATCTTACTCAAGTCAAGCAAAAGTAGTCCCCATGTGGGAGAGTGAGGACTATTATGTTACATGGTTTTACAGGAGATAATTCCTTACTAAACCAATCAGACCACATAACAGCATTCTAACACCAACTACAGGCCCTTGGAGACCAGTTTGTGTGTGGCCTAAATTTCATAGGCTTCTTTACAACAGATGTGTTGGATGAGTGTAATGTTACTTCATATATTAACCTGTGTGTTCCCTAAACTAATACTGCTGTTTTACCTACATTCTACACCTCTTTCTATATCCTTCTTACAGAAATCATGTTTTTGTTTTAGTTTTAAATCTCAAATAAATCTGAACTAAAATGACATGTATTACAACAGAAGATTATCACATGCTAGTTTTTTATTCTGATATTTGTGAAATCATTTAACCAGGAATTTTTGCAATACATGAACAACAAAATTCTTTTATTATACCTTTTTAACCAGTGACACCATTTAATGTTCAAATCTAAAAAAAATGCTTTTATTGTATTGTTTCAAAAGGTTTATCAGTTTAAATATTCATTTTGTCTGCAGTAATTTTCTGATTAACTTTTTTATAGTCCATGAAACTGATTTTTACATGATTTCAAGGCAGACGGAACTACTGAAGAGTAGAACAAAAGAAAATAAAAAGTCCCTACTACAGTTTAATTTTGAAAAAAGCTTCTTAAAATGTACTAGTTCAGGACTGAACAGGAAATAATCAGCTTTATACTAAAGGAAGGACCTCACCCAGCAACATTTTATTTATAAAGTCCAGAACTGATGGAGAGCTATTTCCTAAATCTGTTCCACAGTAAACTTATTGCTCCATCCAAAACAGGAAGGGTGCAGTTTATCTACAAAAGATTGTTTGCTTATGTTAATTCTCTAGCTAGAAATGCATTAATAATGTTCAGATTTTAATGTTTCTAGGACACACAGGAAGGAATTTTTCATTTATGCTTCACCAGAACAGGGCGTGCATGAGAGAGAGAGAGAGAGAGATCTAATTGGCATAGAAATGCAAAAACCAAATCGCTACCCCACATTTAGTAGGGGATAAAGTCTGTAAATTGCTATTTAAAATCCAGGCATTAATTCCACAGAGAGCTGTTCACTGATGAGCTAGGCTCTACCAATAAGGTGCTTGTAATAAATACAGGTAAGTGCTGTTTCTCTCAGGACCTGATGATGAGCACCCACAACTCTCTTAGGATCATGCCCTAAATGGATATCTAGCAAAAAAAGTTTTCCCTTCTGCAGTTAACAATAGTTAGTCAGTAAAGAAATAAAGGGCTTACTTTTCTCCTGAATACACTGCCAAGTACACTGATAATTTAACTAAAAACTACTGGATCTTTGAGTCTGAGAACCACCCTTTTTATGAGAATGCTCATTCATACCAGTGGCTAAAGAGGAACTCCACACTTTCTATAAGGAAAAGCTCAAATATGTTTTAATTTGCATGCCACAAGATTTGAATGTTTTTTGTTTTGTTTTTTTACAGTTATACATGTAGCATAAGGAAAATACTACACACGTAATAAATATTAAGTACTATACTGTATGTAACAGATAGCTTTTTAAAGTACAGAAAGTAAAACCAACAGCTGCAAGTAGAGAAAGTCATTACTTAGATTATCCCTTTTTATTACTTAGTTGATGTAAAATCTTAGAGTTTTTGAAAGTTTAAAATTACTTCATGTATGATAGTAGCCTCACAACTCAGTTTTATTAGAGGCCCATTTCTGAATCAAAGATTTTTGTGCGTCTAAATTGTCACTCTCAATCCTATCCTCTACAATTGTTAGAACACTCACAATACTGAATTCCATTTCTCAAATTAAATGTAGAGCTAAAAGATGCAAATTAAATGTCTGAGTGTGAAAACCTTTAGTGAAGTGAGAGAACTACTTACTAATGTGAGGTAATCCTCTGAAGTCATTTTGAACTATTCACATAAGTACTCTCACATGAACAAAAGTATGCAGGATCAGAGCCAAACAAACTGTGTATAAATTTCTCTACAAAATCATGTCTTCAGTTCAGACAGATGTGCAAAAGTATTAAGAGAAGTACCACATAAATCTCTTGTATTTAGTAATAGCTTGAAATTGTTAGACCACAATATTTCATAAAAGAGATTTTTAATATATAATATGGCATTATATTCCACTTCTGCATAGCACAATGCATCCCAGTTTGTGGTGGTAGTGGGAGTTCAGGGGTAAAGTAGAACAGTGGAGTTTAAGACAGATGGCCCTGGATTTAATATCTTTGCTCCTTATTGCAAATATGTTCCTGCTGCTGTTGCTAAAGCACTTAGTGTGGTTCACTGCAAGCCAACCCCCCTGCATACTTGCTCCCACAAAACTTGCTGCTTCCATGCAACCAGCAGGGTAAATGTGTTCCACAGGTAGCAAATTGGAAGATAAACCCCACTCAAAGGAAAAAGTCATATAGAAGCAGCCTTCTGCAGTCACTCAGTAAATTCACTTGCCTTCGGGGACTGTTAACATTTCTCATAGTCAAATATGATGGTTATCTATTTTTCCACTTTTAGATACACCTGTATTTTGCCTCTATGAAGGTTTTTGAGTTGTAGGATATTCACCTTCCATTTTTTTCTGTTATAGCAGTAACTGATAATGATACAGGTTGAGCAACACTGTTGCATTTCAGCACTAAGAACGGTTACCTATCAAACTCATTAAAGGAATTTCTGTGTGGCTCAATCCGGTGTCACTGAATATTTTCCAGGAGTTGTCTGAGAGGGCAATTATTGAACTGCTTTGATTCTAAGTCTGGTTTGTGTCTGTCCTTACTGAGAGTAGTAATACCTATAAAGAGATTAAAATCATGAACAAATGTCTTTGTTTACTTTCTAGATTTAGTTCTATGTTCTTAGAATGTTTATAGCAGCCTCTTGTGCTATTTGACGCCATACACCATTCTGAGAACCTCATGATGCAACCAACTAATCAAGAGCTAGTCTACATGAGAAGCGCTACAGTGGTGCAGCTGCATCGGTGCATCACTGTAGCGCATCTGGAGAAGACGCTCTATGCCAACACCCCTGAACGACGTAGTTATACCAACCTAAGCACCGTGTAGACAGTGCTATGTTGACGGAAAAACTTCTCCTTCTGACATAGATACCGCCTCTCAGGGAGGTGGATTAACTAAACTGACAGGAGCAGCACTCCCACTGGAGGAGGAGTGTCTAACCGGACAGCGCTGTAGCTGCGGCACTGTAGCACTGTACATGAAAACAAACCCTAAATATGTGAGATATTTTCCTCTAATATTTGGGAGTTATTCACACAGAAGTGGCCATATTAGGGACCCAGATTCTATTCCCAGCTCTGCCAGAACTGGCTTCATACAACCTTGCGTTACTCCTTCTGTAACATGGAGAGACTGATACTTGCTCTCCTTCATGAGGCCTTGCTCTACATGAAGGGTTGTAAAGTACATGGGATTATTAACACTAGACTGGTCAGTAGAAGAAGTTAGTAGAGAAATAATGGTCTCCTGGCCCCTAACAGGATGCAATTTCCCCTAAGCCAACGAATATTTTGTTGGGTGGTGTCAGCAGAAGCATTCTTTTTGTCTATGTCCCATTACAGCTTCTGGTGAATGTGACCACTTCAGAATGATGCAGCAGGCTCAGTGAGTCTGGGCAATATTCTGTGGTTTATAACTTGGTCATATCACAATAATCTATACACAACGACAGCAAAAGGTATCCCACAACTATCTAGTGTTGGGTGAAATATTTAGGCAAACAGTAAACTCGCTGAAAAATGCAGTTTTGGGGCAAACAAAACTATTCATAAATTCAGGCAGAAGTTGGCTAATAGTTTCAACCAAGCAGAACATGAGGAAACATTTTTCAAAAAACCAGAAATGTTTTCTTTTGAATATGTCAATTAGAATAATTGTTTCATTTACAAAATGTCAATTTGAATGGTCATTTCCTTTCAAAATGTCGTTATGTTCTACCCAAACACATTTCCCCCCACCCAGTTTTACATTTTGGTGAGAAAAAAATCTGTTCTGGTTCAAAACTAACACCAACCTTCCACCTCTGTTCAGTCACTGAATGAAATAAACAAAACAAACAAACAAATAAAAATGCTCCGCTCTACAACTAATCCCTTGCCAAAAGCCACATTCCCAGAGATGACTGCACCATTTTTGCTGAAACTTTTCAAAATAATTCAACCTGAGGCAGAGACAAAGAATCAAAAATTTCAACCCAAACAGTTAAAGTTTGGCAAACTTATAAGCATTTGAAAATAGTGGGCAGTAATGAAAAGTGTTAGGCAACATTTATGTATGGGTTGCTACCAACTCCCCCATAATATAATTAAACACATGTGAGGATTCCTATGACATTGGTAAAACAAGTTATTTAATATTTCTCTTTGCAACAAAGAAAACAGTTTGGTGGTAGCAGAAGTATGAGACTTAATATACCAAACTAGTTCATATGAATTGGCCAGTACAAAGAAAGTTTTGCTGGAGAATTTCTGGAAATATAACTACCCCATTAACTCAGATGAAAAAAGTAACCTTATTTCAAAAATTAAATTAGATTAGATAGATTGATAAAGTTTAGATCTTTGAGATCAAATCAAACCTTTTCTGTTTCCCAACCTTCTTAATCAGTATAACAATTTTAAACATCGATATAAGCCCAGAATCCTTCCATTTTGACCAACAAGTATGAATAGTAGGACTTAATTTTTTATTTTTATTTTTTTTTGGTGGTGGTGGTGGGGCAGTACGGAAATGCTCATTGTACTGAGAAGGAAGGAAGAAGCATGTCTGAAAGGCATAGACTGGATAATGAGATTGAAGTTGTTGGAAAGCATGGAACTGCATATGAAAGCATTTGCTGGATAAAAAGGCTTACTTTTGTAGTTTAAATACTAGTTTTTAAAAGTTGTACTTATTTTACACTTAACTTCTTGCTAGTTAACTCCACTGATGCTGGAATGATATAATATGTTTTGGATAAGAGCAGCATGGAAAGAGAGCAGTGGAAGTCCTCTTTTGATAAGCAGAACTAAACAGGTTACTGCCTACGATAAAAATAGGTTTCAAAAGGTCAAGCACTTTATTGCAATAGCCAAAAGAAACAGTAGCATGCAATTTACCTTTTAACCTTACTTCATACAAGAATACCATGTGCTCTCAAAGATACAGAGTAGACAGAGGTTATTCCTACAAACATATCCTGAAAAATAAAATAAAGCATTCCTCCCGTCGTGCTGGCTTCCAGCATTTTATTACAAAAACAAGCAGTGTCAGTCAAGATCTGGCTGCATTATGTTGGTTGGAAACAGACTACTAATGAGGAAGAAAAAGTATAATAATTTAGAATAAAACAGGTCACATTCATACATGAGCAAATGACATGAACAGGGATAACACTTGCCCAAATTTAACTCATATTTAAGGATTCAGACGTTTAGATAAGTATGAAAAATTTGTACATATATTTTAAGTTTCTTACTTAGTGAGGGACACTTCCCCAACTGAAGGACTACCATAGCTATAGAATGAATTTACTTTCTAATCAAAGGACAATTTATTCTATTTTCTTTAACGTAGTCCATTAGAAACATACCATCAGGTGTGTAATATTACAATAGTAATTATTTCTTCAAAAAAATACTATTAGTACAGAACATGCTGCCTTCCATAGTTTAAGGCAGAGTGGATAAAAAAAAATCAATGATTTAATTAAAAAAAATCAATAAATTGGATAAAATCTTTTTATTTTAATTAAATACAAGTTTATTTTTTAAAATAAATTTGAAATTAACTTATGTTATGGCCTCAATTTATTATAATCTATTTCAGTCAGTTAATTCAAACAAAAAATAATATTAAGCATTTCATGTTTGCTGCCAAGTTTTAAAGAAAGACAAACCACTAATGGGTAGAAATCACTGGCTAAGCACCTGGAACCAGAGTCTGCTAAGGACCTACTTCTGCAGGTTCAGAGAGAATATTTTTTTTTATTTCAGTCTATTCAACTAATTCAGTACAATGACTGACTAGAAACCAATAAGAGTTGACAAGCAGGAAAGCTTTTTTTTCTCTTCCAATCTATGAATAAACACTAGAAGTGAGGATAAGATTTACTAGTTCTAAAATCTTGAAACACATTGTGACCAGAAACAACCAGTTCAATTAATTAACTAAAGATAATACACCCTTTGTTTAACAAATCAGTTTTAAATGCAAAAATATGTTTTGACAAACTTTTTGAGAAACTTTTTTTCCTGATGTTTCCATAACATTTAATGTTTTTAATTAAAATGCTTTTTGTTGTGTTTTTAATTGAATTTAAATTTTTATCCAAGTAGACACAAATCAAATTGAAAAATAATCTAGTAAACAAAATATGTGCGATTCACCATTTTCTAACAGAACAATGTTAAAATTAAGAATCTGAACAAACGTAAGAAAAGCTATATTATTGCTTAAATAAATAAGTATAGATGTAATATATCGTCCTTTTTAGACAAAGCACCAAATTCAGCGTAAACGCTATATTAACATTTACTATAGTGCTACAGTTTAATGTTCATTTAGTTGTAAATCAACATGTTTTAATGGTTAGCAACCAATCAGAACAACCTTTCTTTAGGAAAATAGCTAAAAGTATAAACGCAAAACACAACTAAAACTGATTATTTAAATCAAGGTTTCCTGATTGCTGATTTAAATCATGACTAAAATTTGCAGTTGAATTCACTTTGATTTAAATCAATTCACTCTGACCTAAGATGGCCTGAAGTGCTGCAGGCAAGTTATTCTCTCATTCCAGCAAGTGAGACAATTATCTACTATCATATTCACTGGCTTCCAACGCACCTGAAACCACTTCTTGTAAAAGTTGCTTAGTTTTAAAATGTTCCATGGTCACACTCCATCTCATCTTAGACTTCATACTCGCCTCTTACTCAACTATTCACATTATTCCTCCTTCTCTCCACTCACTTTTCCTTATTATTTCTACAGTGCCCACAACTGAAGTAGGCATACAGTAGAATCTCATAGTTATGAATACCAGAGTTACGAACTGACCAGTCAACTGCACACCTCATTTGGAACCAGAAGTATGCAATCAGGCAGAAGCAGAGACCAAACCCCTCCCGCCCCCCTTCCCCAAAAAAACACCCCAAATACAGTGGTGTTAAACATATACTACTTAAAAAAAAAAAAAAGGGGACAGTTTGAAAAAATTTTTTTGATAAGATTAGGAAACTATTTCTGTGCTTGTTTCGTTTATATTAAAATGGTTAAAAGCAGCATTTTTTCCTGCATAGTAAAGTTGCAAAGCTGTATTAAGTCAATGTTCAGTTGTAAACTTTTGAAAGAACAATCATAGCGGTTTGTTCAGCGTTACGAACAACCTCCATTCCCGAAGTGTTCGTAACTCTTGAGATTCTACTGTACTTTATAGACAAATCGAAAACTGTCCCTTCTCCGAAGACCGTGCACCTAGCCACATGTAGATATGACGAAACCAGAATAATGGCTCTCATCCACTTCTGCCATCACGTTTCACATCACATCATCTGGACCTATTCTCCACTAAGCCACTTCTCAAAATCTCACTTTAAAACCTTGTTTTCTCTTTAATTTAAGATGGATTCCCCCCAAATATTTATCTATACATCTAATGTTCATTACTATAATATCTGAACATCTTTGCAGTAACTTGTAGCAATATGATGCAAAAAGCTGAAGATGTAATTCCAATTATTTGTTCTGCCTTGAAAAGCAAAATAAAATTAATCATTTTCTGTATTAAGTACCTGACAAGTTTTCCATAACCAACTGGGGACCATGTTATTTCAAGTACAAAAATGAATTATGCCATTAACACTGCATACTATTTATAAAGGAAATATGATTCATATAGTATTAATGTTTACTTCATTTCAGACGTTTTTATTTTAAATCATTAACAAAAACCAATGAAAAACATACATTCTGACCAATTCATATTGAAATGGAGTCCAAATTATTTTTTTCTTAGGCTTGGCTAATTTTAGGTCAATAAAATTTTGAAATCTTGTAATCTTCTACATGCAAAATCTTGTTCAAGTCATAAGATACTCTGAGTAATCAGAATCAGTTAAACTGTTATGATTTAGAAGCATCACTCACTTTTAAAATTTCAGATGATTCACAACAAATGTAGACAATCTCAGTACTTGATCCCTAACAAACCCTCTCCATATCAAGTTATCAACTTGTGGTTGAAGAAATATATTAAATATAAGTTTAAGATATATCTTTCAGTCAACATTGTTAATTTTATCTTTCAACTACTGATATGCTGTCAATATAGAGAAACTTTCAGTTAATTTAAAACCGAAGCATGCGGAAGAGCAATTGAAAGATTACAAAGTAATTTTTTTGATAAAAAAACTGAGCCCTGGATTCTGTTATTGTAAAGTAAAATAAACGTCTAATAAGGCATTAGGTTTCCAGAAGTACAAGTTTTGAAAGAACTGTGAAAGGGTCAGAAGTGACCAAAGTGTATCTTATAGAGAAGATAGAAAGGACCATTTTCATGAGAGTCACCAAGGATTAGAGATGAACAAACTGATCTATAACCAGGAGAAAGATAACACTGAGAAATAGGAACGAGTTGCAAACCAGAAGGTCAGAAGACAGTGTTAAATTTTTGGAAGTCCAAAAACAATAGCAACGAACTCCAGATAATCTGAAAAAACTGGTACCTTCTAGGAAAAATCAAAAGGAGTTATCCTGCATTTTCACTGGACTCTTGCTTTAAAAAACAAAACAAAAACATGACAAAAATTTTGCTTTCTGTATTGATTCAGAAAGGATTTTTTATGGGTGGATAACACAAGTGGGGCATACTCTTTAATTCTGAATAAAAGTCCCTCTCGGCCCTAAATCTTTGCCTGCCTTCCTGAAGCTGAAAAACACCCGGACAGATCAAGAGAATGTGGAGTCATTGATCTGGCATGAAATTCTCCTCTACTGATAATAAAACCTGTTGAAAAACATGAACATTTTTCAACTGTCTCTCCCCTTCAGTCAATGAAGGCAGAAGTCCCATTTGGGTTACCAGAAAAGAATATAATCAGGATGACATCTGAAAATGAATGAAAATTTTACTTATTTCTCAAGACCCCAAATAGAAGCTGTCAATAGAACTGTAGAAGTCCAACGTTGCTGAAGAACGTATACCCAACAGTGGTTTTAATTTGATATGTGCCAAAGCTTTCATCTATATACTGTTACCCAAGTGATAAACCAATCATTTTAAACTATTCAGAAAGAATACCTGAGCTACAGAAAGCATGTAGATGACTTAACGCAACACCATTTAACAATATGTTTATTTGCATTTAAATAATAGGTATCACATTAGGAATAAAGAAATAATTTTCAATCCTTAAATGATTTTTAAGAGTACCCAAGACCTTAAGCTTGTTACATGAAGTGTTAAACACTTCTCATACTAATTAAGCACAGTTCATTGATTATTGCTTAAAAAGGAAACTGTAAGTTACATCCAAAGTAACAGATAAGGAGTACAAGGCAGCACACAGCTCAAAGAGTTAAACATTTAAGTGCTCTGATACCATCAGAAGCTCAAAAGAAAGAAAAGCAATAGCTTGATTTAATGATTTAAGGATTAGACTCCTAAATAGTTACCTTTGTTACTGGCATTGAGTAAAGCAGGGGTCTCAAACTCAAATGACCCCGAGGGCCGCATGAGGACTAGTGCATTGGCCCGAGGGCCGCATCACTGACACGCCCCCTTGCTGCCCCTGGCCCCACCCCCAATCCACCCCTTCCATGAGGCCCCGCCCCTGTCCTGTCTCTTCTCCACCTCCTCCCCTAAGCGCGCGCAGTTTTAATAAATATATACACTCAATAATGCACCTCACTCAAAGGACAAAACACGCACTTAGATTTACTGCCTAAGGCTCTGGGAGGGAGTTTGGGTGGGGGAGGGGGTCTGGATGCAGGCTCTGTGCTCGATGCAGGCTCCAGGCTGCGGCAGGGGGTGGGGGTGCAGGCTTTGGGATGGAGTTTGGGGATAGGAGGGAGTGCAGGGGTGAGGGCTGTGGGGCTGAGGGTGAGGGGTACATGATGCAGGAGGGGGCTCAGGGCTAGGGAAGAGGGTTGGGCTGTGGGGTGAGGGCTGTGGATGAGGGGTTCATGATGCGAGGGGCTCAGGGCTAGGGAAGAGTTTTGGAGTGTGGGGTGAGGGCTGTGGATGAGGGGTTCATGATGTGGGGGCGCTCAGGGCTGGGGCAGAGGATTAGGGTGCGGGGGGATGAGGGCTCTGGCTGGGGCTGAGGATTAGGGTGCAGGGGGATGAGGGGTTCATGATGTGGGGGTGCTCAGGGCTGGGGCAGAGGATTAGGGTGCGGGGGGATGAGGGCTCTGGCTGGGGCTGAGGATTAGGGTGCAGGGGGATGAGGGGTTCATGATGTGGGGGTGCTCAGGGCTGAGGCTGAGGATTAGGGTGCGGGGGGAATGAGGGCTCTGGCTGGGGCTGAGGGTTTGGGGTTGGAGAGGCTCAGGGTAAGGGCAGCCTGCCTTGCCAGTAGTGGTGAAGGGCAGGCACTAGGACCCTGCGGCAGCAGACAGCAAATCTGCTGGGAGCCCTCCGGGCAGCAGGCAGGGGAGAGGCGCGCTGCGTTCTGTCAGGCAGGGACGCAACACAACGTGGCGGAGGGGGGGGAACACGCGGAGGGGGGGTGGCAGGCGGGGGCTGGGACCTGCTCCAGGCAGGGTCGCGGCGGCGGGGGGAGACCTGCGGTGGCCGGGGCCAATCCAGGCAGGACCGGGGGGGGCGGGAAGAGACCCAGCTCCAACTATTGCTGGAGCAGGGCGCCCAGCCCTGAATATTGCTGGGGCCCGGGCCCCACACAAATATATAACCTGCCGCCCATGCCCCCCGGCCCGGCCCAGCCCCGGCGGGTCTCACTTCCCTTCCCCCCCCCCAGCCCGGCCCCGGCGGGTCCCGCTTCCCTTCCCCCCACCCACGGCCCGGGCCCGGCGGGTCCCGCTTCCCTTCCCCCGGCCCGGGCCCGGCGGGTCCCGCTTCCCTTGCCCGGGCCCGGGCCCGGGCCCGGCGGGTCCCGCTTTCCCCCCCCCTTACCCGAGCGTGTCTCCGGCGAGGCCTGAGCTCCGTCCCGCTCAGAGCCGCGTGGTGAGGGGGCGGGGCTGTGAGCTCCACGCCGAGCGCAGCGCTCAGCCCAGAGCTCCCAGCCCCGCCCCCTCCCCACGCGGCTCGGATCGGGGCGGGGCTCAGGCGCTCGGACGGAGACTCGGCGCTCTATGCACCGAGGCTCCAGGAGAGGGGCGGAGGCGGGAGCCTCAGCTTTTCTCTTGGGGGCCCCTGGGGAGCTCCGCGGGCCGCAGGGAAGAGCTCCGCGGGCCGCATGCGGCCCGCATGTTTGAGACCCCTGGAGTAAAGTATAAGAGCATGGTAAAGTGGAATGAAAAGGTTAATTAATGTTATCTGTGGATATATACCCAATACCAAATTTCACAAAAAAAGGAGAAAGCAATTTAAAAATGATTCCGGGCATGTATCTGGATTTTACAATTTCATATCTAAATCCATGCACAAATATGGAAAAATTCTTGTTTTTACAATATCTGGGTTAATGATTTTGCTTTAAACTACCATTTACATAAAATAATTGTTCACATTATTTGAAATTTTAACTGAAGAATTAATTTTTTTAAATCTCTGTCACTAGCAGTCATGACTACTGAATGGCATTATCTTGACTGACGTTAGAAAGTATCTTGTGCTGTCTTTCCCAAAGAGCAGAATAGTTACCTAAGATCACTATTTTGCAGTGCCAGTTAGATTTATATGCTTTACACATTTGTATATTGTTCTGGACACCTCAATATTCAGGAGCAGGAGGCATTTGAGCAATTTCAGAAAAAAAATAAGTTATTAAATAATGAAAAAGGATTAAAATAATTAATTTTTACTTTCAAAATTATCTTTATTGTAGATGTTGCTTGCCACAAAATCAGATTCCCAATTGTGGATGCTTGTTAAAGAAAAACTTGTCAGTAAAAAAAAAAAAAAAAAAAAAATCACACACTAACCTTTTTTGTTTAAGTTACAAATCTAGATATAGATTACTTAGGTAACCTAGACTAAAGATGGAATACTATAAAAGTCTACAAGCAAATGAAGGGTGATAACTTGTCTGGCGGGGTGCGAGAAATTATGTCCTGGAGCTGAATGTAAGGCCTCTCTTCACTCAGGCTTGGTCTACACTTAAAAGTTAAGTCGGTTTAGCCAATTTAGTCAGAAGTGTGAAAAACACTATGTGACAGGTTCGGTCACAGAGACCCCCTTGGGACTGTCACCTGATGTGCTGAAACGATCTCTGAGCCCGTCTTCCCTGCCAGCTTGGGACTTCAGAACCCTGTTTTGTTCAGCCAGACACACAAGCCTGCTGCAACACAGACCCAGGTTCTGAACCACGCCCCCAAAGCTGCAGGCTTTAACTGAAAATCACTCAGCAAGTATTCCTGTCTCCAGCACCCAGACACCTAGCTCCCAATGGGATCCAAACCCCAAATAAATCTGTTTTACTCTCTATAAAGCTTATACAGAGTAAACTCATAAATTGTCTACCCTTTATAACACTGATATAATTAATAAACAAAAGTGATTTTATTAAGTATAAAAAGTAGGATTTAAGTGGTTTCAAGTAATAACAGAGAGAACAAGGTAAGTTACTAAGTAAAATAAATCAAACTACGCAAGGCTAACTTAATACACAAAGGATCTAGTTACAAATAACTTCTCACCCTAGACGTTATCTCAAGTACAATCCTTTTCAGACCAATGTTTTAGTTTATGGGCTGGGTACAGCAATCACTCACACCCCTATAGGTACATTCCTTTGTTCCAGTTTCTTTCAGGCATTTCTTTGGGTGGAGAGGCCATCTCTTGAGCCAGCTGAAGACCAAAATGGAAAGGCTTTGAGGGCCTTTTATATTAATAGAATCATAGAATATTAGGGTTGGAAGAAACCTCAGGAGGCCATCTAGTCCAACCCCCTGCTCAAAGCAGGGCCAACACTAACTAATTTTCTCTCTTGTGGGCAGAAACCCCTTTGTTCTTCTTTGCAAAATCACAGCAATAAGATGGAGTTTGTAGCCACCTGGGCAAGTCACATGTCCATGAATGATTCAGCTTTTTGCCCTGCCGATGCCATTGTTTACATGTTAGTTTGATCGTTCCCAGGAAAGCTGAAATGTGGACTTGTGTCTCCCAAGGTCCATTGTTAGTTAATTAGTCCCCATTTCTTGAATAGTCCCTTCACAATATGTTGGCCAAACCTCCCTGTAAACGGGCCGACTCACCGCCGCTGCGCCTCCTGCTGGTTTTCCTGGGGAATTGGCTCTTTTTCAGCACGGAGCGCCCTCCACAGGCCGGTGATCCCCCTTTTTACTATCGGCGCCGTGTCCCTCCCAGGACCCGGTGCCCCTTTTACTATAATAGGGTCTTCCCCTCCCAGGGGAACCCCCACCCTACTATCCCCACTTTGCCTCAGTAGTGGCCACTGACAGTCCTGGTCTAGCCCCACACCCTGGGGCAGACTGCAGTATCAGCCCACTCATCACAGACAATAGGGGTTTGGACCTGCTGCTTTGTCCTACCCCTGGGCTGCCCTCTGCAACTCCCAGTACCTTTGGCCCTTTGCTAGGCCGCAGCCTGGGGCTTTCCAGGCTGGAGCTTCCCTAGCTCCTCAGCCTGTCCCCCAGCCCTGCTTCACTCAGGTATCTAGTCTCAAGCCCTAAGCAGCCAGGCCCATCTCCCTCTAGCAACAGAGAGAGACTGTCTGCTCCTGGCTTCCCTGCCTTCTTATAATCCCTGTTCAGTTTGGGGCGTGGCCTCCAGCTGCAGCCACTTCCCTAGTCAGCTCAGCCAAAAGCCCCTTCCCAGAGCTGTTTTAAAGCCCCACCAGGCGGGAGCGGATAGCCACTCCGCTACACTCCCTTATGTGTTTTCTACAGCAAACACTTCAAATACGAGCATAGAGCCAACGCTCATAACTTCAGATATAAAAATGATAGTTCAATCAGGGAGGATGAGGCCCTCTTCTAGCAGTTGAGATGTGAACACCAAGGGAGGAGAAACTGCCTTTGTAGTTGGCTAGCCATTCACAGTCTTTGTTTAATCCTGAGACTGTGAATGGCTCGCCAACTACAAAAGCAGGCCTCATCCTCCCTGACTGAACTAACCTCCTTATCTCCAGCCTGATTCTTGCTTGCATATATATACCTGTCTCTGGAAATTTCCACTACATGCATCCGACGAAGTGGGTATTCAGCCATGAAAGCTCATGCTCCAATACATCTGTTAGTCTATAAGGTGCCACAGGACTCTTTGCTGCTTTATAATAACTGTTAGCATATCTGTAGACTTATCAGGTACCCTTCAGTCTTCTTTTCTCAAGACTAAATATGCCCAGTGTATTTTAACATTATTTTCATAGGTCAGGATTTCTAAAAGTTTTATAATTTTTGCTGCTCTCTTTTGGACTCTGTAAAATTTGTCCACATCTTTCCTAAAGCGTGGCATGCAGATATGGATACAGTGCTCGAGCTGAGGACTCACCAGGGCTAAGTAGAATGGGACAATTATCTCCCATTTCTTACCTACAACACTCCTGTTAATAGAACCAAGCATGAGATTAGCCTTTTAGCAACTGCATCATATTGTTGACTTACATTTAATTTGTGGTCCACTACAACCCTCAGATCTTTTTCAGTAATACCATCACCTAGCCACTTATTTCCCATTTTGTAGGTGTGCATTTGGGCATGGCTACACTTGCAGTGTAGAGCGCTTTGAGTTAAACCAGCCTTCGGAGAGCGCAGTAGGGAAAGTGTTGCAGTCTGTCCACAGTGACAGCTGCAAGCACACTGGCGTGGCCACATTTGCAACTCTTGCAGTGGCATTGGGAGCAGTGCATTATGGGCAGCTATCCCACAAGAGCACCTCTTCCCATTATGGCACTGTTGCTTGTGGGAAGAGGGTGGGGCATTCTGGGTCCTGTCCCAAACCCCCGTGATGGATCGGTTCACATCCCAGCAATCCCAGTGCTTCTGTCCACATTTGGCACCATCTTTCAAGGTTTTTTGTACTGGGCGCTCTGTCTTCCCTTTCAGTCTGCGGGAATGGAGCCCAAATTGTTGAGGAATATGCTGACAAGTCTCACCAGCACGTCACATTTGACAGTCGAGTTACTCCTTAAGATCCAAACTGACAGTGAGGACTCCGACGATATCAATTCGAGTAACGCATATGACACAAGATTGCTTATGGCATTCACGGACACGCTCACCACTGTGGAAACCACTTTTGGGCTCGGGAAACAAGCACTGAGTGGTGGGATCACATCGTCCTGCAAGTCTGGGATGACGAGCAGTGGCTGCAGAACTTTCGGATGAGAAAAGCCACTTTCATGGGACTGTGTGAGGAGCTCGCCCTTACCCTGCGGCGCAAGGTCACGAGATTGAGAGCTGCCCTGATGGTGGACAAGTGGGTGGCTATTGCAATCTGGAAGCTGGCAACTCCAGACAGCTACCGGTCGGTCGCTAACCAGTTTGGAGTGGGAAAGTTGACCGCTGGATTCATGTTGATGCAAGTTTGCAGGGCCATTAATCGCATCCTGCTCAGAAGAACCGTGATTCTTGGTAACGTGCATGACATTGTGGCTGGCTTTGCACAAATGGGTTTCCCTAACTGTGGAGGGGCGATAGATGGGACGCATATTCCAATTCTGGCACCAGCCCACCTAGCCTCTGAGTATGTTAATCAAAAGGGGTATTTCTGTATGGTTCTCCAGGTGCTTGTGGATCACCATGGGCGTTTCATTGATATTAACGCAGGCTGGCCGAGAAAGGTGCATCACGCACGCATCTTTCGGAACACTGGCCTGTTCAGGAAGCTACAAGCTGGGACTTTTTTTCCCAGACCAGAAGATCCTGCTTACCCTTTAATGCCGTGGCTCATGAAACCCTACACAAGGAGCCCTGACAGCAGCAAGGGCACAGAGGAAGAGACAGTTCCTAACCTAGAGTATTCAGTTTCAGGGCCCAGTCGTACAAACACTGACTTCAATGGACTACTCAGTCTATAAGAATTTGCAGGACTCCAGCCCCTAGGTGACAAAAAACAAGGGAGTGAGATAAAAATGTGCAAGCAAAATGGACAGGCTGAAAGTAATCATGTGTTGTTCCATTTTTTCCCTACATTGGTGACATACAAAGGGTGAGGGAGAGGCTTCTGTAACACTGTATATATTTTAATTTTTTTTTTTAAAGCTGACAGCACATCATTATCAACTGGCCAACGCTAACAGGCATCACAGATGAAGTCAGTCTTCAGGAGGAATTTGAAGGCTGGAACCTTGCACGCTGGTTTAGGAAATGTATTCCATGCATAAGGAGAAACAGGTAAGAAAGTGTGCATGGATTGTGGGAAGAAGCCGTCAGTGGGCAGACAAGGGTAGCATCTTTGGTACAAAAGGGTGGAGAATGTGATAAATGAGAAGAGCAGATAAGCAGGATGGGGCAGAGCCAGGAGCAACAGAACCTCCCTATAAGTGTGTGGATGCCTCCTCCCCAAGACCCTGCCCTCTGCTCGCTCTCCTCCACCACTGTCCCTTCAAGATGCTTGAACTGGCAGTTGAGGAATACCATTTTAGCAGATGCATCTTAAATGGGCTGATTTACGACACAAAACACTAGGTACGGCAGTCAGTGTTACACTCTCCTGGTTTTATATTAAAAAAAGGCCAGTCCTTTTCCACATGACATTTTCTTAGTCAAACGCTAGGAGCTGAAAGTTTCATTCTGTTGAACAGAACACTGTCAATACTTCAAATTATATTACAATAGCCCCTAGAGTCCACAACACAGATTGGAGCCCCAACTATGCTAAAGTGCTGTACACACACGGAAGACAGACCCTGTCATGAAAATCTTAAAACAGACAAATGCCAAAAAAGGAAGTGCATGTTGTAGATGGAGATTTGAGGGACACAAAGATTAAGTGACTTGACAAGGTGACACAGGAAATCTATGGCAGAGCTGGAAATAGAAATCTGATATCCTGAGTGTCAGCCTAGTATCAAACACACAGCCATCCTACCTATTCTACACATAATATACCACATCTGTGAAATTTCAAATGTAAGCTTTTGAGAATCTGTGAATTTCAAAAGGTTGCAATATAAAGAAAACAATAAGTTTACCATTGGGTTTTTAATAACTAAATTAATTTAGACAGTCAATTAAATGAGCAATTAAATGAATCCATGTATACATTTTGCTGAAAGCGTTCAGTCCATGGTAAATTGCTTGAACTAGTGGTAAGCAGAAATTCCATTAAAACTAATACATTCACTCTTACGCTTCCTTTTTGGATGCCAAAGAGACTTCTGTAGTAAGAGAAGGACTAAGGTCTGACTGTCAAGTCTTATTCGGAAACTTAAAATTTTGCCAAAGTAAATGCAGATACTTGGCTCATTTGGCACAATTTGTTTACAGAGGTAACTGTGGGTAGGTATTTTATTAAAACTGTACATGTAAAGTTTAAGGAACTGATTCATAACAATGGACTGGTTAGTACAGTGGCACAGACCTGATGTCTAGACAAGATAAAATAGTAGAACTGCACTTATAAAAAACAAAACAAAACCAAGAAAGCAACTTATGTAAGACTGGCAGTGAAATGCTCCAATCATGAACATAACACTGTGCACATATGTGTCATCAGTTTGGAAAACAATCACTTCAGCGTAATACATTATGTGCTTAAAACAGAAAGTTGATCCTTCTTTACCATATACTTATATATGGTATATATATAACCCATATCAGCAATCCACAAACATTTATAAAGTTATATCTAAACCCAGTGCCATGTCAGTACAGGATTGTCTGCTACAGTGTATTTTCTAGTGCCTTAATCAGTCTCATTTTAAATGCCAAGTCATGACCGCTTCTGCTACCTCACTATGGAATGTGGCTCAGGGCTAGAAATTTCAACTATGTTACAGGGGGAGATTTTCAAAGCCATAAAGATCAGTTAAGTGCCCAACTTCCATTGAAACTCAATGGAAGTTGAGCTCTTAACTTTCACCTGTGTCTTTGAAAATCACCCTCAGTACTTTTTGTATCACAGTAACGCCTAGAGGCCTCAACCAAGATCTGGACCCTTCTGTGCTCACCACATAGTAAGAGACGATCCCTGCTCTCCAGAGCTTACAAACAAAGACAGAGGTGGGGGAAAAGAAAGATTTATCTCCAATTTACAGATGGGATCTGAGGCACAATGAGATTGAGGCCCTGATTCAGCAAGGTTCTTAAGCACACGTAACTTTAAGCACATGGATGGTCTCATTGAAGTCAATGGAACCCCACACATGTTTAAAGTTAAGCATGTGCTTTAAAGCTTTGCTGGATTGGGGTGTGAAGGGTCTTGCCAAAAGTAATGTGGATTCAATTCCTGGCTCTGCCACAGACTTTCTACATCTCCTGAGTCCTGGCCAAATTATTATTACAATTTTTCCCCTAATATTTCACCTTTATTTACCTTTTCTAAGCACTCTGAGACCCTCAAATGGAAGGTGCTACAGAAGTGCAAAATGTTATTCCATGTCATTACTTATTTAACACTCTTTGTCCCACCATAAACAGTAACACTAGTTACCTTTTGATAGCTACATGTTTTCTTCAGGTCAAGAATTAAATGCCTGCAATAAATCTCTCTATCACACAAATACACAGTGATACACAAACATTTTGCTGATGAATGATAATGATAATTGATTGTGTTTTAAATAGTCCAATTCCATTTTCAAGATTTGAAATTCTGTGATTGCTCAATTATAAATTAGATCATTTTGTTGGCCATGATGATGGAAAAACATGTTTTTAAAATGGCTAAAATATGGGCAGACACACACAGTGGCTGAATTACTTAAACAAAATACCTGTAAGAATATTTCATTTGACTGCTTAACTTTCTTTACTTTATTTTAATTTTAAGAAATAATGGTTTTAGTTTTCAGAGTAGCAGCCGTGTTAGTCTGTATCCGCAAAAAAAACAGGAGTACTTGTGGCACCTTAAAGACTAACAAATTTATTTAAGCATGAGCTTTCGTGAGCTACAGCTCACTTCTTCGGATGCATAGAATGGAACACACAGACAGGGGATATTTATACATACAGAGAACATGAAAAGGTGGAAGTATGCATACCAACAGGCAGAGTCTAATCAATTGAGATGAGCTATCGTTAGCAGGAGGAAAAAACCTTTTTGAAGTGATAATTAAGATGGCCCATAGAAGGTGTGAGGAGAACTTAACATAGGGAAATAGATTCAATTGGTGTAATGACCCAACCATTCCCAGTCTTTGTTTAACCCACAGTTAATAGTATCTAGTTTGCATATTAATTCAAGTTCAGCAGTTTCTCTTTGGAGTCTGTTTTTGAAGTTTTTTTGTTGCAAAATTGCCACCTTCAAGTCTGTCACTGAGTGGTTAGAGAGGTTGAAGTGTTCTCCCACTGGTTTTTGAATGTTATGATTCCTGATGTCAGATTTGTGTCCATTTATTCTTTTGCGTAGAGACTGTCCGGTTTGGCCAATGTACATGGCAGAGGGGCATTGCTGGCACATGATGGCATATATCACGTTGGTAGATGTGCAGGTGTACGAGCCCCTGATGGCGTGTCTGATGTGATTAGGTCCTATGATGGTGTCACTTGAATGGATATGTGGACAGAGCTGGCATCGGGCTTTGTTGCAAGGATAGGTTCCTGGGTTAGTGTTTATGTTGTATGGTATGCGGTTGCTGGTGAGTATTTGCTTCAGGTTGGGAGGCTGTCTATAAGCGAAGACTGGCTTGTCTCCCAAGATCTGTGAGAGTGAGGGATCATCTCTAAGGATAGGTTGTAAATCTTTGATGATGCGCTGGAGAGGTTTTAGTTGGGGGCTGTAGGTGATGGCTAGTGGTGTTCTGTTATTTTCTTTTTTAGGCCTGTCCTGTAGTAGGTGGCTTCTGGGTACTCTTCTGGCTCTGTCAATCTGTTTTTTCACTTCAGCAGGTGGGTATTGTAGGTTTAAGAATGCTTGATAGAGATCTTGTAGGTGTTTATCTCTGTCTGAGGGATTGGAGCAAATACGGTTGTATCTTAGAGCTTGGCTGTAGACAATGGATCGTGTGGTGTGTCCGGGATGGAAGCTGGAGGCATGTAAGTAAGTATAGCGGTCAGTGGGTTTCCGGTATAGGGTGGTATTTTACACCAATTGAATCTATTTCCCTATGTTAAGTTCTCCTCACACCTTCTATGGGCCATCTTAATTATCACTTCAAAAAGGTTTTTTCCTCCTGCTAACGATAGCTCACCTCAATTGATTAGACTCTGCCTGTTGGTATGCATACTTCCACCTTTTCATGTTCTCTGTATGTATAAATATCCCCTGTCTGTGTGTTCCATTCTATGCATCCGAAGAAGTGAGCTGTAGCTCACGAAAGCTCATGCTTAAATAAATTTGTTAGTCTTTAAGGTGCCACAAGTACTCCTGTTTTTTTTTAATGGTTTTAGTGTTTACCACTATGCTTGCTTGTGGGCATCAGGTTGCCTGTTTCCCTGCTGTGTAGTACTGAATTTACTCACTGCCATACATAGTGCAAGCTGTCACTCAGGACAGTTCTGCACTGGGTCTGGCTGAAACAGTACCATGCAAAGAATTAAAAACAGGGCTTTGGAGTGGAGCCCGGAGCTGGAGCGCGGACCAATAGGTTTTATGCATGGAGCTGGAATGGAGCCAGAGCGGAGCAATTCAAAAATTTGATTGCTCCAAATCCCTGATTAAAAATACGTATTTTGAAAATTCTGCTCTTTTTCTTGGTTAAGGTCTGTGAGGTAAGTGAGGAGGGATTTGTCAGGACTTTGGAAGATGCTGGCAGAAGAGAGAAAGTTCGAGACTGGGAATGAATTTTAGAGACGGGGGACTTGGACTGGATCTGGGCTTCCAAGAGAAATAAGCCAAGAGGTTAGGGGGAAGCAGCAGAAAGGCCAGAAGGATCAAGTCTTCTGATCAGATATCATTATCAGAAGCAAAGAGAAATACCTCAAGCATAATGGCACATCACGCTAATCCTACTTTGCAAATCAGATTCAGTTTACATTTCCATGATTGTCCATGATTATTCATCTTCAAAATTAACATCTTATGTGTATCCCTCTGCAGAAGAATTAACGTTTTTTTTCATAAGTTTTGTGGCACCGTGCTCTCCAATGACTGCTGTACTGTAATAATCCCTGCCTAGTAAGATACACTGTAATAAAATGTCAAGTATTCCAGATATAATTCACTAAAATGTGGTACTCAAATTATTTTCAAACTAGACGACATGTTTTATGTAACTGTGAAGACTGCCAAGTTCATAGATTAATAAGCAACTGCTTTTTAATTCAATATTCACCATAACAAATGAAATATTTTTACTGCTATTCATGTTAGAGACTGAACTAACCCAAAACAAAACATATGTAATCCAATCACTTTTAAAAGCTTCCTGATAAATACCCAATGTAACCTGATTAGCAAATCAATTTTTCCTTTCCCTGAAGTGTACTTAATTCCAATGCTTTACTTTTAAAATTTAAATATTTTAGCTTCAGAAACAATTTTGCGTAACTAGGTAAATTAAAACTGCATATTAAGGGATATAATTTTATTCTGCAAAAACAAAGATATGCATTTAGTTCAACAGTAATGTCAGTAGAGGAGCTTACCCAAATTAAACTATTAATGAGTAGTTCAACACAGAGATTGAAAAATTTAGTTTTCATAGCCTTTTTTGGGGGGGGATGCTTCAGTATTTATACAGACATTAAATAGAAAGAGCAAGGTTTTAAAATTATTTTTTTTAGATAACTGAAGTCTAGAAATCAATGAAACAGTCTTTATCACTATTTCAAAATATATATTTATATAATTTTATTCTCCAGTCCATAATATCCAAAAATATGTTAAAGTAAAATGTAAGCACATCATAGAATTTAATTTTCTTGAACTAAAAAGTAATCAGACTTAAATCCCTCATCTGAAATATGGCTGAAATGCTCTTCACGTCATTTTACAACATCGTTAAGCCATATTTTGCTAACTCTAAACTCTTTCACAGTACCTAATTTAAAAACCACCAATAAAGATTTTATTCAATAGAATAAAAATATATCCCACCTATAAAACAATATTTTAGTAGAATACTAAAACCATCTTAAATTAGATTTATTTCTAAGAAATCGGACAGTTCTAAGATCCAAAGCAATTTAAAAAGAACTGATTTTTTCCCTCCAGTCAAAAACTCTAAACTATTCTCAGACCATTGTGAACCAAGATCCTGAAAATAATGTATTTTACAGAGTTTAAATTAGATTTATTTAAATACAGCGAGTGCAACATTATGTCAGTCATTGACTTTAGATTTTACTGAATATAGCATGAGGTTTTTGGCCAAAATTTTTATTAACCTTGACAATCGTATTTATAAGGTCAACAGGCAGATCCTCAGCTGGTGTAAATTGTCAAAGATCCACTGACTTCAGTGCAGCTGTGGCTGCCATGCGTACTTCTTTGTACACGGTAGGTTGCAGGAGTGCTGCCCAGGCTTCTGCACCAGATATGGACTGGCTACAGAGCTTATTTTTCAGAGAGAGATGCACTATATGTGTTCACTGTAAGATCCTTTAATGCTCTGCCAGGTATAGCTGAGGTTAGCTTAAATAAGGTATGCTACACACAGTGCCACCTAGTGGGTGAACAGTATAATACAATTTTACATCTGCTGTCAGATCTACATTTCTACCATTCACAAAATGTACACTATTCATGCTATCTTCGAAGTATCAGTCTAAGTGTCTCTGAATTGTATTGGCTTTTCTAATTACACAACCTGGACAGGTAAACAATTTGGTATGCTGTCTGTCTATTAGTTGTAAACACTGGCTGCAGTCAGTTGGAATTCTTGAGTTATCTTCTTGCTCTGCATGCACCATCTGTAGCGTTTGCTCTGTTGATTGTTCTTTCTGAGGAACAAACAGTAGATGCTGACGGTTACTGTTGCACTCTTCAGTGTCAGTCTCGATCACATATGATCTAGGTGCTGAATTCTTTTTCTTTACAACAGCTATAAGTTGTCCATATTTTTTCTCCATCCAGTTTCTCCAAACTGGATGGAGAAACCCAGTCACCAGGTTCTAGATCAGGCAGTTTTCTGAGTGACATCTGATGTAAAAGTGTTCTTAAGCTCTTTTCATCTTTTTATCTGATTTGGCTACCTTCTTTATGTCTGGCCACTCTGGAGATAGAACTATTGTTCCAGCTTTGGAAAAGAACCTGAGTTGCTGTCCCATCAGAAGTTGTGTTGACTATATCCAGTATCTGCTAAGGTATTGAGCTGTAGCTCAGAAGAGCAAGAATTAAATCATTCTGCTGCAGGATTTTCTTGGCTCTCTGTCCAGCTCTCACAGCCTCTCTATTTGCTTGTGGGTAATGTAGGCTGCTAGTAATATGATCAAAATCTTATTTTGTTTGGAATGACAAATTCTGCTGCAGTGAACTGGGGTCTATTGTCCATCATGAGTTGCTCTGGAATACGGAAATGAGCAAAAGTGCACTTTCGTTTCTTGATAACACTGCACCATGTAATTATTATTTTATATATAACATTATTATATATCATTATTTCTATATACCTGGAAAAACAGTCCTCTACAACCAGATATTGATGTCCTCTGAATTTGCATAAATCTGCAGCTAGTCTCTTCCAAGGGCTATCTGGTAGAGATGTTGTTATTAAGGATTCTTTGTGTTGCGTTAGTCCAGGGATTGACAACCTTCGTCATGCAGCCCATCGGGGAAATCCACTGGGGGACCGGGCCAGTTTGTTTACCTGCAGCATCCACATGTTCGGCCCATCACAGATCCCACTGGCCACGCTTCGGCCTTCCAGGCCAATGAGGGCTGTGGGAAGCGGCACGGGCCAAGGGATGTGCTGGCCGCCCTTCCCACAGCCCCCCTTTGGCCTGGAACGGCGAACCAGTTAGTGGGAGCTGCAATCGGCTGAACCAGTGGACACTGCAGGTAAACAAACCGCCAGTGGATTTCCCTGATGGGCCGCATGACGAAGGTTGCTGATCCCTGTCTGAGTCTGTTAGTTCTGCAACATTCACATGTAGATACTTCATTGTTTATGCCCTTGCTGTTGCTTGACCACCACACGGTTGGCTTGTCCACAGCATTTTGTTAATCCTTGATGACCTTCATGGATGAGGTTTAGGATTCCTCCTCTCATTTCATCTGGAATTACAATGCAATCACCTTTAATCATGAGTCTATTTGACTTGCTTACTTGTCCATGTACCGCAGAGTAGCCTTTTGTCACTTCCTTAGGGTATGTCTACACAGCAATTAAACACCCACAGCAGGCCTGGGTCAGCTGACTCAGGCTTGCAGGGCTGTAAAATTGCTGTGTAGACATTTGGGCTCAGGCTGAAGCTTGAGCTGTGGGATCCTGCAATGCGGGGAGGGTCCCAGAGCCCATATGTCTACACAGCAATTTTACAGCTCCGCAGCCCAAGCCCCACAAGCCTGAGTTAGATGAGCAGAGCTAGCTGCGACCATGTGTGGATCTTTTATTCCAGTATAGACTTTCCATTAGTGTCCTTCAGATACTTGGGCCAGACAGCCCTAAAGCAACTTAGAACTTCTTGAAGTTGCATGTCTATCCAGATTGCTTTTTGTAACAGGTGTAGTCTTTTTTCACTTTGGGGAGTAAGTCATCCAGTGCTGGGAGGATATATTTTTCTCTCACAACTGCTTCATTAAGTCTTTTAAAATCCACACAGATTTAGTACTTTTCCATTGTTCTTTATAATCAGTACCATTGGGGCACACCAGCTGCTGGCTCAGAGATTTTCTCTATTATGCCAACCTGTTTCATTCTCTAACTCAGTTTCCACTTTATGAAATAATGGTATAGGAATCCTGCGAGGGATATGAACACAGTCTGGTTCAGCATTGTGTCTATAGTCCATCAAGTTCTTCCACCTCTCTCACTATGTCCATCATGGCTGCCACACTGCAGCTGAGAAGGCTATTGGTCTGTAGTCCTTTGATTGCATACTAAGACAAAAGCTATACATTTAGAGTGTAAGTTGTTTCTCTGGTGAACTGGCCTTTGCAGTTCAGAGTACCTCCAGGGCTGGGTCAGAGCTGTATAAGGTGAGTTCATCTCTGGAAGGGATTGAAGGTTATCCTAAGTCCCTTCTGAGATGACTGTGACGAGTGTTTCTGAGTCAATTTTGAAGTCAGTAGTCTTGCCATGAATATTCAGTTTCACTCTGCAGGTAGGTTCTGTGTCATCACATGTGATAGATCCCATGAACAATGGCTCTTGATTCGTCTGTAATATTAGCCAACTCACTGACTGCTTTGCTGTGGCAAACAGCTGCAGAACGTCCACATATTGTGCATTTATTACATCTTGAACCTTTGGCTAAACACACATTCATGTTGTTTGCAGCTTCTAAGCTAGTTTCAGGTTTTTCATGTTGCTCCTGCTTCTGTTTGACTAGTTCTGACTGCTTTTCTATCTGCAGTTAAGATGGGTTAAGATGGTTTTTAATTGTAGCTGCTGTAAACATTTTTTTAATCTATTAAACCAGTAACCAGGTGGTCTGATATTTTCATGTTTTACAGTTCCAAAAAAATCACGGTTTTCAGCCAATGCATACAAAAAGCTCTCATAAAACATTCAACATTTTCCCCTGGTCCTTGAATTCTCAGGTGAAAACATGCTCTTTCATAAACCATTTCTCTAAGGTTTAAAGAATGCATCAAACTAGCCAGAACCTTTCATATTCATCTTTATGATTGTCTTCAGCCAAGTCAAAGGATTTAAAAATATGCTCTGCCTGCTTCCCCATAGCATAAATTAAAGAGTATACCTATAGATCAGGGGTCGGCAACCTTTCAGCAGTGGTATGCTGAGTCTTCATTTATTCACTCTAATTTAAGGTTTTGCATGCCAGTAATACATTTTAACATTTTTAGAAGGTCTCTTTCTATAAGTCTATAATATATAACTAAACTATTGTTGTATGTAAAGTAAATAAGGTTTTAAAAATGTTTAAGAAGCTTCATTTAAAATTAAATTAAAATGCAGCGCCCTCTGGACCGGTGGCCAGGACCCGGGCAGTGAGAGTGCCACTGAAAATCAGCTCACGTGCCGCCTTCGGCACCCATGCCATAGGTTGCCTACCCCTGCTATAGATCAATTTTCTTAAAGAGTTTGTAGCAATTCGATACCCTGCAAAATATTGCTTCCAGTCTGTACATTGTAAAGGTCTGTCAAAGCTGAAGTACTCTAAGGCATGGAGAAGTAGCATGTTGATGAGATATTGCAATCTTTGTTACTCTCATCCTTCTGTTTCTGTTCTCCTCTGGCACTAAGTTACTTCTGATACCATGTCATGTACCTCTTGTAAATGGTAACTTGCAGAGCTGCTACTAGCAGGTCAGTCTTCTGACCAGATATGGACTGGTTACAGAACTTACTTCTTAGAGAGATACATACCCCAGATGTGTTCGCTGTAAGATCCCTTAATGCTCTGCCAAGTATGACTGAGGTTACCTTAAATAAGGTCTGACTTAGTGGCTGAACAGAATAATTCAGTTTTACATTACAACTACTTACACAACCTTAGAATCTGTTGTCTGACCTCTAGTTATTTGGATTTCATTTTAGTTTATTTTTTTATTTAAAGTGAGAACTAATTATTTTACTATACGTTTGGTAGCAGTTGCATCATCCTTCATGTAACCATAACTGACTTTAAAAAATTCAGATAGATATTATTTGTATTGCGGTAGCACATAGGAGCCCTACTCATTAATTACTGCCCCACTGTGCTACTCTCTGTACAAACACGGAACAAAATGACAGTCTTTACACAAAAGAATTTATAACCTATCATTTTATTCTAAATGCAAATGTAAACACTGACAGATTGTTTCAACTAGGGAGAAACTGCAGAGAGACATGTAACATTCCGGAAGCCTTTTCAAACAGTATGGATTCACTCCGCCTATACACACCAAAACTATGCCTACCTGCATTTCCAGAATTCAGTACATTCACCCATCAAGATGTTCTGGATACCCTAAAGGAGTCTCAACCCACTTGTGACTCCGACCCATAACTTTCCTGGCTTGTGAAAGAGAGTTATGAACAACTAGTGCCACTATTCTATTCTATATAAGTTTTTATACTGCATTCATCACATATTTGAGCACCTTTAAGCAGTACATTAAGCAACATGACTACATGTCTGTCACAAGCTTGTTCTCTCATCCTCTCCCCAAAGGGAGAAGCATATGCTGTTGAATGTTTTGGTTTGATAGGGGATTTTTAACCTCTTCTTCTTCTTAGTTAAATATACCTGTTGGTCGGTGTTTATATTAGAGAAGGCCAGGTCGAAGAAATGTGCCTTGCACTTGAAGTGGAAAGTGGTGAGATCTGTGTTACCGTTCTATGGGGAGTTCATCCTTCAGTCCCATTTCCTCTCCCACCCTGAGCTTTACTCTTCCCGTTGAGAGTTCCATTGTGCCAGGAGTAAAGTTATCGATTACGGTCTTTGTTTTGGAACTTTAGATGATCTTTTAGATAGCCTGGTCTCAGGTCATACAGAGCTTTGAAAATAAGGACCAAGACCCTTGAACTTGATTCAAAATTCTATGGAAAGCCAGTATAGAGAGTAGAGAGAAGATATGATGTACTCATGGTAGTATGTATTGCTAAGGAGATGCACTGCAGTATTTCTTACTAGTTTGAGTTTCTTAAGTGCTGACGGTTTCATGCCTTGGCATATCACATTGCTGTTGCCCAGCCAAGATGAAGGCAAGTATAACTGAAGCCAGGTCTTCATCCACCAGAAAGGGATGGAGTCTTTTGGTCAACAGGAGATGGTAGAAAGCACTATTCACAGCCACTAATGACCAAAATAGCCAATGCCTCAGTCAGACAAGGAATCTTCCCTAATTCTATCAAATGTGCAACAGTCTGACCAACACTGAAGACTAAACCTCTTCCATTCTAGTCAACTGTTGCCCATTGTCAAACCTCCCATTCCTTAGCAAGCTGACAGAGACGATAGCAAGAGGCCAACTACAAGCTCATCTAACTGAAGCTAACAGTCTAGACCCAACAGTTTCTGAATTCAAGCCAGACCAAAGAACCAAAACTGCTGTAGTGGCACTGTTGGGTGATTTCTTTCTGTCAATGGAGGAGAGGGCAGACATCCATTCTTACCCTTCTTGACCGCTCTGCAGAATTTGACACTGTTGACCATGAGAGTCTGCTGATTCACAGGCGAGAGATATCAGGGGTCCAGCATAATGCACTAAAATGGTTTGAATTCTTCCTGAAGGGATGCACCCAATGAGTAGAGATGGAAAAGTGCACCTCCATCATCAAACCCTCACTTGTGGAGTTCCACAAGGATCAACTCTTCTTCAGTCCTTTTCAACAGCTACCTGCAACCACTAACTTAACTGGTCAGAAAACATGGATTCAGGTGCCAGCAATATGCAGATGACACACAGTTCTGCCTATCCTTCACTGCATATGACCACTTCACTACCACCAACATAGCCCAGTGCTTGGATAGGATCAGCTCATGGATGAAGAACAGCTGCTGAAGCTGGACTCGAGCAAAACAGAGGTGATGCTGGTGGGCAGAGGAAAATATTCTGAATAGCTGTGTAGTCTCCACTGGCTGAAGATACACACCCACAATTCGTCGTTTCAGTCCAGACTGTAGAAGGGAAGTTGGATTGCTTACTGATGCTACACTCTCACATAGAAAGCACTGCTTGTGGATGCTGCTACCAGCTTGGCTAGGAAACTTCATCTGTTCCTGGTGGACAAAGACCTGGATTCAGCTATTCATATCTTTCTCACCTCTCAGCTGGACTACAGCAGTGCAATATATCTGGGCATGACGCCTTCAGCATTTAGAAAACTCTAACTACTACAGAACATGCAGCATGTCTCCCCAGCTAACAGGTTACTGTGAGCACATCAGATCTGTCCTCTACTCTCTACAGTGGCTTCCCATAGAATTTTTAATGAAGTTCAAGATCTCAGTCCTTAACTTCTAAGGGCTCTGTGGCCTGGGCCAAGATATCTAAAAGATTATCTCAAGCTCCAGGGTGAAGACTGTTGTCAATAATTGTGCTCCTCTGATGCAATGGAACTCACAACAATAAGAGTAAAGCTCCTCTATGTGGGAGAGGGAACTTTCTCCAGGGGTGGTCCTAGACTATGGAATACATTCCTCCAAGAACTAAGGACCTTCACAAACCTCATCACTTACCACTCCAAGTGCAAGGCACATTTCTGGTCTTCTCTAATATAAATACAATGCAACAGGTTTGCCTATAATACAAATCAAAACAAAACCACATACTACCAAACTAAGACTCTCCACGGCACATGCTTTGCCCTCTAGGGAGAGGATGAGAGAAAAAACAACACATAACAGACACATAGTCATGCTGCTTAATGCAGTACTGTAAGGCACTCAGGTACTGCGGCACGGTATTAGAATAGAATAGAATAGTGACTTACTTTGATTCTCGGTAACAATAGCACACATTGACAATATAGGAGATGGAAGATTAGCATTTTGGGGTCTAAAAATCAAATTCTCCTCCTAAAGAGAGCTAAGTAATTTTTCATCAAGACTACAGATTAAATGATTTTTCTACACCAGATTTCTTATTAAGAAAGGACCATATGAATTTGTAGTGGTAGAGTGGCATAGTATATGCTCATAGTGGTAGAGTGGCTCAGTATATGCTTTTGGCACTGTGTAATGGAACCATCACACTCTCTTGAGCATTGGGGGGTCACTGCCCACTTAAGTAAGGTGCAAAAAAAGAAGAAAAAACATTCCCGACTCAATACAGGAAAATAAGTCTGCTTCCTTTGGCCACAGGTCCAAATACAACACAAATGCACAGCTCATTCCTTCCACCTAGTCCAACTGTTCACAAACCACACAAGGCTGTTTCTTTCAGCCAAGAATTCACTTTGGAAAAACAAAAAGTAGTTTTTACTGTGATTACAATCCCTTGGTCCCAGCACAGTCCTCCTTCGTTCAAGCCAGGCAGTTCCTCCTTTGCCCTAGCTGGACTTTGGCTCAGAATCTGCAGCCCCGAGAGCAGCTCCTCTGCCTTCACAGCAGCACTTCTTTCACTCCCCACACCACTAGACATATCTGATTCTTTTTTATGATTCCCCCCAGTCCAGAGAAACAGTTAGTTCCATCTCGCAACAGCTGAACTAGCCATAGCTACCAGCTCTTCTCTCCAGGTCTGGCTGCTCAGGAAACCTTTAAGAACACAGAACCCGTCACAGTGACTTCACTTGTTTACAGCAAATGCAGTAGGAAAATTTGCTAGCCAACTGCTTTAACCACCAAGTCTGAGGAAACATAGGGAATCTTCCACCAAAAGTGGAACAGACTGACTGACAGGGAAGATATTGGTCCTTTGTGTGCCAATTCAGTAGACACAAAGTGTACTAACATCAGCTTAGTAGGCCAAACAATAAGACAATAAGATGAAGCCTACTAGAAATCCAGGTGGAAAATGATGACTTAACTATGCTCTCTAAAGGACTAGGGAAAAGATCAGAGAGATGTTTTACAATGTTACCAATTAAGCACTGTGAGAAGGATTGTTTGTCCATCTTTTCTATCCCTCACAGGGCGACTGTGCCAGCACACTAAAGCAGAGCAAATCTGAAGTAGACCCAAAATTCTAAAGTATTGACTGTAGCTCTCTAAGTTAGGCATAAATACTTAAATTCAGCTGTACTTGAAACTCTTGCTTTAACATTAACGGAGACATGGAAATACTAACACTTCATCTAACCTTTCCAGACAAATGAAAACTGATGGGCTGATCTGCATCTTTTCCTCAACAAAGAAGTGGCTGAGCATCATAAGCAATGGGTAGAACAAGGACTAGCCATCACTAATAAGAAAAGGAGCCAATAGTGGAGCAAAACAATATGTCTTGATAGACATTTTTCTCCCCCATCCAGCTATAAAATATTGCAGCCAAAGCAAAATCTAAACCTATTAACACTTAGTTATCTTCAGATGAAGACAAAACTGCTTTGAGATTCAAATGTAACATTTTAAAAAAGAGACTCAATTGTTAGCAGTTGAAACTCACATTTTTAAACATTAAATCTTATAGAAAATGACAATGAAAAAATAGTTTCTGATCACTTGATCTAATGTAAACCTATGACTAAATTAGTAATAATATATTAAATGCTCTGAATATATAACATTTGAATATGAAATAACTCATCAAGAAGGAGCCATTTTCTTAGCTTCATTTTGTTTATTGAGACAGGAAGTCAAGAGCTGTATACAAAGACATGGGAAAGGGAAGACATTTTCTGTGTTTTTAAGGTAGGTCTTGGGTTTTTTTCAGGGAGATGTGTTATATGGATATAGATACGAACACTTCCTTCCACTTCCAAAAAAATCTGAGTAAATATTTTTTGTAACTATGTAAAGAAATATTAAAATCACTGAAGTTTTCTATAAAGAAATAAGAGGAAATATTTGGCAAAAATGTAATATTCTGCCTTAAGCGGGTGGAGGGGGGAAAATGCTATATATATTTCTAGCCACCTACAAAAGTCTCAACAAACCATCATATTGCCAACAAGGAAGCTAAAATACTCACCTGTTCAATCTCTTTGGTTTTTGTTGCAATTGCTTTTGAGCGGCCGAGAAGCTGGTTGTCTTCATATAATTCTGTACTATCTGTTATATTTGTCTCTGTTTCTTCTGTCCGTTCAACATATAATGGAGCTGAGGACCCCGCCTTAAAAAAAACATAACTAATATTAACATTTTTGCTCTAGATTCATTAAGTTCTATTTGATACAATTACTCAAGTACCATTTCACTCTTTTTCAGAAATTTCTCAGTACAAAATGTTTACCACAGAAATTTGAAAATTACACTTATGGATATGACATCAACACATAGTTAATTTATGAAAAATTACACTTTTAGTGAAATTCAAAAATGCTCTGTGAATCAGTCCCTTGATCATGTTGGACATCCCTATCAGAATCATGTATTTGCCCTTTGTCTGAGAAAGAAGTTGGAGAGATGATACTGATAATGACAGCAAAGTCAAAACTAGAAATCAACAATGAAGTGTGTGGTGAATCTGCTACAGGCCACCAGGCAGGATTACAGGATTGAAAACTTCATGGAAGAACTCTTGTGGCATTCAAATGTACAGGAGAAATATTGATAGGGGGATTTAACTACCTAGATATCTGTTGAGTAACAAATAAAAACATGCACCAGAGGATT